>NC_042969.1:51336059-51668559 GCF_901001165.1 Salmo trutta | reverse complement strand
GTGTTGCCTTTGTCCTGACATCTGGGTATATGTACTGGGCGTTCCAGGTTGACCTGGTGTGTCCTGGGGTCTACATGTTCCAAGCAGAAATCGCTCCGCCATTTCCTGTTTGCTAAAATTCTAATTTCAGTTTGTGATAAAATAAGCAATTATAGTGTAGAGAATCATTGTCCAATCTAAATAATTTCCAACATCCAAAAATATTGTATTTTCAGCTGTTTGAGGCCTGTGTACAAAAACGGAATGTACCCACAAACAAAACTTAAGAATGGGAAGCATAGAAACAACGCACATAGAACGGATCTACCTCTTCTTAGACTTGTTTTCCTTGAGAATGACAGATCTATAACCCACATTTCTATGTGAATTATGTCAGGTCGCCCAAAAAGTAACATATTGCGCCTTTAAACATCACCCACATCTTTATTAATTTGTGTTTTAGAACACATATTGATGCCCACAATCAGCTATATCATAGAATTTACCACACATAAATCATAGAATTTCCACACATACACTTAATAAATAACAGTCTTAAATACAACTCTACTCTTGTAGCTGAACATTGCTTTTGTTCAACCATCTATTGGATTGGTAAAACAGAAGCGACAAAAACCTATTGCAGTGGAACACTGACTGTCAGGAGTAATTGAGATGCTTGCTAGTCTGACCAAATCTATCATGTTCAATTGCATTTTTGTTCCCAAAGAGAATAGAAAATGTTTTGAAACACCATAATATGACTTTAAAAGGACAGGAATGGCCCGTTAATAGCATTTATAAAACAAGCAAAGAGGGAGCAGGGCTGGTTTAACCCAAAATAAGATGAACACACAGACAGAATGTGAAGATATGGCCCTTAAAACCAAATAAGCTTATCAGTTACGCCATGGAACCAAGAGGGGGATCCATCAATAACAGGTTACAAATATGAGAAAGCTCTATTTCCGCCTATCCACTTGATGATATCTAGGGACACCTAGCTTTTTAGATCAGAAATGACTTTCGGTGGATGATGCAACAACATTTTCATCATCTGCTTTCAGATGAGACATACCACTTTGGTTTAGGTGGGAATAATCCTGCCGAATTTAATAAATGAATCAGAAACTGCAAACCAAGATGGCATTCTCAAGTACACTGAACAAAAATATAAATGCAACATGTAAAGTGTTGGTCCCATGTTTCATGAGCTGGACTAAAAGATCCCAGACATTTTCCATACACACAAAAATATTATTTCTCTAATGAGCATTTCTCCTTTGCCAAGATAATCCAGTGGAGTGGGATCTTCATGGATGAATCCCGGTTTCAACTGTACCGGGCAGATGGCAGACAGAGTGTGTGGCGTCATGTGGGCAAGGGGTTTGCTGTTGTCAATGTTGCGAACTGTCACACCCTGATCTGTTTCACCTGTCCTTGTGCTTGTCTCCACCCCCTCCAAGTGTTGCCCATCTTCCCTATTATCACCTGCGTACTTATACCTGTGTTCTCCGTTTGTCCGGGGCCAGTTCGTCTTGTTTGTCAAGTCAACCAGCGTTTTGTTTCTCAGCTCCTGCTTTTCCCCAGTCTCTCTCTTCTCGCTCTACTTGGTTTTGACCATTGCCTGTCCTGACTCTGAGCCCGCCTGCCTGCTATCCTGTGCCTTTGCCACTACTCTGAATTACCAACCCCTGCCTGCCTTGACCTGTCTTTTGTCTGCCCCTGTTGTTGTAATAAACATTGTTACTTCAACACAGCCTGTACTTGGGTCTTACCTGAAACGTGTTATGAACAGAGTGCCCCATAGTGGCAGTGAGGTTATGTTATGGGCAGCCATAAGCTACTGACAACGAATACAATTGCATTTTATTGATGCCAATTTGATTGCACAGAGATAACGTGACGAGATCCTGAAGCCATTGTTGTGCCATTCACCCGCCACCATCACCTCATGTTTCAGCATGATAATGTATGGCCCCATGTCGCAAGGATCTGAAAACAATTCCTGGAAGCTAAACATTTCCCTGTTCTTCGATGGCCAGACATGGCACCCATTGAGCAGGTTTGGGATGCTCTGTATCGACGTGTACGACAGCGTGTTCCATTTCCCGCCAATATCCAGCAACTTCGAGCAACCAATGAAGAGGAGTGGGACAACATCCCACAGGCCACAATCAACATCCTGATCAAGTTTATGCGAAGGAGATGTGTCGCGCTGCATGAGGCAAATGGTGGTCACACCAGATACGGACTGATTTTCTGATCCACGGTCCTACTTTTTTTTAAGGTATCTGCAACCAATACAATCACTGTATTCCCAGTCATGTGAAATCCATATATTAGGGCCTAATTTATTTATTTAAATTGACTGATTTCCTTACTATAACTCAGTTAAATCTTTGAAAATGTTGCATTTACATTTTTGTTCAGTGTGTTTGTGAAAAGTTTTAAAAGCTTTGAAAAATC
This sequence comes from Salmo trutta, assembly GCF_901001165.1. NCBI lineage: Eukaryota > Metazoa > Chordata > Actinopteri > Salmoniformes > Salmonidae > Salmo > Salmo trutta. Next base: position 51,666,111 of record NC_042969.1, on the reverse strand, counting down.
TAAGTTGATTATAAACAAATGAGTGAATATAAGATGACAAAGGCATGGGACAACACTGCCTATGTCTGTCCTTGTCTAATTATTTGTGTCATATGATGACACCAATATTAGATTCCCTACCATCCTTATCACACACTCTGTAGGAAGAGATCGTGGGGAAGAGATTATATTAATAGTCAGGTCACAATTCTGATATATCGTTTGAGCTCAATCGGAGTGTTCCTATCTGGTGGACACCAACTAGATAAATTATAACATAATATAGTGACTCCTGCTGAGTTCCAGTTTCTGAATGATTCCACCTGCAATATATATTTTTTCACAGTTCCAGTCCTTGAGTAGTAAAAGCATGCTGTGCAATGATTTGTCCTTTTGCACATTACATTCCAGCTTTCTGAAGGATTCCACCTGCAACATACATTTAATTAGAACACTATGACATAGTCTGCACTGGTTTGATCACCCTTGGATCATCTGTGTAGGTCTGAAAATAACTTGTCGCCTTCTGATCTGAATGTTGTGTTGATGGGCACCACTGTGTGAGTGCTGCTGTGTGGACTTCATCAGAGGGAGGTGCCAGCATAAGCATGTCACATCTTTTCCCTTCGCCCTCTGATGGCTAGACCCACACTGTAGCCAGTGTTAAACATAGCCACCAGATAATACACATCCTTAATCTCAGCCTCTCCCCAATGTCAACATAAAGAACGAGCGTCTGATAAGTCACTGTCGAGGACTGACCCTCAATTCACTTCCCGACAGACGCTCGACGTATTCTCCCGGCCTATCTGACCATAGCAGACGTGCTCAGGAGCCGGGATAGAAGGCAGCAGTCGATTATCTCCAGTGAAAACCTATTTTTTTGTCCCTGACTCTTTTATATACTACATTATACACATGCAGCATACTGCTGTCTGACACGGCCGGTGACAAAGGGAAATTGGATGGGTTTGCAGTCAATTGGATGGGTTTGCAGTCAACGACAAGGCTCTAAAGAAATGCACCTTTCGCTTTCATGAATAAATTCCTCCAACCAAATGAACAGTAATGTAGGGTTGACTTTGATTGCCTCATGTTGGATTCTGGTTCTGTCAAAACACTGGGGGTTTCACCTCTGTTTTGTCAAGCAGTTAAGCTGCTTGATGTATACAGTAAAACAGATTAAGGGATAGACCAGAAATGCTACATATTTACAGTACACGGCGGTACAGCCACCTACTCTCTCTCTCATGACATAGATTATTTTCTAAGAATAGATAAACAATCTGGTCTTTCTGGTCGTGACCCTGATTCATTGACTGACTGACTGGCAGCCAAGTCACTAATCTCATAGTGTTGGCTGGAGTTTTAGAGCATGTCATTGCTTCTCTTCTTATGAGCCATGGCACAGGTTTGAATCCCAAAGCCCCAGTATCTTCAGTCTGCCACTGAGGCCAAGGAGGCTGCTTAGACTGCTCTGAGTTAGGCAAAGGGCTACGGGCCTGAATGATTCTCTGTGTTTCACCTACTTTGGGTAACTGAATTTGTTCCCTTTGACCCCACAAGGAGACTAACTACACAGAGTGTATTCTGGCAATCCCACTCATACTGATTTGATTGTGAAGCAACATCACACATGAGTAAATAATGAGTCTGTAACGGCTGTCGTAGAGAGGGGACCAAAGCGCAGCGTGGTGAGTGTTCATGATTTTATTTCACTATGAAACACTCGAACAAAATAACAAAATGAAAACAAGCCAACAGTTCTGTCAGGTACAGAAAACAACTACCCACAAACACAGGTGGGAAAAGGCTGCCTAAGTATGATTCCTAATCAGAGACAACGATAGACAGCTGCCTCTGATTAGGAACCATTCTCGGCCCAAAACAAAGAAATACAAAACATAGAATGCCCACCCCACACCCTGACCTAACAAAATAGAGAAATAAACCGTCTCTCTCAGGTCAGGGTGTGACAGTACCCCCCAAAGGTGCGGACTCCCGGCCGCAAACCTGAACCTATAGGGGAGGGTCCAGGTGGGCATCTATTCTTGGCGGCGGCTCTGGTTCGGGGCGTAGCCCCTACTCCGCCTGCTGATTCCCCCGCTTTGTGTCGCCGGAGGAACCAGACCGTGGATCATCGCCGGAGGCTCCGAACTGCCGACCGCCGCCGGAGGCTCCGAACTGCCGACCGCCGCCGGAGGCTCCGGGCTGCCGGCCGTCTCAGGAGGCTCCGGGCTGCCGGCCGTCTCAGGAGGCTCCGGGCTGCCGGCCGTCTCAGGAGGCTCCGGGCTGCCGGCCGTCTCAGGAGGCTCCGGCCTGCCGGCCGTCTCAGGAGGCTCCGGCCTGCCGGCCGTCTCAGGAGGCTCCGGCCTGCCGGCCGTCTCAGGAGGCTCCGGGCTGCAGGCCGTCTCAGGAGGCTCCGGGCTGCAGGCCGTCTCAGGAGGTTCCGGGCTGCAGGCCGTCTCAGGAGGTTCCGGGCTGCGGAGCGTCTCGGGAGGTTCCGGACTGGGGAGCGTCGCTGGATGCTCCGGACTGGGGAGCGTCGCTGGATGCTCCGGACTGGGGAGCGTCGCTGGATGCTCCGGACTGGGGAGCGTCGCTGGAGGCTCCGGACTGGACGGCGTCGCTGGAGGCTCCGGACTGGAGGGCGTCGCTGGAGGCTCCGGACTGGAGGGCGTCGCTGGAGGCTCCGGACTGGAGGGCGTCGCTGGAGGCTCCGGACTGGAAGGCGTCGCTGGAGGCTCCGGACTGGAAGGCGTCGCTGGAGGCTCCGGACTGGAGGGCGTCGCTGGAGGCTCCGGACTGGAGGGCGTCGCTGGAGGCTCCGGACTGGAGGGCGTCGCTGGAGGCTCCGGACTGGAGGGCGTCGCTGATCGCTCCGTACTGGAGGGCGTCGCTGATCGCTCCGGACTGGAGGGCGTCGCTGTTCGCTCCGGACTGGAGGGCGTCGCTGATCGTTCCGGACTGGAGGGCGTCGCTGATCGCTCCGGACTGGAGGGCGTCGCTGATCGCTCCGGACTGGAGGGCGTCGCTGATCGCTCCTGACTGGAGGGCGTCGCTGAATGCTCCGTGCCATGGATCATAGCTACAGGTTCCGCGCCATGGATCATCATTGGAGGCTCCGCGCCATGGATCATCACTGAAGGCTCCGGACCATGGATCATCACTGGAGGCTTCGTGCCATGGATTATCACTGGAGGCTTCTTTCGTGGAACTGGAACAGGTCTCACCTGACTGGGGAGACGCACTGGAGACCAGGTGCGCAGAGCTGGCACAGGGTATACTGGGCCGTGGAGGCGCACTGGAGGGAGAGTGCAAGGAGCAGGCACAGGACATACTGGGCTGTGGAGGCGCACTGGAGGGAGAGTGCGAGGAGCAGGCACATGCTCACCACGATAAGCACGGGGAGTTGGCTCAGGTCTCAACCCTGACTCCGCCAATCTACCAGCGTGCCCCCATCAACATTTTTGTTGGGGGGGCTGCCTCTCGTGCTTCCCCGGCAGGCTTCTGTATCTCTCCAATATTTGCCCCCAAGTCCAGTCCATCCTCTCTCACAACTCCTCCAGAGACCAGGAAACCATCTCCTCCCGGGCACGCTGCTTGATCCAGTTGTGGTGGGTAGTTCTGTAATGGCTGTCATAGAGAGGAGACCAAAGCGCAGCGTGGTGAGTGTTCATGATTTTATTTCACTATGAAACACTCGAACAAAATAACAAAACGAAAACAAGCCAACATTTCTGTCAGGTACAGAAAACTAAACAGAAAACAACTACCCACAAACACAGGTGGGAAAAGGCTGCCTAAGTATGATTCCCTATCAGAGACAACGATAGACAGCTGCCTCTGATTAGGAACCATACTCGGCCCAAAACAAAGAAATACAAAACATAGAATGCCCACCCCATACCCTGACCTAACAAAATAGAGAAATGAACCGTCTTTCTCAGGTCAGGGCGTGACAGAGTCCCAGTTATAGACCATGTTTTACAGAAAAAACATCCTTATGGGTCATTTTGTCCATGCCTAAAAGCATAGTACAAATGTAGCAAATTATATATTTTGCATGCTGAAGTTGTACAGTAATACCCAGCTTTCAATGATTGAAACAGGCTAAACATAACCCTTAACGGCATGCCATTTGGAAACCCCCTGAATGTATCAAATTAACCAGATTCCCTCAACAATTGTTTCCCTTAAAAGAGATTCCAACGAATTGAAGGACCTATTCCGAAGGCAGATTAAACGCCTGTTAGTTAGGGTGGAAAATCTGTTTTTACAAATCTGTTGTAAATCGTGTGTGCGTGATTTTCATTTTCCATTGGATTGCCATGTAGGCCTACTCAACCCTGATTCGTTCTGGCGCAGGTCATGGCCTGTGCCAGAACGAATCATTTGGACCTGTCTTTGATTTCCATAGGCGGGCATGTTTTTTCACTGGACCTCCTATGTGTGCGTGCGCTTGCGCATTCAATATATGTTTTGTTATGGGTGTTAAAGTAAAGACCATAGGCAGCTCTTAAGTTTCAAGTTTGGGGAAGCTTACAATTTATCTTACCATTTCTACCGATCTGCGTAAAAAAAATGATATGCTCATTTTCGTGGAATATTTTAATTTCAATTATAGCGTTTTAGTTTAAAATCATTGTCACGTGATTAATCATAAAAATCTGTTGTAAAACTATCAAAATCTAAAAGTTAAAACGTAAAGAACTCAGAGATAGCCTTTAGGTCAATGGAAAAGTAATCGTCAACTAAGTAAAACACGTAGACAATTTTTTTTTAACATTCATCACTCTACTCCGCCTGTCTGCCTCCCTTTCTCTGTCTTGATTAGAGCTGTTGCTATTGAAGTGGAACATTGTATCAAATCATCAACTGGGTAGTCCCAAATCTGTCACTAGCGAACTTGCAGCATTGTATCAACTGGCCTCAGAGTTTCCTGCGCCAGTGAGCTCAGGACAGACAGCTGTTTTTTTATGACGTTTCCACTGGAAATATGAAATCATCAGACCATGATATTTTGCTCTTGGAGTGTTGGAAATATTTTTCAAATACTGAGGAACTATCATTCGCAATGGATGTTTAAAAAAACAGACTTCATTGACTTACTGTGTGAGGTGAAGAAAAAAATGACTGAGAAGCTCAGGTTATTAGTGGTGGGTTATGACAATCAGAAATCAGACATTGCCAAATGGGCAAAATCCTACTTTTTCTCACAGCAGGCCAGGTAGGCATACCTCTGTGTGTGCTCAAGCGCACATGCTCCCTCAACGTATCAGGAAAGAGAAACCAGACACATCCTCATTGCTCACATGGAGCACTCCAAACAAAAGACATGGAAACAATTGACAAAACTGTAATGGTTATAAAATAAACCAAAACTTGTTTCACACAAGTTGAGCAGGTTGTAAACTCCGTAAACAACCTTTAAAGTCTGAGAATGAGAACGGTAAATGACTGCAATTAATACATGCATGAACAGAAATGAATGTACCCAAATGTCGGGAGATTAACAGTACATTTACCAGGCCTACTGGTGACATGTAATGGTGAACTGATAAAAAATAAACAATCAAAGGGCAAACAATTCACACAATGAAACAATTAATGCGCTTGAATTGGCGGGAGACAGCTGAGCACATTCTGGAGAGCTGAGTGCATGCATTTTGGAGAGAGACATGCCATATCTTTGCCACACACCCCTCCCTTAATTCTTGTTGCAACATTTTATATTATTCTCAAGACATAGTATATTCATACATATTTTAGATGCTCATCGCTGAAAGCCGCATCTCAATCAGCTATCCCTTTGCCACGCGCACTACCCAAATTGCAGTCTTCCCAAATAGGCATAGGCCTACACACTTGTGATTTGAAACAATCCACAGCTATTCTTTTTTTGAATGATCCTCTGTGGCTAAGTCACCTCACTGGTGGTATTTAGAATGTTTTTATGTAGACAGGAGTAATTACAGTCTACAATTTTGGCGAAACATACATTTCATTTAGGGGAAATCAGCATCCTAACAGTGCACGGCCAACTTTCCTTTCCAATTTCCTTTCCAAGAGGCTGAAATCAGACATCTGTATACAGTGCATTCGGAAAGTATTCAGACCCCTTGACTTTTTCCACCTTATTCTAAAGTTGATTAAATTGTTTTTTCCCCCTCATCAATCTGCACACAATACCCCATTATGACAAAGCAAAACCCTTTCTTTTTTTATGTTTGTAAATTATTATTATTTTTTGAAATATCACATTTACATAAGTATTCTGAGCCATTACTTAGTACTTTGTTGAAGCACCCTTGGCAGCGATTACTGCCTTAAATCTTTTTGGGTATGACGCTATAAGCTTGGCACACCTGAATTTGGGGAGTTTCTCCGATTCTTCTCTGCAGATCCTTTCAAGCTCTGTCAGGTTGAGGAGGGTCACTGCACAGCTATTTTAAGGTTTCTCCAGAGATGTTCGATCAATTCTGGCTTGGCCACTCAAGGACAATCAGAGACTTGTCCCAAAGCCACTCTTGCATTGTCTTGGCTGTGTGCTTAGGGTCATTGTCTTGTTGAAAGGTGAACCTTCACCCACAGTCTGAGGTCCTGAGCGCTCTGGACCATCAAGGATCTTTCTGTACTTTGCTCTGTTCATCTTTCCCTCGATCCTGACTAGTCACAGTCCCTGCCGCTGAAAAACATCTCAACAGCATGATGCTGCCACCACCATGCTTCACCGTAGGGATGGTGCCAGGTTTCCTCCAGATGGACAAATAGTTCAATCTTGGTTTCATCAGAGCAGAGAATCTTGTTTCTCATGGTCTGAGTCCTTTAGGTGCCTTTTGTCATACTCAAACTGGGCTGTCAAGAGCTTTTTACTGAGGAGTGGCTTCTGTCTGGCCACTCTACCATAAAGGCCTGATTGGTACAGTGCTGCAGAGATGGTTGTCCTTCTGGAAAGTTCTCCCATCTCTACCAGAGGAACTCTGGAGCTCTGTCAGAGTGACCATCGGGTTCTTGGTCACCTCCTTGACCAAGGCCCTTCTACCCTGATTGCTCAGTTTGGCCGTGTGGCCAGCTCTAGGAGTCTTGGTGGTTCCAAACTTTTTTTAAGAATGATGGAGGCCGCTGTGTTCCGCTGTGTTCTTCAATGCTGCAGACATTTTTTGGTGCCCTTCCCCAGATCTGTACCTCGACACAATCCTTTCTCGGAGCTCTACGCACAATTCCTCCGACCTTATGGCTTGGTTTTTGCTCTGACATGCACTGTCAACTGTAGGACCTTATATCATGTCCAATCAATTGAATTTACCACAGGTGGACTCCAATCAAGTTGTAGAAACATCTCAAGGATGACCAATGGAATTTGATCATTGAAATTTGCCTACATTTCTACAAATCTGTTTTCGCTTGGTCATTATTGGGTATTATGTGTAGATTGAGGAGGAAAACATTTTAATTTAATCCATGTTAGAATAAGGCGTTAACATAACAAAATGTGAAAAAAGTCAAGGGTTCTGAATACTTTCTGAATGCACTGTATAATGACGAGATGCTCTTGTCTCCACCCTAACAATGGGAGTCTTTGTCCCAAAGGTGGGAAGGCAGGAGACAAGCTTAGCTCTACATATTATGGCTATAGAAACGAATTTGGTTTATTCTGGATAGATTTTGGTGAGAGTGAGCCCTCTTGCTTCGCCTCTTCCTCTCTGCTGAAACTATCTCACCGGAGAAAGAATATGAGGCAAGCCAACCAGCTCCCCTCTATATGTAGCCCATGTATCTGATTCTGTCTGGACAGAAATAGACCCTTTTCCAGTACAATACACACTGATGTCATGTACAGCATCTCAATCAGCTAGACCTATTGCCATGCATGCTTCCCAAATAGGCATAGGCCTACACACTTGTGATTTGAAACAATCCACAGCTATTCTTTTTTTGAAGAAGTTATGCTCACTGGTTGAGCATTTAGAATAATTGTATTTAGTCGTTAGTAATTATAGTCTAACATTTTGGCAAAACAATCCAGCATCTTAACGTTCCTTTCCCATCTGTTCACAGTGCATTCGGAAAGTATTCAGACACCTTGACTTTTTACATATTGTGTTACGTAATCACCTTATTCTAAAATGGATAAAATAGTTTTTTCCCTCATCAATACCCATAATGACCAAGCAAAAACAGTAAAAAATAAATAAAATATAGGCACATTTACAAAAGATAAGTATTCAGTCCCTCAGTACTTTGTTGAAGCACCTTTGGCAGCGATTACTGCCTCAAAGCCTTTTCCAGCACTTGACACACTGATGTCACGCACAGATGTGCACGACTCCTGGCGGCAGTAAGAAAGCCATCACCATCTGTGCCTATTCAACATAGCCTAGATTTACATTTGTATTCCTTTTTCGGTTCTCATACACTTACAATTATGTTTTGATTCTTCCTTGAACAGTCACTAAGATTATATTTGCTTGTGATCTATGTAAAATAACTATTTTGGTTGCTGCAGTTGTTAGCTAGAACGCTAATGCTCATTGATATAGGCTGTAGCAAAAGCTAGCCAAAGAGCCATTTTACTGGTTGAAGTTGAAATGTTTTTTAAGCATAATGCAGTCGATTTGCGATGATGACACAAACATTATATTAAGCAGGACATTCATGCGAGCCTTAAAATCCAATTATACTCCAAAAGCAGTGTGAAATGCGTTCATAAGCAAATGTAAATAGAGACTTTTTTTGCTGGCGTTCTTTAAGAATTACGGCTTTTTCCGCCACCAACTTGCGCGCATTACCCTTGTGCGGCAACGTTTGCAAACACAGAAAGGGGTGTATAGAATGACATGCCATTCTCTTTTTTGTCCAGACAGAATCAGATACATGGTCTATACATACTGAGACAGAGGGGCACTGTTTCGCTCGCCCGGATGGTTTAACTTCGATTTATGTGTTTTTCTGTAGGCACATGTCTCAGTCAAACAAATCAATATTTCAATATTTTATTTGAATGGGCAAGGAGGAATGGTAGGGCGGGCCAGGCTCCCTAAGGCCCGCCCGGACCTGCTTACTGTTTATGCATACAAATAATCTACTGATATTTTTCAGATGCCATTGCATTTCTCGAAAACAATTTCCAGTATATGCATCCTCTTAAAATGACTTATGTATTTGTATATACAGTTGATTTAATTATGTTTTATCTGTCTGCACGACTGGTTTAACCCAAACAGATGCAATTCATTCCAGGAGGCACTCAGAAATAGACAGGTGTTATCTCTGTCTGGAGCTTAAGGCCTGGCAACCCCTGCTTACAGAAAATTCTTCCCCTGAGCTCACTGAACACATTTGCATTTGACTGATACGAAAAACTCATAATCTTCAATGGTCCCAAAAAAATGAAAGACGGAACTGAATGTTATTTTCAAACCATGATTTGTGATCATGATTAGGGGCTGTAAACAGACTACACAATGTAATGTATTGATGTGTACTGAAATAACCACTCCATGGCTAACAGGTTCCGTAGATAATTCAACAAACGTTGATCATGCAAAATGCAGTAACAGTTCATCCATAATCATTGAACTACTGTAAAGCCTCTGTGTTATCCTGATAATCTGACGACTGGAATCCTCTAACCTGTCTCTGTAGGCCCTCTGGTTTAGATTGCTGGAGGACATGCTGCTTCGATCAGCAGATGTCTGTGGATGGATGACAGGGCACAGGGTTCTCAGGGGTGTGTTTTGTCAAGCACTCACCAGGGCAACACTCAATTGTATGTGCTAATTTAAGTCATTGGAGAAAGATTGCTGAGTGTATATAAGGAGGCATTTTGTCAAACAAGTCCCAATGCTGGTTGGAGGTGTCTTTACTTGTTGCATTTGAAATATTAATTTCCCTTAGTCGTCTCTGAGTCGCCCTCCGTCTTCCTGTTTCAGGTGCTGGATGTCCATAATGATTGCCAGCTGTAAGTAAGCCTGAATATTTAATTAGCAATGTTACACAACTGACTGCAGGTTTATACACAACTTGGGACAATTTATCTGAAAAGTTGTACTTTTATCAGACAAGTAGACTTCAATAGCAGAGAATTGGGTATACAAATACTGCTTTCACATAGGATTTACAGTATTTTGTCTCTAAAAAAAAGTATAATTGGGTAATGTTTATATGACCCTCTTACAAACAGGCCCATTATTATAACATTATTCTTTGTGTAACCTTTTATACCTCTCGTGTGCATGTCGACATGCTGGGGACGAGTGGTAGTAGTGGTGTGCCGATGTGGGTGGGCGTCTATTTTACAAAATCCTTTTGAGAATATACACCATCAAAACTAAATCCATTATTCATTGTTTAGGCAGGTCCTAACCTGTTGAGGACCCCTTCCCGCTCTGATCCTGGTACCGGGATTTATTGACAAGATACCATGTCGGGAAATTCAAAACTGCAAGAATCTAATAATTTCAATTTCTCAAACAATCAACTATTTTTCACCATTTGAAAGATAAACATCTCCTAAATCCAACCACATTGTCCGATTTCAAAGAGGCTTTACGGCGAAAGCATAAAGTTAGGTTATGTTAGGAGAGTACATTGAAAATAGCTGTGTGTAATGTTTTGTCAATTCAAAGACAGGCGTCACCAAAAGCAGAAAACCAGCTAAAATTATGCACTAACCTTTGACAATCTTCATCAGATGACACTCCTAGGACATTATGTTATACAATACATGCATTTTTTGTTCCATAAAGTTCATATTTATATCAAAAACAGCATTTTACAGTGGCGGTGAAATTCAGAATTTTTTTTCCCTCAAATGCTTCCGGTGAATCAGCGTTATAATTTACAAAATTACTATTCGAAAACATTGGTAAATTATAATATTGTCATTCAAAGAATTATAGATGAACATCTCGTAAATGCTACCGCATTGCCAGATTTCAAAATAACTTTACTGGGAAATCACACTTTGCAATAAACGGGGTGCTATGCTAAGAACAATAGGCTAGGATATACAGGTTAGCACCATCTTGGAACCATCTAATATCAATAATACTATTGTAAATAATCCCTTACCTTTGATTATCTTCATCAGAAGGCACTTCCAGGAATCCCAGGTCCACAACAAATGTGGTTTCTTTCGACAAAGTTCATTATTTATGTCCAAATAACTCCAAGTTGTTCCATGTTGTTAGCGCGTTCAGTAGCCTCCTCAAAAAGTCACGACGAAAAGTTTAAAAAAAAATCTATTTACGTTCGTTCAAACATGTCAAACGTTGTTTAGCATCAATCTTTAGGGCAATTTTTAACGTGAAACATCAGTAATATTTCAACCCGACCTCTCCTGTGTCTTGAAAAACGTTTTGAAAAATGTCTCGCCTCACATGAACACGCATGTGCGTGCAATAATGAAGTGACAACATCCCAGGGACGTCAACTTCCCTTCCTTGTCATCCGGTCTCTGTTCATCATAGACGCTTCAAACAACTTTATAAAGATCGTTGACATCTAGTGGAAGCCGTAGGAAGTGCGAAATGAATCCTTTGTCACTGTGTTATCTATTAGCAATGACTCAAAAATAGTACAGCCACAAAATTATCATTTCCTGCTTGTATTTTTCTCAGGTTTTTGCCTGCCATATGAGTTTTGTTATACTTACAGACACCATTCAAACAGTTTTAAAAAATTCAGAGTGTTTTCTATCCAAATCTGTTAATAATATGCATATCCTAGCTTCTGAGTTGGTGTAGGAGGCAGTTAAAAATGGGCACATATTTTTTTCAAAATTCTCAATACTGCCCCCTAGCCCCAACAGGTTGTCCTAAGAAACATAAGAATAATAAAATGTTTTTTCAAAAGAACAGAATAGCATACAGTGCATTTGGACAGTATTCAGACCCCTTTTCCACATTTGGTTACGTTACAGCGTTATTCTAAAATTGATTAAAAGTAAAATCAATCTACACACAATACCCCATTATGACAAAGCAAAAGCTTTTTTTTTGCACATTTATTAAAAAGAATGTATTCAGACCCTTTACTCAGTACTTTGTTGAAGCCCTTTTGGCAGCGATTACAGCCTTGAGTCTTCTTGGGTATTACGCTACAAACTTCGCACACCTGAACTTGTGGAGATTCTCCCATTCCTCTCTGCAGATCCTCTCAACCTCTGTCAGGTTGGATGGGGAGCGTCACTGCACAGCTATTTCAAAGTCTTTCCAGAGATGTTCGATTGGGTTCTTGTCCGGGCTCTGGCTGGGCCACTTAAGGACATTCAGAAACTTGTCTGAAGCCACTCCCGTATTGTCTTCGCTGTGTGCTTATTGAACCTTCGCCCCAGTCTGAGGTATTGAGTGCTCTGGAGCAGGTTTTCATCAAGGATCTTTCAGTACTTTGCTCTGCTCAATGAAAAACATCCCCACAGCATGATGCTGCCACCACCATTCTTCACCGTAGCGATGGTGCCAGATTTCCTCCAGATGTGACGCTTGGCATTCAGGCCAAAATGTTCAATCTTGGTTTCATCAGACTAGAGAATTTTGCTTCTCTTGGTCTGAGTCCTCTAGGTTCCTTTTGGCAAACTCCTACCAGGCTGGCATGTGCCTTTTACTGAGGAGTGGCTTCCATCTGGCCACTCTAACATAAACACGTAATTGGTGGAGTGCTGCAGAGATGGTTGTCCTTCTGGAAGGTTCTCTCATCTCCACAGAGGAACTCTGGAGCTCTGTCAGAGTGACCATCGGATTCTTTGTCACCTCTCTGACCAAGGCCCTTCATCCCCTATTGTTCAGTCTGACATGCACTGTCAACTGTGGGACCTTACATAGACAGGTGTGTGCCTTTCCAAATCATGTCCAATCAATTGAATTTACCACAGGTGGACTCCAATCAAGTTGTAGAAACTCCTCAAGGATGATCAATGGAAACAGGATGCACCTGAGCTGAATTTCAAGTCTCATATCAAAGGGTCTGAATACTTATGTAAATAAGGTATTTCAGTTTTTATTTTGAATACATTTGCAAACATTCCTTAAACCTGTTTTTGCTTTGTTATTATGGGGTATTGTGTGTACATTGATGTATTATTATTATGTATTATTATTTTTTAAATCCATTTTAGAATAAAGCTTTAACATAACAAAATGTGGAAAAAATCAAGGGGTCTGAAAACTTTCCGAATGCACTGTATTTTCAGTTTTATTAGGCCTACGTTATGGGTCTGTACAACCATGACTGCACCATCCAAATGAAATCAATAGCTTGTTATTTTTTTCATTAAACAGACAAACACCTACCCAATCACAGTCAACACACAGTATATTTTATAATAAGAATATCATGGAATTTAACAGAATAAAATACAACAAATATTTTTCCCACACAACTTGTGTTACGGGAAAGTGTGGAACCGCTGTCACATAAAAACGTTATATTTTTTAACAGAGCCCAAGCCCATGCTTCCTTATCTATGTTTCATCTCTTTCCTATGCTCATTCTGCTTTGTTTCTGAGCAGGCTTAGAGTCTTACCTTCATGATACTGATAGAAAATAATAGCAATCCTATTTTCAGAAGCATGTGAATGTCGTTCATATTTCACAACCTCCGCGGGCTTTTGGAATGGACTATATGCGATCTGTGATAGATGAGCTGAACCACCTTCAGTTATTTGTCCAGCCAAGAACCAATTCATCTAATAGCCTATACAGATGGAGATTCAGTAAAAAAAAAAATCACATGGATTGATTATCAGACAAGTCAGTGAAGACAGGCTTTTGGTCGGGAATAGGCCTAGGCTACTACGCGACTGCGAGTGAATAATCCACTTGTTAAACTATATAACATGGCAAAATGTTGCAATAAATGAGGCAGCTAGGCAAGATGAGCATGGGCAGCACTCACCTTAACTTAGAAAAAAAAATCCAGCCTAAATGTAGCCTAACCAATATCCAAATGAAGACTCAGTGAAAACAAGAATCTGACATGTATTGATTTGTTCCAATCAAAACTGTGCTGAAATGATCATCTAGCTGACCACACCCAGGTAGGCTATTGCTTCAAATTTATTACAAGAATAAGATAACTTTGGAAGTTTCAGTAAGCAACAATTTGAAACATGCCTTCAATTGTATTAGCCTACGTTATTGAACATTTTCGTAATTCAGTATTTATTCACACAGTAATTCTTTATGGATTCATCCAGTTGTGGTTTAAAAAAACAGTGCATGCGTAGTGGTGGGCGATGCAAAAAGATGGGTGTAGTGACATGCCTTTCAAAGTTTACATCTGTCAGGAGGATGGATAACAGATCATTGGCATTACGGCTATGTTTCATACTAAGTTTTGAGTTTGATACCGGCAATACCTTTCAGATATAAAGGAAAGGCTGAAAAAAGTTGGCGGTATGATAAAGTTGGAGGAAAAATGTTTTACTATGAAAGTGATATCCTTTTTTTTGCCTTCAACTACCACTGAACAAAAATATAAACACTATGTAAACTGTTGGTCCAACTGGCCTCACAACCATAGACCACGTTTAACCACACCAGCCCAGGACATCCATATCCTGCTTCTTTACCTGCAGGATCATCCGAGACTAGATGATGAAACTGTGGGTTTGCATAACCAAAGAATTTCTGCACAAACTGTCAGAAACCGTCTCAGGGAAGCTCATCTGCGTGCTCGTCATCCTCACCAGGGTCTTGACCTGACTGCAGTTTGGCGTCATAACCGACTTCAGTTGGCAAATGCTCACCTTCGATGACCACTGGTACACTGGAGAAGTGTGCTCTTCATGGATGAATCCCGGTTTCAACCATCCCGGGCAGATGGCAGACACCGTGTATGGTGTTGTGTGGGCGAGCAGTTTGCTGATGTCAACATTGTGAACAGAGAGCCCCATGGTGGTTGTGGGGCTATGGTATGGGCAAGCATAAGCTACGGACAACTACCACAACTGCATTTTATCGATGGCAATTTGAATGATCCTGAGGCCCATTGTTGTGCCATTCATCCGACACCATCACCTCATGTTTCAGCATGATAATGCATGACCCTATGTTGCAAGGATCTGCACATAATTCCTGGAAGCTGAATATGTCCCAGTTCTTCCATAGCCTGCATACTCACCAGAGATATCACTCATTGAGCGTGTTTGGGATGTTCTGGAGTGACGTGTACGACAGCGTGTTTCAGTTCTCGCCAATATCCATCAACTTAGCACAGACATTGAAGAGGAAAGGGACAACATTACACAGGCCACAATCAACAGCCTGATCAACTCTATGTGAAGGTGATGTGTCATGCTGCATGAGGCAAATGGTGGTCACACCAGACGCTGACTGGTTTTCTGATCCACATCCCCTACTTTTTTAAAGGTATCTGTGACCAACATCTGTGACCAATTTACTTGATTTGACTGGTTTCCTTATATGAACTGTAACTCTGTAAAATCGTTGAAATTATTGCACGTTGCGTTTCTATTTTTGTTCTGTGTATTTTCATCCAACTTATGACATGAAAGGATTTGAACAGATAGCAGATGATGGAAAAAGGACCATTCTACTCGGCATAAATAATATATATTGAGAGCTATGCATTTCACAGAAAGAGTGAGCACCTCTGTCTCGCATCACATCAACTTTCATTCCAACAAGTCCAACACCTATCAGTTGATAACACTGTAATCCTAGAACACATATAACCTCAATCTCAAACCCAACCTCGGCTAGAGGATGAACTAAATCCCTCATATATCCACTGTATGATTGTCTAACCAAGAAGATGAAGATAAAACATGAGAAGGATAGAGAGAAAGGCAGTAGAGGGAGGGATGTGGTGTGCCCATTCGCTGGCAGCTGCTTCGAGGCACAGTTCGCTCAGCTGACACAGCAGCTCATATCACAGTGCCTGAGAACAGCAGCTCATATCACAGTGCCTGAGACTGAACCCAGATACGGACAGAGACAAATAGACAGACAGAGATGGAGAAGGAGGAGGAGAGAAAAATTTGAGTAGAGAGACAGAACATGAGAAGAGTTAGAATCTGAGAGAAAGAAAGGGAAACAGAGGAGTCAGATAAACTGACTAAAATGAGGGTCAGAGGCGAGGATTTAGACAGAGTCGGATGGAGAGAAAGTCAGAGAAAGCGCTCTGAATCAGACATGGCTGGGCTTGGTTGATTCTTTATGTGGCCTGCTGTCCCCTGGTCATGGTCCTGGCCATCCCAACGTGAGCCTCTGTCAACTGCCTGTCAGTCCCCCTTCCCCGTGTAGGCCTAATGGTCTCCCCAACGGTGTCTCGACCTGTCAGGCCTCACAGAACCCGGGCTGATTCACACAGACACTGCCCCTTCAGCCTGCCACCACAGAGAGATATCATTAGAGTACCAAGGAAAACAGGCAAGCCACAAATACAACTTTACTATAGTGTGGTAAATCTATGACCACTGTGGCTGACCTGTATGTAGCTAAGCCTACATGTACAGCAGATTGATTGAAGTTAATGTTTTCTCCATGCTATATAATGTAGATGGCAATTATTAACTAGCACAGAGAAAACACAGCCAGCTGAATGAAGGCACACAGCAGCGGTTCATTACAGTAAATCGCAACATCACCCAAACATGAAATACAACACACATCTAAAGAAGTCATCCAATCCAAGAACAACATGACTGCTGTCTTCACTTATTGTTTTACAGTAGAAGAAGCTGGAATACTGAGATATCATCTAGGGCCAGGACAATACCAGTATTGTGATACTCGTTAGTATGGTGGCAAGGAAACAAAACACAAAGCGGATTTAACTTCTTTATGAAAACGGCCCTAATGTTGGTAACAAACATCATTATGTTGTCATCTAGAGTTACACTTGTTTATTTCCCAAGCTAAAGCACACAATGTTTTACATACAGCGGGATTTTAAAGGACTAAAGAGTTTGGTCTGCTTCGTGTTTTTGCCATGGAAAAATATATATATCGTCCTGGCCCTAATAGCATCACTGCTTTCATTTAGATTCTGCTACTTCAACTAGATGAAATGAAAAGTAAGAGTTCCTCTTCATAAGATATCAAAGAAGACAGTACAAAAGTGACAAATCATAGAAAGTTTTCTTGGAATCTGAGACATACTATTTGTGAAATGGAAATGAAACTACAATAGAATTCCTGAAAATTATATAATCTCTCCCTTTGACAGAGTCGTTTGAGATTGTTGCCATACTATGTTGACAACATCCAGAGAGCTGTACTGTGTGCGTGCATGAATTTTAGTTTTTCTGTTTGTTTGAGGGGGTGAAAGATAAGAGTAACAGGTTCAGTTATTCTGCCCTGCTTGGCTGACCTTACTGCCTGGTGAAGCATGGGAGTAGAAAGGTACCCTGGCCTGTCCAGCTACAGAGAGAGCACCAGAGAACCCCAAAAATAACGTCAGAGGTGCCCGTCTGTCACTGCTGCTCTGCAGCCTCCCTGTGTCTTCTGGAGCAAAAAGAAAACGCATTATCTACTCTAGTCTCCCCTCTCTGATCCCCGGCTACCTTAGCCAACCACATCCCAGCCTGTGGAGCTTCTTATACAGCAATTAGGGAAGGAGAGGAGAGCAGTGGAGCTTAGCAGTGGACCTGTCCTGTGTGCGTGTGCGTGTGTGCATGCGTACGTGCGTTGAGGTTTACGGAGTCGGGATTAGGTGTGTGTGTGCGCGAGAGAGAGAGAACTCCATGTGAGTTATTCACTCTGCGGTATACAGTCGCAAGAAATTGCTTGTGGTTGGAGTTACTGCAGCTTGAAGTCTCTCGCAGTAGCCCCAGATCTAATTACTGGCCAGCAGTACTGCTCTCTCCCTTTGCACAACAATGCTCCCAGAAAACAGAGGACAGCTCCATGTACACAAAAAGATAACACCACTGGAGAGGCAGAGAGAGGCAACTTGGACATGACTCATCTGGTAGATAAGGATGCTCAAAGTCTTGTTATTACAAAGCACACAACATGTTGTGCAAAAAATGCAATATCATGTAATGATTCAGATAAAGTAATGTGTTTGTTATCCAACTGCAGCATCTACCTGACATGGAAAAGCAAGCAAAAAAAAAACTCTTTCCCATAAAACGCAATCTAGTTCAATCACAATGAATGAATTCCAATTCCAAAAGAGGAGACAGACTTGTGCATTATCATGTACAGGTGTTCTCTGAGCAGGTGGAGGTGTCGGATCACATAGTGGCATTATATACAGATATCTAGGCCTCAGCCGTTGTTGATTGGGTGGCCAGCTTCTTGAATGACTGTGTGTTGGTGACCTCTGTAAGTAGGATGCCCTGCGGCATCAGACGTCCATGAGGTGCAGAAAGCTGCATAAATGACGCAAAGGTTTGGCTAGAAAAAGCTAATCCCACACTTTCCGCCGAGCGTCCTCTTTAAGGTGATCTTTTTCGGTCCTTTATTATGAGCATCATTTGTTCTTTGTAACTGTAATCCCTTGAGAATGCTCTTTAGGGGACATGTTTGTTTGTTTCTCCAGCTATTAAAAAGATGTCAAGCCTGCTCCATAATCATCCACTGACTGGGAGATAATTTCCTCTGGAGGCGGCAGGTAGCCCAGCGGTAAAGGGCATTGGTCCAGTAACTGAAAGGTTGCTGGTTTGCATCCCAGAGCCAACTAGGTGAAACATCTGTTGATGTGCCCTTGAGCAAGGCACTTAACCCTCGTTTCTCTGTGTAAGAGCATCTGTTAAATCTAACATTAGTAACCATCTGGGAACTTTTCTGCTTATGCGTTTCAACGATTACAGCAAAGTGAGGCCATGGTCCAGTGCACAAGGCAACATCTGCGTATATTATATAGACTAATTATCTTGTCATTGTTAACTACTGTTGTAGTGGAAATTCTAATCAAAAGGGAGAGAGACTATAGATTATTCAAACAACTTTATTATAAGATTTGAAAATCGGGAGCAGATAACAATCCCCTCAACAGTGCAGGGTTAAGAGCCCAACGAAAAGTTGGCTCTCCGCTTTTATCGAAAGTACAACCTCTTTGTCTTCATGAAGTTTAGCATATGGGTTGAAACAAGGGCGGAAAGTAATGTGCACAAGGCAATTGGTTTGTCTGTGCAGATTTAAGATAGCCCAAGGTTGATAGCACAAGGGCTCAAACGTATAACTGTCTTGTCACAGTTCACACTATAATGTGCTCCTTCCTGCAAGTTTCCATACAACTGACTTCCTGCAGTTAGTATCTCACACGCTGCGGTGGCACCTAAACGTATCTTATCTGTACGCCTAGACTTATGACTAAGTCACACAAGACAAGTCTGCATCAGCAAAAAGAAACACTAACATATAATAAAGGACAATTCTCTAAGTAAAAACAGCATAGTATGTCTAAATAAATGTTTCACCATACTGTAACATAATAATGTTTGCCTGTTCTTTTGATGGAAGCCTTAGCCAGTGTTTTGACCAGGCCAAACAGCAGTGGTAGACAGGGTCTGGAAAATAACTGGTAGACGGAGAGTAGGCAGACGCCTGGTGATGAGGAGAGGGAGGTGGGGACAGAGTGGGAGGCTTAGCTACAAAATCACATTGCGTTGACATGGAACCCTCTCATCCACCACAGCTTCTGTTCATGCATTATTATTGTCTAAAACACTGACATGGTGCTGTTTGAGAATGTTCATAGCTTGAGTGAGGTCATCGGAGGGAGGAGGTGATAAAAGGGGAGAGCCAGGAGCAGGCAGGTTGCACGGTGTCATCACGCCGTCCACGCCGTCTGTGGCTTCATAGCAGGAATCAGTCAGATGAAGTTAGAGTTCCGTACTAGCCACTGGAATTGTAGCTAGCTGCCAAAATCAAGCACCAGAAAGCCAACCACACTTCAATAGCAATTCAGGAGTAGCATTATAACTTACTCCTTCATATGGTCATGGTCATCTGTCATCTCTGTGCACCTCTGTATTCAGGCTTTTCTCCATCATCCAGACAGCTGGCATAATCGAATCAAAACATTGCATGCTAGCCACCTAACATTAGCTAGCTAGCCAAAAAAACAACACAAATTTCAGTCTTAAAAATGTGCTTGATTCAAACTAGTCAGACTATAATAATAAGCTAAATCAATATCGCTAGTTCATTAATAAAACAAACTTTGTATGGAAAAATGCAATAAAAACAGATAGGAAAGGAGTTCTCTGCCTCTTCCTCATGTCATAGCCATAACATAGGACATATATCATGCCACAGAAACAGACAAACACAGACACATACGAAGCACAAATTCAAGGAATGTGTCTTGCACAGAAATCTTAAAAAGAATATACCAGACCGTGATTGCTAGTTTGATTGAGCATGCTTTCTTCAGCAGTGTTTATGGAACACATTGACTGAGCTGATTGCTTTCAGTAATTAAAATTAATATTACTCTGTGACAATGTGACTAAATTAAGTGACATTATTCCTTTTGTCCGCACCACAAGTGTACGTGACCAAATTTAAATGGATGTTTTTCCGCATTCTTTTAAGAAAATAGAACATTCCTAATTGACTCTAGATTCATCTCACATAACTTACTGTCCCTAAACAATCAATCCCATGTATTTATAAAGCCCTTCTTACATCAGCTGATGTCACAAAGTGCTGTACAGAAACCCAGCCTAAAACCCCAAACAGCAAGCAATGCAGGTGTAGAAGCACGATGGCTAGGAAAAACTCCCTAGAAAGGCCAGAACCTAGGAAGAAACCTAGAGAGGAACCAGGCTATGAGGGGTGGCCAGTCTTCTTCTGGCTGTGCCGGGTTGAGATTATAACAGAACATGGCCAAGATGTTCAAATGTTCGTAGATGACCAGCAGCGTCAAATAATAATAATAATCACAGTGGTTGTAGAGGGTGCAACAGGTCCGTACCTCAGTAAATGTCGGTTGGCTTTTCATAGTCGATCATTCAGAGTATCTCTACCGCTCCTACTGTTTCTAGAGAGTTGAAAACAACAGGTCTGGGACAGGTAGCACGTCCGGTGAACAGGTCAGGGTTCCATAGCCGCAGGCAGAACAGCTGAAACTGGAGCAGCAGCACAACCAGGTCAACTGGGGACAGCAAGTAGTCATCAGGCCAGGTAGTCCTGAGGCATGGTCCTAGGGCTTAGGTCCTCCGAGAGAGAGAAAGAGAGAAAGAAAGAAAGAAAGAAAGAAAGAGAAAAAGAGCGAGAGAATTAGAGAGCATACTTAAATTCAAACAGGACACCGGATATGACAGGAGAAATACTCCAGATATAACAGACTGACCCCCGACATATAAACTATTGCAGCATAAATACTGGAGGCTGACCAACATATAGAATAGTGTTTGCATTTCAATTTGACGAATGCATAAAATGGAAGATGATAGATTGCATAATGCAGCATGGGGTTATGCTGAGACCTCTACATGACGTGATGTAATAAATGGGCAAATACTGTAAGTGTAAACTTTTCACAGCTGTGTAATATCTGCATACATTACATGTTTCAGCAAGAGTATGTTGACAGAGCCTGTTCCATTACAATAACTAATTATTCACGTCACTTGGAATGTGACCTATCCTTGATTCCGTCTTTTACGTCATTATTGTCTTTACTCATTGTTCAGTTGCTAAGAGACACAAATTCCTGTCGCCCCAAGACAAAATAGTTTATTTTCTCCCAAGTTTGGTCTTCGAAGGGCAGCAAGCACTCTCTCTTCTCTCGACTTCAATATGGATTTTTGGGAATGTACTTGTCGTGACTTGGGAGGAAGAATTTTTCTGAATCTGACTAAGACATTACTTCCTGACTGCTGCGATATTGACTCCCAACTCTTAGAACTTATGAAACTCCGGCCTTCATCTCTTTCATAGCCTATTGATCAAAGGAGATAACTGTCTCTGTCATGATTTGCTGAGATTCTTCCTATGAGGACATTTGAGTGAAACATCTTGCTTTGTATTCAAGCTACGTAGTGAATGTCCATCACTGACTGGAGACTAGATACAGTATATCAAATGTCTGTGGATTATCATTACTTTTATTGTACAGCCGGATGGTACAGCTGCAACACACTCCGACCTTTACCTGTATCCTGGAAGGGACAGAGGTTTGAACATTGCCGAAGACGGAACACTCATGTGAACTCGATCGACAAACGCTCGTCCACAGAGTACAGTCAGAGTTGATGTCAGCCCAGAGCAGCTGATGGGGGAGGACAGACGGCATAGTCCTCAGGGGTTAGAGGTTAAATAGAGAGCTCGGGAAGGAGAAGGCCCTCATTTCCCTCTCAAGCACGTTGGCCAATCCTGACAGCAGACACAAGCAAGCTTGACAGCCTCTAAACAGGGCCCTGCCATCCACATGCCTGCTAATCCCTCTACACTTCATCTGGTGGAGGGGAAGTTTCCCCGGGGACAGGCACGGTACCGCAAATTTTCACCAATGTTCTCTAAGCGTTTTACAAGCATATCCTCAAATGACCAACCAGAGCCAGGGGCGGTTAATTTGTTTCGGTTGCTTTTTTTCTCCTCCCTCCACTGCCACACACAATCTTGAGTGGAGTCTAGATTTTACATAGCTATTTGCAATGTACCTGCTAAACCAGTTGCCAGTAGCACTGTGATTAACTTTTCACCGAATGCTTGCCATTTGTAGGTGGTAGATTAGTGTCGCAGATCTTAAACCTGATCAGTGGATTGTTATATTTATCAACCCTATGTGTGTGTGGTAATCACTGAATGTTGCATGCAAACCAAATCCTACATACTGTATCTGTCAAATACAGACAATGATGTAACGTGCTTGATTATGTGCATAATGTTGAGGTAGTCAAATAGATTTCCATATGAATGAAGTGTGTTTTGTAACACCAAACGATGGCAACTGAGCTGCCACCAACTTGAAGGAGATGAAACCTTAACTTTGCTGGAGTACTGAAACATAAGATACTGAGGTGACTTGAAACATTACATGGTGTGTTGTAACAGGGACTGGAGCACTAACAGAAAAGGTTGAAAACACTATTTTGGTGTTTCGAGGTCCTCTTCAGTGCAGAATTAGATACCGTCTCTTTTGGTGTTGTTTCCTCTCTAGAGCTTCTAAATGCTAACGATGTGCAGTTCGCGAATGATTCATTCTTTTTGAACAACTCTTTTACTGACTTGAGTGTCATGATTTGTTTTTTGGAGTAACTCGTTCATTTTAGTAATTTGGCTTGCTAGTGCTGGTCGCAATGAATCCTACAGCAGGATTAATACACGCTCCTCCGGCTCAGCGGCTCCAGAGACCTGCTCCGACCACCAACTGTCTGTCATATGCATGCAGGAAATCAGATCATGAGCATAGAGAAGAAAAATATATGTTTAGAACAGATAATTGTGCTAGAATGACTAAATTTAATTTGTTATTGAATGTTGTGATGGACAAAGCTTCGTAGAACCAAAACATCCACAGCCTTTGCTCAACAAACTCAAACTCAAGAATTAATCGTTTGGGCGGCTGTAGTTCGCAAATTACTGTGTTTATCACTTTGCCTAGCTACCCTGACGCCCTGGCTACCCTGACGCCCAGCTACCCTGACACTCGGCTACCCTGACGCCCGGCTACCCGGACGCCCGGCTACCCTGACGCCCGGCTACCCTGACGCCCGGCTACCCTGACGCCCGGCTACCCTGACGCCCGGCTACCCTGACACCCGGCTACCCTGACGCTATCTACCCTGACGCCTGGCTACCCTGACGCCTGGCTACCCTGACGCCTGGCTACCCTGACGCCTGGCTACCCTGACGCCTGGCTACCCTGACTCCTTGCTCTGGCCAAACGCTACGCCATGCCCTCGGACATTAGTTTCTTCTATGAAATGAAGTATGCAGCGAATGACAGAGCAGAGGAAGAATTAAGTGTGAGTCGTCAGGCTACTTATCACCCTCACGGCAGTCAAGCAATGCATTCCACCAAGAGTCGTTCACAATCTAGTCCGGTTGCGGCCACAAGTAGACCTCGTTTCAAATGTATCAAGAAATAATCGTATTTGTATGCCTAGCAATCAACAAATGTTACTTGTTTAAAGCACGTTTGCAAGTCTCAGTCACAAATGACAGCTCCAATTAGCACCCTATGGTGATCCACATGTAAACGAGAGGCTTGTAGAATCATGACTCTTTCAAGTTTTCAGTTCATCGTTCGCCGGTATTGGGTTCTGCGTGCTCTGGGCATTACTGACTCAAATGAATAAAATTAGTCGAAAGATAAATTATTTTGACAGAACAAGTCGAAAAGATCGGAGTCCGTAAAGAGAGCCAAACTTCCCATCACTACTGAACACCATTATGATGTTTTCAATCCTGTTTGGTGCAAAATTAGATTCCTTTTTCTAAAGTGTCTTAATGTTTAATATTGTTTTCTATATTTTATCATTTTCCATTTTATACAGTTTTGGCAGGTATTGTCATGTACAGTGTTCAAACCACCAGCACTAACTGGAGGTTGAACTGCATGAATTGAGGATTTGGCACTTCCTCTTCCATTGACGTTCATGAATGTGGGAATGGGTGCTGTCCTCATTGAACGTCAATTTGCCTGATGATTTTTCCATTACACCTCATGGCACAACAAGCTTAACCTCCCTGGGCAAGGTGGGATGCTAGTCAATAGCCAGTGGAATCGCGTGGCGTGAAATACAAATACCTCATAAATGCTATAACTTCAATTTCTCAAACATATGACTATTTTACACCATTTTAAAGACAGGACTCTCGTTAATCTAACCACATTGTCCGATTTCAAAAAGGCTTTACAGCGAAAGCAAAACATTAGATTATGTCAGGAGAGTACCCTGCCAAAAATAATCACACAGCCATTTTCAAAGCAAGCATATATGTCACAAAAACCAAAACCACAGCTAAATGCAGCACTAACCTTTGATCTTCATCAGATGACACTCCTAGGACATTATGTTATACAATACATGCATGTTTTGTTCAATCAAGTTCATATTTATATCAAAAACCAGCTTTTACATTAGCATGTGATGTTCAGAACTAGCATTCCCCCCGCCAAACCTCCGGTGAATTTACTAAATTACTCACGATTAACGTTCACAAAATACATAACAATTATTTTAAGAATTATAGATACAGAACTCCTTTATGCAATTGCGGTGTCAGATTTTAAAATAGCTTTTCGGCGAAAGCACATTTTGCAATATTCTGAGTAGATAGCCCGGCCATCACAGCTAGCTAATTTGACACCCACCAAGTTTGGCCCTCACCAAACTCAGATTTACTATAACAAAAATTGGATTACCTTTGCTGTTCTTCGTCAGCATGCACTCCCAGGACTTCTACTTCAACAACAAATGTTGTTTTGGTTCCAAATAATCCATACTTATATTGAAATAGCTCCGTTTTGTTCGTGCGTTCAGGTCACAATCCGAAGGGTGACGCGCGAGCGCATTCCGTGACAATAAAATTCAAAATATTCCATTACCGTACTTCGAAGCATGTCAAACGCTGTTTAAAATCTATTTTTATGCGATTTTTCTCGTAAAATAGCGATAATATTCCAACCGGGCGACGTTGTATTCATTCAAAGACTGAAAGAAAAACATGGCGTCGTCTCGTGGACGCGCATCTCCAGTGTCATTGTTCCCTGCCTGAACACTCACAAAAACTCCTGCTGTTTTTCGCCCAGAGACTGCAGAGACGTCATTCCACTTTCTGGTGCCTTCTGAGATACAATGGAAGCCTTAGAAAATGTCACGTTACAGCAGAGATGCTGTATTTTTGATAGAGATGCCACAGAAGGAGAACAAATTGTCAGACAGGGCACTTCCTGTATGGAATCTTCTCAGGTTTTGGCCTGCCATATGAGTTCTGTTATACTCACAGACACCATCAAACTTTAGAGTGTTTTCTATCCAAATCGACTAATTATATGCATATTCTCGTTTCTGGGCAAGAGTAGTAACCAGTTTAAATCGGGTACGTTTTTTATCCGGCCGTGCAAATACTGCCCCCTTGCCCCAACAGGTTTAACACTAATATAAAAGTATACTTTTCTTTCTTCAAACATGCATACAACATTGTGTAAAAGAATCATGTAGAGGAGCTCTCTTCACTGGCCAGAGAACAAAGGAAGAGGGGGGAGACTCACAGCAAGCTTACAGCAGGAGTAGTCCTTCTCTTTTTCTCATCTTACACATTTAGTCTACTGTACATCAAAGATCCTCCTATCAGCTCAAGGGTGGCCAGTTTAACCAAATAGTGCTCAGACGGTCTGCAGGGTCTCAATGAATACTGAGGATGACTACGGCTCGGTCAAGGAATTCCTCCCTTGGAGAACAATAAACTGCACGCAAAAGTGCCTCAAACACTCTTATTTCCTCAAGCAAACAGTGTAAATGGACTGAAAATGACATGGTTGAAAGTGTTGAGATGTACAGTATCAGTGAAGTTTGGACACACCTACTCATTCAAGGGTTTTTCTTTATTTTTAAATTTTTTTTTCTACATTGTAGAATAATAGTGAAGACATCAGAACTATGAAATAACACATATGGAATCATTTAGTAACCAAAAATGTCTTCAACAAGTCAAAATATATGTTATATTTGAGATTCTTCAAAGTTGCCACCCTTTGCCTTGATGACAGCATTGCACACTTGGCATTCTCTCAAACAGCTTCATGGAATGCATTTCAATTTTAAATGGACTGTCGTTTCTCTTTGTTTATTTGAGCTGTTCTTGCCATTTTATGGACTTGGTCTTTTACCAAACAGGGCTATCTTCTGTATACCACCCCTACCTTGTCACAACACAACTGATTGGCTCAAAGGAAAGAAATTCCACAAATGAACTTTTAAGACATGAAGGTCAGTCAATACGGAGAACTTTGAAAGTTTCTTCAAGTATATCCGCAAAAACCATCAAGCACTATGATGAAACTGGCTCTCGTGAGGACCGCCACAAGAAAGGAAGACCCAGAGTTACCTCTGCTGCAGAGAATAAGTTCATTACAGTTAACTGCACATCATATTGCAGCCCAAATAAATGTTTCATAGAGTTCAAGTAACAGACTCATCTCCACATCAACTCTTCAGTGGAGACTGCGTGAATCAGGCCTTCATGCCTTGCTGCAAAGAAACAAAACTAAAGGACACCAATAAAAAGAAGAAGAGACTTGCTTGGGCCAAGAAACACGAGCAATGGACATTAGACCAGTGGAAATCTGTCTTTTGGTCTGATGAGTCCAAATTTGAGATTTTTCTTTGCAACCGCCTTGTCTTTGTGAGACGCAGAGAACGTGAATGGATGATCTCCGCACGTGTGGTTCCCACCGTGAAGCATGGAGGAGGAGGTGTGATGGTGTGGGGGTGCTTTGCTGGTGACACTGTCTGTGATTTATTTAGAATTCAAGGCACACTTAACCAGCATGGCTACCACAGCATTATGCAGCAATACGACATCTCATCTGGTTTGTGCTTAGCGGGACTATCATTTGTTTTTTAACAGGACAATGACCCAACAAACCTCCAGGCTGTGTAAGGGCTATTTGACGAAGAAAGAGAGTGATGGAGTGCTGCATCAGATGACTTGGCCTCCACAATCATCTGACCTCAACCCAATTGAGATGGTTTGAGATGAGTTGGTCTACAGAGTGAAGGAATAGCAGCCAACAACTGCTCCTTCAAGACTGTTGGAAAAGCATTCCAAGTGAAGCTGGTTGAGAGAATGCCAAGAATGTGCAAAGCTGTCATCAAGGCAAAGGGTGGTTACTTTGAAGAATATCAAATACAAAATATATTTTGATTTGTTTAACACTTTTTTGGTTAATAATTGATTCCATATGCTTTATTTTATAGTTTTGATGTCTTTACTATTATTCTACAATGTAGAAAATATTAAAATTAAGAAAACCCTTGAATGAGTAGGTGTCCAAACATTTGACTAGTACGGTATGTGTAATAAGATGTTGTATTTAGGATGTGTGTGATATTTTTACCCAACAATTAACAGGTTTTACCCTCACATGTCCAAGGAGGAGTATGTTGTTTGGTATCTGTGCGACCACACAGTCTTCACACGAACATTGGCATACATTATGAGATTATACGAATTACCCATCTTTTGTGTGGACAATTTATTAATTCATAGACATTGCAGGTCATAGAACAATGCAGCCGGTGACTGGGCCGGAACTTTTCCCTCGCCTGAGCCATTCACAGCTCTCCTGACGCGAGGTCTCGCCTCTATGGTTCGAGAACTATAAACTGAACGTGTGAACACCGCTCCTTGTGTTCCGATGGCTACCAGCCATAGGGTTGCTGTCATTTATGAACGGCAAAACCATTCAAGGACTACCCCCACTGACCTTTGGTTCCAGACAGGATAAACTGTACATAAGAGGTATCCAATGCGATTTCAACTATATTTTCCCTATTTTTAATGTGAGCATGTATCTTACTTTTATTATTACTATCTATATTACTCGTATAATCCCTGCCTTTATTTCGTTCTGAAATATCCAGAATAACTGTTTGTTCTATTTTAGGTCCTTTAATCCCTATTCTCTGTTTTTGACTGATTCTATAGCCTATCATATTAGTGCGTCATTTTTCCATCATAATCTCCATTATTCATTCATCCTGTACATTCATTGCTTTACTCTGGTTATTTCTAAATAAATCTTCTTTCTTTTTGTAAAATATCTACTGTCTCCAAGAAGGCATTGCCATATCATTTTAAGAACTTAATTGCTTTTGGAATTTTAACTATTTATAGTTTCTTGCTGACTTATAGCAAGTGGTGCCCCGTTAATGATTTCATAGTAATAAGTGTACACACTCCCTTACAGTCATAAAGACTGAACATTTTACATTTCCCACAATCCTTCATAAACAGTCACGTGGTAAGATTGGAAATACAAGGTGATTTAAACCAAAGACTTCCAATGAGTTATCTCTCTTTGATTATCCTCATGAACAATGCTATATTTTGGTAAAATGAAATTAACAAATCATTGAAAGAACATTTTCCAATCCCCCATATATATTTTTGTAAATATGGGTTTTCTATGTTTTTACTGTTTACTATATTGTACATAGTGAACACATCAAAACTATGAAATAACACATATGGAATCATGTAGTAACAAAAAAAGTATTAAACAAATGATAATATATTTTAAATTCTTAAAAGTAGCCACCCTTTGCCTTGATGACAGCTTTGTACAATCTTGGCATTCTCTCAACCAGCTTCATGAGGAATGCTTTTCCAACAGTCTTGAAGGAGTTCCCACATATGCTGAGCAGGCCATCTGATGCAGCACTCCATCTCTCTCTTTCTTTGTCAAATAGCACTTACACAGCCTGTCCTGTTGAAAAACAAATGATAGTCCCACTAAGCACAAGCCACATGGGATGACGTATCGCTGCATAATGCTGTGTGTAGACATGCTGGTTAAGTGTGCCTTGAATTCTAAATAAATCACAGACAGTGTCACCAGCAATGCACCCCCATACCATCACACCTCCTCCTCCATGCTTTATGGTGGGAACCACACATGCGGACATCATACATTCACCTATTCTGCGTCTCACAAAGACACGGCGGTTGGAACCAGAAATCTCAAATTTGGACTCATCAGACTAAAGGACAGATTTCCACTGGTTTAATGTCCATTGCTCGTGTTTCTTGGCCCAAGCAAGTCTCTTCTTCTTATTGGTCTGCTTCAGTAGTGCGCCCAAACTTTTGACTGGTACTGTATATTTTGGGGGTATTTAAAACACTTTATGAAATGACACAGATTGAGAGGAAAAACAGATTGAATGGTTGGAGCGGAAAATGTATCCCCGATCTTCGGTGGGGAGAGGGGTGACATGTCTAAGCCAGGTACGTTTACCGCTAGATCATCTTACATTTATTTTTATTAAGATTGTGTTGGTTGTTTTTTCTGTATCAATTTCAATTCACCCCAGAATTATTTATTGCGGTGTGGTTGAGTGCGTAAAATGTCAATCAAATGTATCATCTTTCTGCCCCTCCTGTTTCTAATCTGTCTAAATAAAGCATTGTAAAAACAATTAGACCAAAAATATTGATCAATCAATATTCATTCTATAGCTCAATCAATATTAAGGCTACAAACCATTTCTATACCATTCATTGTATGAGAAACACAGTTTTTGTGTTTGATGCTGCCTTTTACATGCACTGAAACCCCAAAAAGAGTTTTCATAACATTATCTTATAAACACCAATAGTCAGGTTAAAGAACTACTTTGCCAGCAGCATACCACCCTCCATCCCACTGCTGGCTTGCTCCTGAAGCTAAGCAGCGTTGGTCCTGGTCAGCAGCATACCACCCTGCATCCCACTGCTGGCTTGCTCCTGAAGCTAAGCAGGGTTGGTCCTGGTCAGCAGCATACCACCCTGCATCCCACTGCTGGCTTGCTCCTGAAGCTAAGCAGCGGTGGTCCTGGTCAGCAGCATACCACCCTGCATCCCACTGCTGGCTTGCTCCTGAAGCTAAGCAGCGGTGGTCCTGGTCAGCAGCATACCACCCTGCATCCCACTGCTGGCTTGCTCCTGAAGCTAAGCAGCGTTGGTCCTGGTCAGCAGCATACCACCCTGCATCCCACTGCTGGCTTGCTCCTGAAGCTAAGCAGCGTTGGTCCTGGTTGGTCCCTTGATGGGAGACCAGATGCTGTTGGAAGTGGTGTAGGAGGGGCAGTAGGAGGCACCCTTTCCACTGGTCAAAAAAAATAGAAAATGTCCCCAATTGTTCCCCTTTGCAGTGATTGGGGACATTGCCCTGTGTAGGTTGCTGTTTTTTGGATGGAACGTTAAACGGGTGTCCTGACTCTCTGTGGTTGCTAAAGATCCCATGGCACTTATTGTAAGAGTTGGGGTGTTAACCCCGGCATCCTGGCTAAATTCCCAAACTTTCCCTCATACCATTACGGTCACCTAATCATCCCTAGCTTAAAATTGGCTCATTCATCCCCCTCCTCTCCCCTGTAACTATTCCCCAGGTTGTTGCTGTAAATGACAATGTGTTCTCAGTCAACTTACCTGAAAAAATAAATATAATTTTTTTGGAGTGTTTCAGAGTACTTTATTTCTGTTTAAAACCCCATTCTGTGTGTCAGAACACTGACATTGGGTTTACATTCAAACACCCTCCAAACACCGATCTCAGCTTAGGTGCACTACATTTCATGGTTTCATTACACAATCATGATGTTTTGAGACTTTCTTGTTTTTACAGTGTTAATAGGAACGCCTACCTACTGGTTGGGTTTTTGGGCTGTGTTATCCCATCCAGAGTAGGGAAGCAGCACTGTAGACTGAGTGTCAGAGGGAGAATCTATAGTTCACTGACCTTTGACCCCACCTGCTAAGGATGCAGAGCGTGTGCATACCAATAAATTACTGATATTGTGGACCCCTGCCACTGCACACATTGATTTAAATGAAGGTAATTATATGGTAAATCACAAATGTTCCACTTCAGTTTTAATGATTCTGAAAACCTTTGAGCAGTTTTGAGTTAATGATGATGATAATTAACTCATTACCTTCAAAGGCTGGAAAAGAAAACCACATAAAACTCAGCACACACAAAGCGCTCCAGGAAACGTAAAAGTCTCTACGACACTTGCTCAAAATGAAGGCGATTTAGTGTCACTTGTGCTGATTCATTCAACACCGTCAGTATAAACATTGAATAGTAGGTAGTGGAATGGCACTAAAAATGGAATGACTTTCCTTCACCATTTCAAATGAATGTACCATCTTCATAACTGCTGCTTTATCTACAGTATATCAAAAGGTGATCTCTACTTGAGATCATTTCTTCATTTAAAAAGGAACCAGGTTGGACCCTATTTGTGTGTATTCATTGAAACAGACACGATATCCATCTTCAAGTGACAGTCTTCTATCGTTTAATCTGTAATCATTTTGGTGATCTAACCTCAGCCCTCAGTCTCTCTCACGCTCCATCTTCCCTCTACCCCTTTCTGCTATCCCCTGCCCTCCTCCCCTTCACGCATGCAAGATGTTTGCTTCCCTGCACCGCAGTCTCCTCTATTTTGCTTTGCTTGATGGCACTTTTGATTTCTCTTCCACTTGTGGAGTCTCACCGTGGTGTAGCTTTGTGTAGTCGGGGGAGAGTGAGAAAAATAGATTTTCAGACCCCATCCTCTCCTTGGGAAGCCAGGGCTTTATTAGCAGTGCTATACACATAATTGGCGATCCTTATTATTTGATCCCTCTCTAGCATAATGTTTACATACTGCTTTACTCATTTCATATGTATACACTGTATTCTACTGTATTTTAGTCAATGCCACTCCGATATTGCTCGTCCTAATATTTCTATATTTCTTTATTCCATTATTTTACATTTTAGACTGTGTGAATTGTTGTGAATTGTTAGATATCACTGCACTGTTGGGGCACTTCGCTACACCCAAAATAACATCTGCTAAATATGTGTACAGTTGAAGTTCACATACACTTAGGTTGGAGTCATTAAAACTCGCTTTTCAACCACTCCACAAATTTCTTTTAACAAACTATAGTTTTGGCAAGTCGGTTAGGACATCTACTTTGTGCATGACACAAGTCATTTTTCCAACAGTTGTTTACAGACAGATTATTTCACTTATAATTCCCTTGATCATAATTCCAGTGGGTCAGAAGTTTACATACACTAAGTTGACAGTGCCTTTAAACAGCTTGGAAAATTACAGAAAATTATGTAATGGCTTTTGAAGCTTCTGATAGGCTAAATTTCATAATTTGAGTCAATTGGAGGTGTACCTGTGGATGTATTTCAAGGCCTATCTTCAAACTCAGTGCCTCTTTGCTTGACATCATGGGAAAATCAAAAGAAATCAGCCAAGACCTCAGAAAAAAACTTGTAGACCTCCACAAGTCTGGTTTATCATTGGCAGCAATTTCCAAATGCCTGAACGTACCACGTTCATCTGTACAAACAATAGTATGCAAGTATAAACACCATGGGACCACGCAGCCGTCATAACGCTCAGGAAGGAGACGCATTCTGTCTCCTAGAGATGAACGTACTTTGGTGCGAAAAGTGCAAATCAATACCAGAACAACAGCAAAGGACCTTGTGAAGATGTTGGAGGAAACAGGTACAAAAGTATCTATATCCATAGTAAAATGAGTCCTATATGGACATAACCTGAAAGGCCGCTCAGCAAGGAAGAAGCCACTGCTCCAAAACTGCCATTAAAAAAGCCAGACTACGGTTTGCAACTGCACATGGGGACAAAGATCGTACTTTTTGAAGAAATGTTCTCTGGTCTGATGAAACAAAAATAGAACTGTTTGGCCATAATTACCATCGTTATGTTTGGAGGAAAAAGGGGGAGGCTTGCAAGCCGAAGAACACCATCCCAACCGTGAAGCACGGGGGTGGCAGCATCATGTTGTGAGGGTGCTTTGCTGCAGGAGGGACTGGTGCACTACACAAAATAGATGGCATCGTGAGGCAGGAAAATTATATGGATATATTGAAGCAACATCTCAAGACATCAGTCAGGAAGTTAAAGCTTGGTCACAAATGGGTCTTCTAAATGAACAATGTCCCCGATCATACTTTCAAAGTTGTGGCAAAATGGCTTAAGGACAACAAAGTCAAGGTATTGGAGTGGCCATCCCAAAGCATGACCTCAATCCTATAGAAGATTTGTGGGCAGAACTGAAAAGTGTGTGCGATCATGGAGGCCGACAAACCTGACTCAGTTACACCAGCTCTGTCAGGAGGAATGGGCCATAATTCACCCAACTTATTGTGGGAAGCTTCTGAAAGGCTACCCGAAATGTTTGACCCAAGTTAAACAATTTAAAGGCAATGCTACCAATTACTAATTGAGTGTATGGAAACTTCTGACCCACTGGGAATGTGATGAAAGAAATAAAAGCTGAAATAAATCATTCTCTCTACTATTATTCTAACATTTCACATTCTTAAAATAAAGTGGTGATCTTAACTGACCTAAGACAGGGAATTTTTGCTAGGATTAAATGTCAGGAATTGTGAAAAATTGAGTTTAAATGTATTTGGCTAAGGTGTACGTAAACTTCAGACTTCAACTGTATGTGACCATATGTGACCAATGCAATGTGATTTGATGTTCAAATGCAATCTTTGGTGAATTTGCTTTGTTCAAGCAGTCCTTATCTAGAGTATGTCCTGCAGGTTGCTAGAGAATGTGACAGGTGGTGGCTGTACAAAGCTCCGGTCCTTGGCTAGTGTGTGGCCTAGTGCAGCACTGAATGATACCTCCTCATACCACCCATATTCCTTCTCTGGGGCACCAGAGGTCAACAGGGGTTCCCCGCGACAACATAGGTCATGTTACAATTCTCTTTTATAGGTTCCAATCTATGTCTGCTCTCCTTCATAACCAATTGTCTAGAAGGACCTGATAGCTTGCAGAGGTACTGCCACAAACCATCCCTCATTGCGTCCCTTCATTCTAGCAGTCAAGTCATATCAGCTAAGGTGATCTAGGAACTAGGAATCAGGACATAGCTAAATAAGTTGAGAATGTGGACATAGCCAGGGGTTTGGTGATTATTACATGTGACTCATCATTGTACTGATGAGACCAAAGCCTCCTGTAACTATTTATTACTTACCGTGGGGAGGGAGGGCATCAGGGCCAGATCTCACCCATCTGTAATAAAGACAGACTGGGATGCAGACAGAGGCGTGCTGCAGAGCCTCTATGGTAGTTAGATGAGGATGAATCTGGTGTAATTAAAGATAAGATCTCTGTGATGTCTCCCAACTAACCAACTCCACTTTTGATTGCTTCAGAGAAAATTACAGCTTTGAAGCCCGTACCGCCACCAAGAATGGTCTGGCATCCCAAGGAATGGATTTGTTTGGAGTGTTATGATGAATGTATTTGTTTTAATGGAAAATGAACTATTATTGGAACCTAGCTATTTCTCTCAGCTTGTTGTTATGTTTGACCTTATTTCTGACCTTACTATACAGTGTTGAAGTAATGGAGCTTCATCACAGAACGTAACATTAAAGTTTCACACTATAAATATTATGTGGCCATTTGTCCTATCACAATCCACAAGACCATGTATGAATGCCACATTACACATGCTGTAGAGTAATCCTTGATGTTTTCAGAGGACTGAACACATTAATACTAGCTAGCTAACATTTAACCTGGTTGGTTAGCTACCTGCAGATTCATGCAGGGTAGTAACGTTATGAGTTGGGATTATGGTTAATTGTTTAGCTAGCTAGCTAGATGTCTAAACAAATGTCTCCAATATGTAAGTAACCCTTTCAAAAGAATGTTCATGATGTCACTGTGACAACTATCGAAAGACGTAGCTGGTAAATTAGTCTCTGGCTATCTACTCTGATTTCAGTGCACTCGTCTGAGAGTGCCAGAGCGCAGAAAACTGACAAATTTATGAACGCTCAACACCTGTTGAATATGGCCGGTGTCAGTAAATGTTGGCAAAAAACGTAATTACATTTGTAGCCAGCAGCATAGTTGCAGTCACCAATGTTTTGGATAACATAAAAACAGCTTAACCAGCTCTGCTAGGGTGAGTAAAATGGTCAGAGTGAGCTGTTTCCTCATTTGTGTCTGGAAGTAGCTTGCAAGCTAGCCAACGTTAGCCAGTTAGTTTGGGTTATTGACTGCCGTTGTGAGGTCAGAACGTTCGGATCAACCCTACTCCCTACCCTAATCACATCTTTGATTGTTTAGTACATTGTTTAGTACATGTGAATCCTTAAAGAGCTGGGTGGGGCTGAAGCTAAAGAGGGTGTGAACGATGCGGAATGAGTGTAGACAAAAAAGAGCTCTCCAGTAGGTGTACCAAAACATTCAAGGACCATTTTTTCAAAAGTGAGGTTAAAAGTTTATCAACTTTCAAAGCAGAATTACTTTCCCATTGTTTCTCAACTGTAGTGTTTGATATACCATTTTCTAGATTTGAGTCTTTTATCCAATGTAAAAAATACCATTTCAAATGTTGGTACATGGGACCGAATCGAGCCTGTTGGTCACAAATTATACAAAACGTGGGTATTCTGGAGCGGGTGCAGAGTTCAGTCTCCATGGTGACACAGACCTTTCTAATTAATCTCAACTTGTTTACAACAACCCAATTAACGAGATGGTCATTTATCAAGGGGAGGTGAACTAACTCTTTACAGACAAATATGTATGCATCTTTAGGCTTGCATGGTCTATTCATTTGTACATTAATTGACTGCACACATCAGTTGAAATGCAACAACCATGGCAACAACAATCTACTTCAATGGGGTTACTGTCAATTTATTTTGTTAATTGCCTGGCATGGTATGTGCAGACAAGCTTAAAAAAAGTATTGCAGTGTATAATAATAATAAACCTGGTTTATTATTAATGGAAAATTGTCACCAAATACAATTACACACTATTCCATTTCTCCGAAGCGTGATGCATATTTCTTAGTGTTTTTGTTTTTCTTCAGTTTTGAAATATACATTTGTAAGAGGTCAAGTTGTAAAACAAACCTGTTTTTGTTTATATAAAAATCCCTCTCTGGTGATCTGACATTCTGTTGTTTACTCTAGCCCATATTGTCCGAGCTGAAGAGCCTAGGAACTCACTATGTAAGTCTGTGGTAGTGGTAGATACAAGGTACTAATGCCAATAAAACCGTCTGAACATGACTGCTAGACCGAGGTGTTACCTGATCCTCTCAGATGTGTCTCCAACAAGGGAGTGTGACGGTGAGGACAATATCTTGGCTGAAAGCTGAGTCCATAAAAGGCTAATCATCTCACAGGAAAGGTCACTGTCATTTTCCTTCAGCCCAAAAGTCTGAACGAGTGTCAGGGGCCGGAGATGAAAGCATGGACTGATTACTTCATTAAGACCTTTACTGAGGGTAGGATTAAGGGCACACGGACATTGTCTGTAATTAACTGGCCCCACGCATAACGAAGCAACAAATGAACCACGGAAGCCCTGCTTCCCTCTCTGGATCTACAGAGGATGTACTGTATATGGGAAAAGGACATGTTAAATTGATTTGGCAGTTCTCAACATTATACAGCTGTTAGGTTACTAAATGAAAGACCAAAATTAAGGATTTGATTTTGTGTTTTTGCCGTCATATTTACATTCAATGCAATATGAGATATATCCATTGTAATAACATTGATGAAAACAAAAATGCAGCATGTGTTACTGTATCAACTGTGTCCTCTGTACAAGAGAGCTTGTTGTTATGGCTATTTTGTTCCCCTTTGATCCGTGTGGACACTCTCCTGCGCTCCACCACTAATGGTGTAGCCTTTCAGGAGAGCTGGGGAGATACTGTAGCTTAGTTGCAGAGCGAAGAGCAAATTATTAAGTGAATGCTACAACCCTGTAGATTCAGACTAATGGGGTGGTTGAGGAGAAAGGTGGCGAAAGCATGAACCACACACACAGAGACACAAACACTCATCCATTAAGACTCACCATGTGATATCAAAGCCTTTCCAACCTGCCTACACTGATTTTATTCCTCAAATTCTGGCACTGATAGTTTCTTACAACAATACAACAAAGAAACCTCCTGCAACATCATTATCTTCTCGTTACAAAAGGTGAAGAAGGGGGCAATAATGATCCTCTGTGAGCCTGCCTATGACATTATGCAATACTTTAAACATGGGAAGATTATTCACATTTACAGGACTAAGATATTGGGCAATTTCACTCTGAGATATGCCGGCAGTATAATGTTGTTTAATGTCACTGTTGCTGAGGCGTATAATGTGATCAAGCCATCGACTCGTTTGATGTTCAGATACAAAACAATAAAACAGAACTGTACTCAAGAAGCTTGACTTCATCCTGGAATTGAAATGGAATTAAAAAGCTATTTCCTTCCACGCGAGACAATTCTCTAAATGAATCAATATCCCCGTTAAACATTTTTTTTTTTTGCTGAAGCATCACCAACTCTGATTAGGAGGAATCCTTTCAGGGAGTCGTCTTGTGTTGTCATCTCAAACAAATGGAAATAATGACTGCTAAAGGAAACTTTAGTGTTGAGTCTTGATGAAATATCCTCTCCCGCCTAAGACAGTCTGTGTCATTACTAGCTAGAGCTTTGCTGTCTTCGGGAAATTGCTTGGCACACTTTATGCAGAAGGTTTTCAAGGAGAGGCCAGCAACTCTAACCCAACCTCTGGAGGAGTGACTGAGTGGGTGATTTTTAATTCCTCTGCTCTCCTCCCTCCTCCTCTCCGCTTTTAACACACGGTCCCAAGCGTGGCCGATGCACATTCTCACACATAATTGTAACGGGGGAGTCATATCATCAATAAAGGACATAGCGAGCGGCTCGCCTGGACACACATCTCAATGTTGCCCTGTTACATAATGGAGAGCTCTGAAATGGAGGTCTCTAGCCTTAGACACATTACAAAGCTACTTGCACGGTTTTAGCGGGTTCACAGCAAGATCTTTACAGGCGGATTAAATATATATTTCTCCCCACTTTTCACACAGAGTTGCCGTCCGGCTCCGGCTCTCACCTGAACTGGCTGCCTCTCAAAACTGCACTAAAAGCAATCTGAACAGATTGTTTCACAGACAGGGCAAGATCAGAAAACCACTTATAGCACATCGGAGAGCTTCACTTTTTGTCTGGTGGAGTTGACAGAATTGTGAATGGGACATAAGGTTAGAGTTCCTCCACCTACTCTGTTCACCCTGAGTGTAATACTTTTGGGATTTTTATAGATTTAAATGGGATGTTGTGGCTGCGCTCCACAGACATGGGGGCTAACATGGTTGAACTAGCAG
Organism: Salmo trutta; assembly: GCF_901001165.1. Taxonomy (NCBI): domain Eukaryota; kingdom Metazoa; phylum Chordata; class Actinopteri; order Salmoniformes; family Salmonidae; genus Salmo; species Salmo trutta. Next base: position 51,627,265 of record NC_042969.1, on the reverse strand, counting down.
TGTTTCTCTCATCTCTAGCTTTGTGGATTGAGAGAGGGTTGGTGATGGTTGGACTGGAATAGTAGACTCTGCGTAAGGATATTATATGCACCTACTCTCCGACTTGCCAGATAGAGGAGACAAATGTGTTTCTATGTTCATATATCATCCAACAATTGAGGGGTGAACTGTGGTATGTTTTTTAATTATTCCTAGATAAATCATCAATAAAGTAAGGTACTGGGGGCCTTTATGAGAAAGTGAATACACCGAAACTTGGAGAGACAATGGAACATCCTCTATGTTTATATTTTCTTATCATGTAGTGCAAACCCGTCAGAGCCAAAAACATTGATCAAACTCTTTCTTCTGCATTCTTTGTCCACACAGGTCTACATCGATATTGTGTTTAAAAGGAATCTTCTGTCAAAAAAAACAAACCCAACATCCACTGGAGCCCGTAGTAATGATTTATAGTACTTCTAACATTAACTAGATATTGCAAAAAACTAAGCATATTTGTTCACTTTCTTTATTCACCGTCTTAAAAATAGATATTCAACCTTGAATGTCTATGGTAATTAAATGTTGGATTTGTGTCAGTGGTCTTACGCGCTAATATATTTATTTCACCTTGGTTAATGCTTCCTCTTCTAGAAGCTTCCTCTTCTATTAGCTGACGTGTTTGGCTATGCTGCTTCAATGATAGTACGCTGTAGGAACTCAAATTAACACGCCTACATGTAACAGTCTTCGTCGTCTGAAGAAGGTGAATCATCGGACCAAAACGCAGCGTGGTAAGTGTTCATGCTTATTTTAATAACTGAACACTAAAACAAAAATAACAAAGGGAATACTGAAACAGTTCCGTAAGGTGCAAACACTAAACAGAAATTAACTACCCACAAAAACCCTGTGGGAAAAGGCTACCTAAGTATGGTTCCCAATCAGAGACAACGATAGACAGCTGTCCCTGATTGAGAACCATACCCAGCCAAAACAAAGAAATACACAAAACATAGAAAAGGGCACATAGAATGCCCACCCTAGTCACACCCTGGCCTAACCAAAATAGAGATCCAAACCCTCTCTATGGCCAGGGCGTGACACTACATTACTTGACGGAGACACAGTGGGGCTTTTTATAATAGGGGCATGACTTTAAAACTAGATTTAGCATCCTGAAGCTTAATTATGTTTACTGAGATGCCGTCATTGTGTGACAAGTTGTACATTTAACACATTTGTCGGTATTGCATTTTTATAGTGTTATTCGTTGGCTGTTCATTGTTGATTTCGCCATATCACTGTTCATCATGTATTCAGTATTCAGTGTTCTCCTCATTTTTACAATGTCTTCCTCAGTAATTAGCTATAAATGTTTCAGGGATCAGTTTCACCTGTCCTCGTTATTGTCTCCACCCCCTCCAGGTGTCACTTGTTTTCCCCAGTGTATTTATCCCTATGTTTTGTTTCCTGTCTCTCTGTGACAGTTTGTATGTTTCCAAGTCAACCAGCGGTTTTCACGTTCTCCTGCTTTTTTGCATTCGCCTTTTTCTAGTCCTCCTGGTTTTGACCCTTGCCTGTTTCTGGACTTTGTACCTGCCTGCTTGACCATTCTGCCTGCCTTGACCACGAGCCTGTCTGCCACTCTGTACCTCCTGGACTCTGATCTGGTTTTGACCTTTTTGCCTGTCCACGACCATTCTCTTGTCTACTCCTTTGGATTAATAAACATTGTAAGACTCCAACCATCTGCCTCCTGTGTCTGCATTTGGGTCTCGCCTTGTGCCTTGATAGACTCGGGTAGCCTGGGGCTCAGACACACATTCTATCACCACAGAGTTCAAACACACTGATGCAGCCACATACCCTAAGCAGAGCAGACACACATTCTCCATTCAGCGGGTGCACAGCATTCTGTTTAAATCTACTGGAACTAATAAGTAATTAAAGGACACTGACATTTTGGCTACAGGCAGTAAGACTGAAGAAGGTTACAACGGTTCAGCCCCAAATATAAACCAATCAATTCTTAACATAGATTATTCCAGAGCAGAGTTCAGTGTACACAACTCCAGTCTACTCCCCTGATGCTCTCCTTCATTTCACATGAAATCAACATTAAAAATGTTGTTTATAGAGTTCAAACAAGGTGAGAAAAAATACAACGAAGTCACCTTGGAGGCTAAAACATTGGCAGAGACTGTAAAAGATGAAGCATGGTCTATGGCAGTGAGGAACTCTCAGGTGTGCCGTGAAACTTTTCCTAATCTCTATTATTTTTGGGAACACTCACTTATAAACGTGGAATGCACATGAAATTTTGACTTGGTAGCACCAGTGTCGCTCAGATAATACATTGAATGGCACGTGGTTACTTAAGTATCACTGTTCCAAGTCTGGTGCGCTCAGGCTGTTGTTATAGTTGTCATTTGAGGGACACGCATCATGAGCAAAGTCATTTATATCATTATACTTCTCCTGTGGGCAAAGTACTGTACAATAGCTAATAATGTACACTTAGTATACAAAACATTAAGAATACCTGCTCTTTCCATGACAGACTGACCAGGTGAAATCTATGACCCCTTATTGATGTCCCTTTTATATCCGTTGAATCAGTGTAGATGAAGGGGAGGAGACAGGTTAAAGAAGGATTTTTAAGCCTTGAGACAATTGAGACATGGATTGTGTGTGAGCCATTCAGAGGGTGAATGGGTAAGACTAAAAATATAAGTGCCTTTGAAAGGGTATGGTAGTAGGTGCCAGGTTTGTGTCAAGAACTGTAGCGCTGCTGGATTTTTCACACTCAACAGTGTCCCATGTGTATCAAGAATGGTCCACCACCCAAAGGACATCCAGCCAATTTTACACAACTGTGGGAAACATTGGAGTCAACATGGGCCAGCATCCCTGTGGAACGCTTTTGACACCTTGTAGAGTCCATGCCCCAATGAATTGAGGCTGTTCTGAGGGCAAAAGGGCAACTCAATATTAGGGAAGTATACTCAGTGTATATACTGTAATATATAATAATAGTTAGCACAGGCAAGAGAAGTCTAATTAGGCTTAGCTGTACCAAAGCCTTTGCCATATAAACAAATTAGTTGTGCATTTACAATGCAGAAAACCGCTCATCTTTTTGCCCAAACCGTTTGAAACGAAATACCTATTTTTGTCACGTTGCAGCGGACCAAAGTGCAGCGTGATTATCGTTCCACATATTTTATTGAACGGTGAAACTATGCAATACATACAAAATAAACTGAGTGGCAGTACCCCCCCCAAAGGTGCGGACTCCGAACGCACCTAAAAAAAAGAATAAAAAAATAAATAAAAAAAGGGAGGGTTAGGGAGGGTGACTAATGTCTATGGCGGCTCTGATGCAGTACGCAGAACCCTCTCATCCCTCGGATCTTCCAGCAGAAGCGGTGGTGGCTCCGGTTCGGGGCGTAACCCCTACTCCGCCCGCTGATCCCTCCGCTTTTGTGTCACCGGACCCTGGTTCATCGCCAAAGGACCCGGACCGCGGATCATCACCGGAGGTTCTGGACTGCATACCGCCGCTGGAGGTTCTGGACTGCATACCGCCGCTGGAGGTTCTGGACTGCATACCGCCGCTGGAGATTCCGGACTGCGGACCGCCGCTGGAGACTCCGGACTGCGGACAGCCGCTGGAGGTTCCGGACTGCGGGCCGTCTCAGGAGGTTCTGGACTGGGGAACTGTCGCCGGAAGCTCTGGACTGGGAATGCGCACTGGAGGCCTGATGCGTGGGGGCTGGCACAGGTGGCGCCAGACTGGTAACACGCACCTCAGGGCGAGTGCGGGAAGCAGGAACAGGACACCCCGTACTGGGCGGGCGCAGTGGAGGCCTGATGCGTGGGACTGGTGACACGCACCTCAGGGCAAGTGCGAGGAGCAGGCACAGGGCGTACCAGGCTGGATAGACTCACTGGAGGCCAGGTACGTGGGGCAGGCAGAGGATATACTGGGCCATGGAGGCGCACTGGAGGTCTCGAGCGTAGAGCTGGCACAACCCGTCCTGGCTGGATGCTTACTTTCGCTCGGCAAACCCGGGGCGCTGGCACAGGACGCACTGGGCTGTGAATACGCACTGGCGACACAGTGTGCAGAACCGGCACAGGATATCCTGGACCGAGAAGGCGAACTGGAGACCAGGAGCACTGAGCTGGCATCACCCTTCCTGGCTGAATGCTCAACCTAGCTCGACAAATGCGGGGCGCGGGCAAATGCGGGGCTCGGGCACTGGCGACACAGTGCGCATCACCGCATAACACGGTGCTTGCGTCGTCACTCGCTTCCCACGGTAAGCACGGGGAGTTGGCTCAGGTCTCCACCCTGACTCTGCCAATCTCCCTGTGAGCCCCCCCCCCCCCCCCTGAAAGTTTGAGGGGCTGCCTCTCGCATTTGCTTCATGGTTGGTATAGTGCCTCGTAATATCGCCGCTCCGCTTTCGCTACCTCAATCTCCTCTTTAGGACGGCGATACTCCCCAGCCTGACTCCAGGGTCCTTTCCCATCCAGAATTTCCTCCCAGGTCCATTCCTGTTTCTCCTGGGCACGCTGCTTGGTCCTTTGGTGGTGGGAGATTCTGTCACGTTTGTCGTAGGATGAAGCGGACCAAAGTGCAGCGTGATTATTATTCCACATATTTTATTGAACGGAAACTATGCAATACATACAAAATAATCTGAGTGAACAAAAACAACAAACCGTGACGAAGAGTTAACATACACGTACTCAAAATCAATCTCCCACAAACCCAGGTGGGAAAAACACCTACTTAAGTATGATCTCCAATTAGAGACAACGATGACCAGCTGTCTCTAATTGGAGATCATCCCAAACAAAGCCCAACATAGAAAGACAAAACTAGAACATACAACATATAAAATCTAAACTAGAAAAAAAAACCTGTCAAGCCCTGACCTACTCTACCATAGAAAATAACAGCTTTCTATGGTCAGGATGTGACAATTTTACCTAAGCTCAGCTCGATTCACAGGATGCTCTTAAAGGGGCACACACAAATTAATCATCATGAGTAAAAGGAACTATAAAAATAGTTCAAATAATCTATTTTAAAAAATGTCACAGAAAATAGATGATTTTCAGTAGGATCTGATGACATGTAGGTCATTAACACAAAATTAATGAATTGGGACATTTTAGGAGTGCCACAGAATGCCTTATCCCATCAAGGTGTGCCACGGTTAAAAAAGAAAAGGTTGGGAGGTATGGCTGCCATACATGAAAGCACTCATAAGACTATACAGGCTATGGTCCGTTGCACTTTCAGATGTTCCCCATTGGCTTCATTACAATACATGTCAATGATATAACAAGAGACTTAGGCAATAGCTGCCTACCACAAATCCCTCCATATTTCAGTCATTTGTAAGAAATAAATGTAGAAGCACATCTTTCACCCACCCCCACACTATCCTGCCACTGTCCTGGTCCTAGCCCAATTTCTCTGTTACAGCTCCTCTCCTGTCTATACTCCCATCCAAATACATCTGACCTGTTGAGGTCATCCAGAAGCCTGTTGTCTGGAGCAGGCAGATCTATTCTCTCCTCACATTCACCTGGGGGCGACCGGTCTCCCGTTCCTCCACTGCTGCCGAGTGACAGAGCTGTAATGTTGCAACCAGAGGGCAGTTGGATTATATCCTAAAGCAATGGTATTCAACTCTTACCCTATGAGGTAAGGAGATATGTTTGAGGGTCCTAGAGGATATATCCCTCATACATACCCCATCTACCTCCTTGTCCCAATAAAGTTCCACTTAGCAATCATTCACCGGCTAGCGTTCCAAACCTATTCAGTCCTGTGGGCACACTGTCTGTATGCAGTTTGAAATAGATGAATGTGCTGCTCAGTTGGATCATTACATTGTCACCTTCTGCTAAAACTACCACTGGAGTGTTTCTTTAAGATGGTATCCTTGTTTTGTAGCAATGTATTTTGTTTGTGAGAATAAAATGGCAATTACATTCCAACAAGTTGTTGTTGATGAGAAAATGTTTTGTTTGTTTCATTGGTACACAATAGATACCTGGGTTATTCAAAATGGAAATATTTTTGTTTAATGAAACAATTAGCTGTGATAGACTGTAACAAGGCTCCACAACATATTAGTATTATAATTGTAATTAGTCAAAATCAGTCAAAATCTTGTTCAAACAATAATACTGATCACACTATACACACAGCAATAATTGTGCATATTGAGAAGCTACTTGTTAAATCATGCAACATAATTTAGCTCTTCCATTCATACTGATTGTTTGTCGGTGAAAATCATGAATACGAGTAATTCTATTACATAGTTCTGTAGGCATAATAATCACACATTGCAGCATTTCCTTCAACCCCAAAGAGCAATGGCAATATTATCTATGAGCGAGTGCTTAACAGACACCGTCTAATATGTGCCTGTACGTTATGAATAGGAAGTGATTATATCTCAGCTGGCTTCTCCTGTGGGAACCTGCAGGGCGACTGAACACAATTCACCACAATTTACATTTATATGACGGTTTGGGCAGAGGGCACCTGGAAAGAAGCAGCGTCAAAACAAAATGCTGTTGTGGATGTGTTACATTTTGGCAACAGGACCAGTAGGAATGACAGGCACACTAGATGAATGCTTGACATGTGAACTTTGTAGCACTGCCATTCTGAACAGGTTTGGATGAGCAATGCCAGGTTGGAGTGGGAATGCATGACAGTAGTCAATCTTCGACATAGAACCTCTTCAGATTCCACGTTCATTGCTTCCCTTAAGGATTACACTAAGATAATGATGTTTTAAACTTCTAAGTGAATGTACCTTTTGCAATAGTGCTTTATCTGGGTGTATCCATACCCTAGTCGCGAAAGACCTGCAAGCATCCAAATAAACAATTTCATAACTATATTGCTATTTGTGAAATTGGACTATTATCTAGGCCTACCTGCAATCAAGTAATTATGTGCTTCTTGGATATACGGGAAAACTGAGCACGTCTGTGCAATATATCCTCTTGAGTACGAGTGCATGTATGTGTGAGTGTCTCAGTATGTGTTGTGTGTACAGTGAGGGAAAAAAGTATTTGATCCCCTGCTGATTTTGTACGTTTGCCCACTGACAAAGAAATTATCAGTCTATAATTTTAATGGTAGGTTTATTTGAACAGGGAGAGACAGAATAACAACAAAAAAATCCAGAAAAGCGCATGTCAAAAATGTTATAAATTGATTTGCATTTTAATGAGGGAAATAAGTATTTGTTGTTATTCTGTCTCTCACTGTTCAAATAAACCTACCATTAAAATTATAGACCGATCATTTTTTTGTCAGTGGGCAAACGTACAAAATCAGCAGGGGATCAAATACTTTTTTCCCTCACTGTATCTTAGCTCATGTGCATGTGCCTCATCATCAATGTTATTGGCCTGAGGCCCACAGAAAAACACAATTAAGGTGTCCAATAATAAGTGGTCCAACTCTTCTAGGTCACATGGGATAGTGAAGGTATTTCATAAACAAACATGAGATGGTCTTTAAAGTCAGACATTGTGTAATAAACATATTTGGAACATGGCAACAATAAACTCCTGTATCACATCCCAAAGTCACGTTATAAAATAGGCCTACTCATTTTAGAGTCACTGACAATGTAGTGTTTTTCACTTGTCATGTTGCATCTTTGGTACGGTGTGTTCTCCTTAAAGGGGCAGTGCAGTCAAAAAAGTAATATTGGAAAAATACTGACATTTAGAGAATTATGACGATCCACTTTTAGTGTAAGAGCTGTTTGGGATGGTGGGGCTTTTTTGGTGATGTCACCAGGTGGTATAAGTTAATAGACCAATAACAAAAAGAGTTTGCCCTCCTCTCTGGCAATAACAGCTAGTTTTCAGGTAACACATCACTCCAATTAGGCTCCTCCAATTAGGCCCCTCAGACCACTCCCAGACAGTGCTAGCAAAATTCATGCTTGAGAAATTACATTAAGCTAAGAAGCTATTTTTGTTCTTTTTTGACAATTTTAATTGACAATCACAACAATCACAATAAGGTACTTCATTGTTGCCCAGAAATTGAGATAAAAATGGCTGCATTGGACCTTTTAAGATAAATCATAAGGCAGTGTTGTGATTATTTCTGGAGGTATGCTTTCAGAGTTGGTGTATAGGAGCTTATCTCATTTGCATAGAATATTAATCTTGATAAGTAACTGCAAATGAGAAACAGCTTGAGTATTCTGCCGACCCAAACGGCAGCACATTTTTCTACTCTTCTCCAAGCTGTAATCGACTTAATAGAATGAGAATCTGTATAATTAATGTTGCGCATTAGGTGGTAAGCTGCTAAAGCTGGGGTGAGGAGCTACCCAGAATAGAGACAAACTATATTTATTTACTCTCAGGCTACTAAGTCGGAAAGCACCAAATAGACCAACAAATCTTATTTACTACAATAAGTTTCTTCATGCTCAGTTAGAGAACTAAAGGGAAAAAGTATATCTGGTCCCTGGAGACGTTGCAAGTTGAGTCACCTTCTTCAGCTGGCGTGGTGAGTCTCTGAATCTCTCAGGTGCAGTGTGGGTAGAGTGAGCAGCTGGACGGGATTCACACAACCTGCCTAACGTCAACTCATGTCCAATATGCATCTCCCAACAACACAGGACAAAGCCTACTGTCCTGCTATTGGTTGAGCCAACAGAGTGAGTGGCTTAAAGAGATAAGGAACTTAGTTCCCAAGCAGTGAATTGTGTGGCTCTTATAGTAATTCCTTAGTTTGGTCTACACATCTGCATTTTGATAATAAAGACTTCACGAAGAGACTATTATTTGCTCGTGATAAACCATATCATCTCAGTCACCAATCCCTTGCATTATCCGGTGAGCAGAGTGTCTCTGTACATCTATCAAGGACAATACCGCCTCTGCTTGGCACTACAGAAATACTGTACATTGGGGATCAACAGTTGATTGTGTTATTCCCTTTCCTTGGGGTTGATAAGACGTTGTATCTCTCCACGCTGGCGCCAGAGGTGGCTCATCTGTCATAGCACTAGCCCTAATCTCATTTAGCGAGGACGAAGATCACACCCTCACTCCTGGCAATAGACTGGGGGACCCTGTGGGCGGTTCAATGCACTGGATTAATTTAGCAATTGTTAATCTCTGACAAGCATAAACATACCTAATATGTGATTCCAAGCTGCTCCATTGTGAATGGGATTCATTAAGAGAGACTAGAACACATCATCCATGGGAAGATGCGACCGACACATCTCAATGTATGCCACTTTATTGTACTGTCATAGAACAACATTGTGGGTGGGTAAGAGTTGGCAAGGAGGTGGTGGTGGTGAGGGGGGGGGGAACAGGGAGGGGGACTGGGAGGGGGAGTTGGAGAGGGGCGCTTAAATGTAATTGTATCTATTTTTGTGACTTGCAAACCTGCTGTAAAATGGAGAGGAGAGGACGTCAAGTCATTATTATTCCTTGTTTGCCATTATAGTTAAGATCCAATGGTTGTTATTGGCGAGAATGGAGATGGGCTCTATCTGAGGGATTGGGACAGGGGAGCTGGGAGGGCATCAGACACTTCCCTGAAGTGTGTGTGGTGCCTCCACTCATCTCACTTCAGTCTCTCGGTGGACCCACTCTCCCCAAGTAGAGCCCCACCAGTCACAACACTTTGATTTCATTCACAAGGTATTACAAACTGACCACAGTATTTAAGTGGCAGATTGCTGGTGCATTAGGAGAGGAGTAGGGGCTTAAAAGCTCCAAAAAGGCATAGCGCTTCAAATTGCAAAGAAGTAATTGCTTTATGTTTTTTGTGTGTTCTCTGTTAAATGTTTGCTCAGCCTAATTGTTCACATGTTATAGATAAAAATGTATACAATAACTACACTGAACGAAATTATAAAGGCAACATGTAAAGTGTTGGTCCCATGTTTCATGAGCTGAAATAAAAGTTCCCTGAAATTTCTCTTAAATGTTGTGCACAAATTTGTTTACATCCCTGGTAGTGAGCATTTCTCATTTGCCAAGATAATCCATCTACCTGACAGTTGTGGCATATCAATAAGCTGATTAAACAGCATGATCATTACACAAGTGCACCTTGTGCTGTGGACAATAAAAGGCCACTTTGTACACAATTCCAGGTATCTGAAAATGTCCCAGTGTCACGAGTCCTACCGACGGTGGCGCCCCCTCCTGCTCGGGTGGCGCTCGGCGGTCGTCGTCACCGGCCTATTAGCTGCCACCGATTCCCTTTTTGTTTTTCCCTTTTTTTATGTTTTCTCACCTGCCCTGAGTTAGTCATTAGGAGGGCTATTTAGTTCAGCTGGCCCGCTTCCTATTGTGCGGGATTGTCTTTCTGTGTGTCGACATTAGTTTGCTCGACTGTGCTTGTGTTGCTGTATTTTTCCCTGTTGTTGGGAGCCCTTTAATTTTGTACGTTGTGGTTAATTAAAATTACCACACCGTGTTCGCTGCTTCCTGCGCTTCTTTCCGCCACACCACAGACAAGCCGTTACACCCAGTTATTCCATGGCCTGCATACTCACTAGACATGTCATCCTTTGAGCACGTTTGGGATGCTCTGGATCGACGTGTACGGCAGCGTGTTCCAGTTCCCACTAATATCCAGCAACTTCGCATAGCCATTGAAGAAGAGTGGGACAATATCAACAGGCCACAATTAACAACCTGATCAACTCTACTGACTGGTTTTCTGATCCACGCACCAACTTTTCTTTAAGGTATCTGTGACCAACAAATGCATCTGTATTCCCAGTCATGTGGAATCCATAGATCAGGGCCTAATTTATTTATTTAAATTGACTGTAACTCAGTAAAATCTTTGAAATTGTTGCATGTTGCATTTATATTTTTTGTTCAGTGTAGTATAATAAAATTATAAAACAACTAAGATTTCACCTTCCTTACAACTGTAAAATAAATACAGTACTTCTGTTTAGTAGTAGAGAAAATGAGCATAATTTCTAAAGGTCTGTCCTGATTTAAAACGTCTGCCCCCACACACCGCTCTAGCTTGGCTTCCTGAACTCGTTAGGAACTCACCTTTCATCTCATATTAAACATACATAGGTTTTTGTTTCAAATCTTTAAATAATTTTAGATTGATTTATAGCCAACTTTATCAAAGTAATCTTTTAATGTGCTAGAATGACGAAATCACTCTGCGCAATGGTGTAAATATTGCAGGCATGCGCTTGTTCAGTGGCAGTGACAGGAGTTGATGGACAGTCATAAGACTGAATTAACTACTTGCGGATTAGTGGAATTGTGAAATTGCAGAGCACCAAATAAAATAAAAAATACTATAAATATTAAACTTTCATGAAATCACAAGTGCAATACATCAATATAAAGCTTAACTTGTTGTTAATCCAGCTTTCAAAAAGGCTTTACGGCGAAAGCAAACCATGCAATTACCTGAGGACAGCGCCCAGCACACAAATGCATAACAAATCATTTTCAACCAGGGAGTTGCGACACGAAAGTCAGAAATAGCGATATAATGTATGCCTTACCTTTGAAGATCTTCTTCTGTTGGCACTCCAAAAGGTCCCAGTTACATTACAAATGGTCCTTTTGTTCGATAAAGTCCTTTTTTATATCCATAAAAACTCAGTTTAGCTGGCGTGCTTCAGTCAGTAATCCACTCCGTTTCCCTCCTTCAAAATGCATACAAAATGAATCCCAAACGTTACCAATAAACTTATCCAAACAAGTCAATCAACGTTTATAATCAAACCTTAGGTATCCTAATACGCAAATAAACTATAAAATTTAAGACGGAGAATCGTTATTGTCTTTACCGGAGAAAAACACCAAAGAACATGCTCTCATTCACGCGCTTGGAAACACTACAGCCAAGACGGAGCTGCTCTTCCTCCCGGGGAAGGACTGCCCGTTCCATGATCTCGCCATCACGGTTGACAACTCCATTGTGTCCTCCTCCCAGAGTGCTAAGAGCCTTGGTGTGACCCTGGACAACACCCTGTCGTTCTCTGCTAACATCAAGGCGGTGACCCGATCCTGTAGGTTCATGCTCTACAACATTCACAGAGTAAATGCCATGCTATTGTTTGAAAAGAGCTCCTAACAACAAAACACTTTTTTCACAGCGATAGATTTGATCAATTCACCTCTGAAGGTGAAATGTGCACTTACATTCTGAAATCTTGCTCTGATTTATCCTCCAAAGGGTCCCAGAGATAACATGAAGTGTCGTTTTGTTAGATAAAATCATTTTTCATTTACTTAAGGTCCATATAGCATGCACGATCGATTTTGTTTTTCCACCCGTTCAATTTGCAAAGAAAGGAATCTGTGAAAATCTAACCATAAACGTTGTTTCACCCAGTCAAATCACATTCGTATGTATTCCTCAGAGATCCTAGAATGTAACCAGACTTCACTATATCATTGCGGGTGGAGTATATCTTATAGGACACTAAATTTGCTCAAAGAGCGACACCTTCATAGAACGGCCGATGACGCGGCCGTTCTTCATTTTATCGAGTGTATCTTTGTCAAATTAGCACCAATCGGGGTCAAACAAAGCTAGCAGGATAGCCAATGAGCTGGAATTTAAGGGGGCAGCTTTACGGGAGAAACCCTGTAAGTGTCGTAAAATGTACAGTTGAAGTCGGAAGTTTACATACACCTTAGCCAAATACATTTAAACTCAGTTTTTCACAATTCCTGACATTTATTCCTGGTACACATTCCCTGTCTTAGGTCAGTTAGGACCATCACTTTATTTTAAGAATGGGAAATGTCAGAATAATAGTAGAGAGAATGATTTATTTCAGCTTTTCTTTCTTTCATCACATTCCCAGTGGGTCAGAAGTTTGCATACACTCAATTAGTATTTGGTAGCGTTGCCTTTAAATTGTTTACCTTGGGTCAAACATTTTGGGTAGCCTTTCACAAGCTTCCCACAATAAGTTGGGTGAATTATGGACCATTCCTCCTGACAGAGCTGGTGTAACGGAGTCAGGATTGTAGGCCTCCTTGCTCGTGCACGCTTTTTCACTTCTGCCCACACATTTTCAATAAGATTGAGGTCAGGGCTTTGTGATGGCAACTCCAATACCTTGACTTTGTTGTCCTAAAACCTGTTGCTTTAATATATCCACATAATTTTCCATCCTCATGATGCCATCTATTTTGTCATGTGCCCCAGTCCCTCCTGCAGCAAAGCACCCCCACAACCTGATGCTGCCACACCCATGCTTCACGGTTGGGATCGTGTTCTTCGGCTTGCAAGCGTCCCCCTTTTTCCTCCAAACATAACGATGGTCATTATGGCTAAACAGTTCTATTTTTGTTTCATCAGACCAGAGGACATTTCTCAGAAAAGTATGATCTTTGTCCCCATGTGCAGTTGCAAATGGTAGTCAGGTTTTTAATGGCGGTTTTGGAGCAGTGGCTTCTTCCATGCTGAGCGGCCTTTCAGGTTATGTCAATATAGGACTCATTTTACTGTGGATATAGATACTTTTGTACCTGTTTCCTCCAGCATCTTCACAAGGTCCTTCACAAGCGGTATGATGGCTGCGTGGTCCCATGGTGTTTATACTTGCGTACTATTGTTTGTACAGATGAATGTGGTACCTTCAGGCATTTGGAAATTGCTCCCAAGGATGAACAAGACTTGTGGAGGTCTTACATTCTTTTCTGAGGTCTTGGCTGATTTCTTTTGATTTTCCCATGATGTCAAGCAAAGAGGCACTGGGTTTGAAGATAGGCCTTGAAATACATCCACAGGTACACCTCCAATTGACTCAAATGATGTCAATTAGCCTATCAGAAGCTTCTAAAGCCATGGCATTATTTTCTGGAACTTTCCAGGCTGTTTAAAGGCACAGTCAACTTAGTGAATGTAAACTTCTCACCCACTGGAGTTGTGATACAGTGAATTATAAGTGAAATAATCTGTCTGTAAACAATTGTTGGAAAAATGACTTGTGTCATGCACAAAGTACTCCTAACCGACTTGCCAAAACTATAGTTTGATAAAATAAATTTGTGGAGTGGTTGAAAAGCGAGTTTTAATGATTCCAGCCTAAGTGTATGTAAACTTCTGACTTCAACTGTAGCTGCTAACCTTGTGCGACAGCATTCCTTTTTCTTTTGGACAAAAATTATAAGAATATTCAGAGTTATAAAGTTGTGAAAACTGGTTGTTTTGCAAATGTTGAATTTAAAAATATGGCTACTAATACTGGAAAAACTAAATCAAATTCCAAGTATACAGATTTGACGATATTCTTGCAGAAATATGTAATATGAATGCGAATGTCTCATTCATGATTTGCCCAAATTTACCTGGGTGACTTCAAAATAAATGTCTTGTAGTTCATTCATACTTCATGTTATCCATCTGAGACTTTGCACACACACTGCTGCCATCTTGTGGACACCATCGGAATTACATCCAGAGTGATGGCTAGAACTGGGACCTTTCTTTTGCATTTCAAAGATGGTGGTAGAAAAAAAACAGTTGTTTTTTTTCTTTTGTATTTTCTTCTACCAGATATATTGTGTTATATTCTCCTTCATTCAATTCACATTTCCACAAACTTCAAAGTGTTATCTTTCAAATGGTACCAAGAATATGCATATCCTTGCTTCAGGGCCTGATTTACAGGCAGTTAGATTTGGGAATGTCATTTTAGGCGAAAAATTGAAAAAAAGGGGGCTATCCCTAAGACGTTTTAAAAACATGATCCAAAGCTGGTTTTAGCATTAATGCAGTTCATTATGGCATGAACTTTGATAGGGGAAAATGCAGCTTATGCAGCCTTGACGCACACTGCCCATATGCTCATAGCCTCCCGTCCACTGAAAGCTGTTTTCTTTTTGTCCTGCCCAATGCAATCAAGTAGGCTAGTCAAGACCATAGATGAAGTGCTTGGCATGTGAGACCGCTTGGAAATGAATCACGTTTGACTCCCGAGTGGCGCAGCGGTCTAAGGCACTGCATCGCAGTGCTTGAGGTGTCACTACAGACCCGGGGTCGATCCCAGGCTGTGTCGCAGCCAGCCACGACCGGGAGAACAATGAGGCGGCACATAATTGGCCCAGCGTCGTCCGGGTTAGAGGAGGGTTTGGCCGGCCATGATGTTCTTGTCCCATCGCACTCTAGTGACTCCTTGTGGTGGGACTGGCGCATGCACAGTGACTTCAGTCGCCAGTTGTACGGTGTTTCCTCCAACACATTGGTGCGGCTGGCTTCCGGGTTAAGCGAGCAGTGTGTCAAGAAGCAATGCAGCTTGGCAGGGTCATGTTTTGGAGGACTCATGGCTCTCGACCTTTGCCTCTCCCGTACGGGAGACCGTACGGGAGTTGCAGCGATGGGACAAGACTTTAACTACCAATTGGATATCATGAAAAAGAGTACAAATATATATATATCATCTTAGAGAGGAGAAAAACAGTGAGCTGACATTCTGCTTTTATCTACGTATTGTAGGCAGGCCCACATTATTTTAGCCATGCGGCCCCCATTTGGACATGCATAAAACCCGCTCTATGATGTAGACTACGTGTCCATGCCCATCATGAAACGAGTGATGAGACCCTCGGGGGAATACTGGTGAACCTCGTATTTAGAAGTTTAAAAGTTTTCCATTTCATATTTTCATAGGCTACCCTTAATCTAGGACTACTATAACAAAGGCTAATCTTTTTTTTATGGTGGCGATTTCATGATATCATTACAATTTACATGTACTATTGATAGAAAACAGATTGCTTGTTTTTATTTGAATTGTATTAAAACTAATCATTAGAATGATTCACTCTCCTGATTTTATGGCGAGAACGTCCGTGGCGTGCATCCAATGCAACTTCTGGAGATGTGTGAATGCGATGGTTCCAATATGTACAGTATATAAAATATTATATTTGGGAGCAGTGTAACAGTAAGTGAACATTCTCCATTTCTCTTTATATTGGATATTTGTCCAGCTACTGTGAAACATTTTGATGTGTGTAAAACTCTCCATACTCTCCATAGTTTTTATTTTTAATTTGTATTTATTATGGATCGCCATTAGCTGCCGCCAAAGCAGCAGCTACTCTTCCTGGGGTCCAGCAAAATGAAGGCAGTTTATGCAATAAAAAAAAAGCAATACATTCAGAGATTTCACAACACACTGTGTGCCCCTACTCCACCACTACCGCATAAGTACAGTACTAAATACATGTGTATGTACAGTATAGTGTGTATGTTATTGTGTGTGTGTGTGTGTGTGTGTGTGTGTGTGTGTGTGTGTGTGTGTGTGTGTCTATATATGCATGTGTCTGTGCCAATGTTTGTGTTGCTTCACAGTCCCTGCTCTTCCATAAAGTGTTTTTTTATCTTTTTTAAAAAATCTAATTTTACTGCTTGCGTCAGTTACTTGATGTGGAATAGAGTTCAATGTAGTCATGGCTCTATGTAGTACTGTGTGCCTCCCGTAGTCTGTTCTGGACTTGGGGACTGTGAAGAGACCTCTTGTGGCATGTTTGTGAGGTATGCATGGGTGTCCGTGTTATGTGCCTGTAGTTTAGACAGACAGGTTGTGCGTTCAACATGTCAATACTTCTCATTTTAATATTATATGCCCATGGAAAGCAATTATGGTGCCTGTAAGTATTTAAAACAAGTTGTTGTTTAGTTTTGTTTAGAATTCTCTCTTTTTAGGCCTTATCAATAATTAATTTAATCTTGCTTATTGACAACATTTGGTGTTTCTATATTGCAATTTACAGTAGATCTAGCCCCTTCAGTGTAAATTCTATGTACTGAACAAAATATAAACTCAACATGTAACAATTTCGAAGATTATACAGAGTTAGCACTCATATAAGGAAATCAGTCAATTGAAATAAATTCATTAGGCCCTAATCTATTGATTTCACATGACTGGGCAGGGGTGCAGCCATGGGTGAGCCAGACCCAGCCAATCAAATGAGTTTTTCCCCACAAAAGGGCTTTATTACAGACAGAAATGATCCTCCATGCTGCTTAAAACCTGTTACATCTAGGGGGCAGTATTTTCACGGCTGGATAAAAAACGTACCCGATTTAATCTGATTATTAGTCCTGCCCAGAAACTGGAATATGCATATAATTATTAGCTTTGGAGAGAAAACACTCCAAAGTTTCTGAAACTGTTTGAATGGTGTCTGTGAGTATAACAGAACTCCTATGGCAGGCAAAAACCTGAGATGCTTCTGTTCAGGAAGTACCCTGTCTGAACATTTCTTGCCCTTCTTGATTCTCTCTATCGTTTACAAAGGATCTCTGCTCTTACGTGACACTTGTCACGTCAACAATGGAGTCTCACAGCCCGGGAAAAACAGGAATGATGTCATTCAAAGCCCTGGCTGAAGCACACGAGAGCAAAAGCTGAGTGGTCAGTCAATGGACTAAGCCTTAGGCGCGTGACACGCCCCGCCCCCGGCTTTTGTTTTTTTCCTCAGTTTACAGACAGGCAGATTCCCGGTCGGAATATTATCGCTTCTCTACGAGATAAATTGCATAAATATTGGTTTTAAACAGCGGTTGACATGCTTCGAAGTACGGTAATGGAATATTTCGAAATTTTTTGTCATATTTTGCGTCATGCTCGTGGCCGAGATTTAGCGTTGGGATAGTGTCTAGAACGCACGAACAAAACGTCGCTGTTTGGATATAACGATGGATTATTTGGGACCAAACCTACATTTGTTATTGAAGTAGAAGTCCTGGCAGTGTATTCTGATGAAGAACAAGCAAGGTAAGAACATTTTTCTTATAGGAAATGTGATTTTGGTGAAGGCTACACTGGGTGGGTGTCTAAATAGCTAGCCCTGTAACGCCGGGCTATGTACTTACATTATTGCAAAATGTGCTTCATCCGAAAAGCTATTTTAAAATCGGACATATCGAGTGCATAGAGGAGTTCTGTATCTATAATTCTTAAAATAATTGTTATGCTTTTTGTGAACGTTTATCGTGAGTAATTTAGTAAAATCACCGGAAGTGTTCGGTGGGAATGCTAGTTCTGAACGTCACATGCTAATGTAAAAAGCTGGTTTTTGATATAAATATGAACTTGATTGAACAGACATGCATGTATTGTATAACACAATGTCCTAGGTGTGTCATCTGATGAAGATCATCAAAGGTTAGTGCTGCATTTAGATATGGTTTGGGTTTATGTGACATGATATGCTAGCTTGAAAAATGGCTGTGTGATTATTCCTGGCTGGGTACTCTGCTGACATAATCTAATGTTTTGCTTTCGCTGTAAAGCCTTTTTGAAATCGGACAGTTTGGTTAGATAAAGGAGAGTCTTGTCTTTAAATAGCTGTAACATAGTCATATGTTTGAAAAGTGTAAGTTTTCGGATTTAGAGGAGTTTGAATTTCGCGCCCCGCCCATCATTGGATATTGGAGCAGACGTTCCGCTAGCGGAACGTGTAGATGTAAGAAGATTAATCAGCATCTTGATATGACACACCTGTCAGGTAGATGGATTATCTTGGCAAAGGATAAACGCTCTCTACCAGGGATGTAAACAAAGGTTTTTTTGAGACATGCTAGTGACATGTTAATGTTTGATCTTGGGCGTTCAGAAGAGTTTACATGGCTCAGTAAAATACATTCAGTAAGGGAACCAATTATATCGGTCAAGGAATTAGCTGATGGATTTGTTAATAATTAATGTAGTTTAATCTTGATTTTATCATGGTTATCAAATGGCCCATAAGAACACTATAGGTTGTCCCATTACTTTCCTTTATTAAATGCTTATCTTAAATTTCATATCCATTTGGCAACAAGTTTCACATTTCCTTCAGTCATCCATGTGTCCTTCCAATAATTACATGAAACCTGGACCGCCCACACATTCACCACATTACCTTGATTCCCTCACCGCCAACACAGTCACCACATTACCTTGCTTTTATCTTATTTGTATTGTTTGTGAGAGAATTTGTCATTCCTCAAAGGAAATTTGCTGTGTCTTACTACATGAAAGGAACGTGTTAGCACTTTTCTTTTAATCTTGTCTGTTAGATGCTTCCCATGCTCTATGTAGGCCTATAGAACATGCATAATGCTCTTGTATTGTATAGTTACAATATCAACCTAATCAATTCAAAACTCATCTACATAATCAAACTAATGGAAGCTGTCAAGTAAATAATCATAGCATGAATTTATGATGATCCTTATGGTACTGTACGTCATGATATTTACCATGATGATATTCAAAATATACGGTATGGTCCGAAATTATTGACACCCTTGTTAAAGATGAGCAAAAATGACTGTATAAAATAAATAATTCAAATACTGGGCTCCAAAAAATGTGGGGAATTATCTTCTTTTATACTAATAAAGGGGAAATACATTTTGTCTAGCAAGTGATGTTTTTTTTACAAAATGACTGACACCCCAGTTTATAAATACCCTTCAATACCTCACCTTGCGAGCATAATGGCACTGAGCCTTTTTCTCAAATGTTTTATGAGTTGAAGAACACATTGGAAGGGATCTTGGAACAGAAAAGCCCCCTGGTCTTTGTGGTTGAATCTGTGCTTGAAATTCACTATTCAGCTGAAGGACCTTCCCTATGTCCAAAAGGTCCTGCAGAAAGCATAGAACCTCGGATACAGACCATTAGTAAGGAATTGATAAGGAATTATTTCTTTTTGGTCACACCACTTTTCAAAAACGTACCACTAATTTCTACACAATGAGTGTGTAGAAGGGGCCCTAGTACTAGAGATCTCTCCTTACAAGCACAATTTAATACGCATCTAGATACATGGGTTCCGATACGATGCAGGAACAATATTTTAGTTTGAAACGATTTGGTGCTATTCGCTTTTATTAGTGGAACGAATCGATGTGATTCGAAAACGATTCGATGCAGTAACAATTGTTGCATGAACACATTCATTTTCCATTCTAAATGATTATCTGATGCTGATGGAGCTCAGCAGCTGAGCTGGATCTGACTGAGCTGACATAACTGATATAACTGAGCTGTGTGTGTGTGTGTGTGTGTGTGTGTGTGTGTGTGTGTGTGTGTGTGTGTGTGTGTGTGTGTGTGTGTGTGTGTGTGTGTGTGTGTTTGTGTGTGCGCATGCATGCAAATGATGTAGTGTGTGATCTGAGCCATAGGGCAGACTGAGCATCTACCACTATCAGATTAGGGGATATGTTTTTATCCCTCCAGTTTTTATCTGAAATCATTACCACCCACTGATCAACTTGTCATATTGAGGATTAAAATGTTTTGAGCTGGTAATAATGTAAATATTTATCTTTAGAATTTAGCTATGACATACATAGCCAGTTAATATAACAGTTTTGGATTCCGCCCGTCTCAAAAGCGAATGGTTTGGAACTTTACCATTCTGACCAGTGTGGCTCGCAAAAATGATTGCTGTCCTTGTTCTGAATTTACATCTTCACCCTGTTCATGTAAAAATGACCAAATGCACTGACTGTTTAAAGCAGAATTACCAAAGATGTGCATTTTACATTTACTGTACTTTTTGCCGCATTTGTTGATAACAAAATCTGAAAATACTTTGGATACATTCAGTAACATGATAAGAATATTCCTTGAAAATGTGGAGTAGGTGCCACAGGTGTGCAGTTGCTGAGACAGGGGCCGGGGCCTTGCTCACTTCCCCTTGGGCTGAGCTACCAGGTTCAATGGCTCTAAAAAACAGCTCTTCCGAGAACAAAGTGAAACGTAACTAGCGTTCACCACTTGGGCTAGTAGCCTAGCTGCTTAGCACAGTGCTTGCCCGAGAAACTAATCCTTTAACAATGAGAACATAGCTAGCATTGGTCACCACATGGGATAGTAGCTTAGCTAATTAGCACAAATTTTGGCAAAGGAAGCGATGTTGGTCTTGTGACAAACAAAAGCGTTGCTCTCGACTGAAAAGCAGTGACATTAGGATGGTCGGTATAGTCAATGCGGGAAGTGCTTTGAATTAAATGAGGGTAGGACAGATAGCCTTGCTAAGCTAGCCAAGTCTCTGCAGCTAGCTGTGTAAAGCTAATTCTTTCCCGAAGTGAAAACTTTCCTTTCAGTAATGTCACCCAACTCAAAATATGAAGGCTGATAACCATTCAAACTGCTGCTTAACCCTGATGGCACACCTGTGAAAAGTTAAACAGGAAAACAGGTCAAGCCATGCTGAGGAGAACTACATAGATAGATCTCTTCTGTGAGTAAGAGAGGTGAGAAAGATCAGAGGGCATGTGAGTGGGTTCTTTAGTATGAGGGGAGGGCCTCCCTCAGTCATCACTCGACCTGTCTGTCCCTGACAGATGTGTATGATTGGGGCAACACTTATTATCCACGGTCATAACCATGTTATAACAGCTGACATAATTAGGTCATAATATGGTCATAACACTGTCATGACCCATATATTTAGACCCATTGTGACATATATTGCGTTCGTTTTTGGCTGGATATGAAAGAGTGTAAAAACCCTGAAAAACTACCACACAAGGTAAAACATTCCATTACACAATAGCCTAGTTGTCAACAGTATTTTTATGTTATATAAAATTTTCTGAAATTGACCTTATTAAATTGTACTTGTATTTGTGCACACATTGATGTCAGACATGCACCTACCCCAGTGCTCTGTTGCTGATGACTGGTATGAATGCAGGAGCAGATTTCAGGAGCAGGACAAGACACCCTCTTTTGACGGATGACTGTCATAAAATGTTATTTGTCACATGCGCTGAATACAACAGGTGTAGACCTTACAGTGAAATGCTTACTTACAAGCCGTTAACCAACAATGCAGTTTTAAGAAAATACGTTTAAAAAAGTAAGAATAACACATAATTAAAGAGCAGCAGTAAATACCAATAGCGGGGCAATTTACAGGGGGTACCGGTACAGAGTCAATGTGTCAATGTGCGGAAGCACTGGTGTCGAGGTAATTGAGGTAATATGTACATGTAGGTAGAGTTATTAAAGAGGCTATGCATAGATAAAAACAGAGAGTAGCATTTTTATTAGCTGTTCAGGAGTCTTATGTGGGTAAAAGCTATTTAGGAGCCTCTTGGACCTAGACTTGGTGCTCCGGTACTGCTTGACCTGCGGTAGCAGAGAGAACAGTCTATGACTAGGGTGGCTGGAGTCTTTGACAATTTTTAGGGCCTTCCTCGGACACCGCCTGGTATAGAGGTCAATGATGGCAGGAAGCTTGGCCCCGGTGATGTACTGGGCCGTACGCACTACCCTCTGTAGTGCCTTGCGGTCGGAGGCCGAGCAGTTGCCATACCAGGCAAGGTGATGCAACCTGTAAAATCTTTTGAGGATCTGAGGGCCCATGCCAAATCTTTTCAGTCTCCTGACAGGGAATATTTTTTCGTGCCCTCTTCACGACTGTCTTGGTGTGCTTGGGCATGTTAGCTTGTTGGTGGTGTGGATGCCAAGGAACTTGAATCTCTCAACCTTCTCCACTACAGCCCCGTCGATGAGAATGGGGGCGTGCTCGGTCCTCCTTTTCCTGTAGTCCACAGTCATCTCCTTTGTCTTGATCACCTTGAGGGAGAGGTTGTTGTCCTTGCACCACACGGTCAGTTCTCTGACCTCCTCTCTATATGCTGTCTCATCGTTATCGGTGACACTGTTGTGTCATCAGCAAACTTAATGATGGTGTTGGAGTCGTGCCTGGTCGTGCAGTCATGAGTGAACAGGGAGTACAGGAGGGGACTGAGCACGCACCCCTGAGGGGCCCCCATGTTGAGGATCAGTGTGGCAGATGTGTTGTTTTCAACCCTTACCACCAGGGGGCAGCCCGTCAGGAAATCCAGCATCCAGTTGCAGAGGGAGGTGTTTAGTCCCAGGGTTCTTAGCTTATTTATGAGCTTTGAGAGCACTATGGTGTTGAATACTGCGTGGTGTCAATGAACAGCATTCTCACATAGGTGTTCCTTTTGTCCAGGTGGGAATGGGCAGTGTGGAGTTCAATAGTGATTGCATCATCTGTAGATCTGTTGGTGCGGAATGCAAATTGGAGTGGGTCTAGGGTTTCTGCGATAATGGGGTTGATGTGAGCCATGACCAGTCTTTAAAAGCATTTCATGGCTACAGACGTGAGTCCTACGGGTCAGTAGTCATTTAGGCAGGTTACCCTAGTGTTCTTGGGAACAGGGACTATGGTGGTCTGCTTGAAACATTTTGGTATTACAGGCTCAGACAGGGAGAGGTTGAAAATGTCAGTGAAGACACTTGCCAGCTGGTAAGCGCATGCTCGGAGTACACGTCCTGGTAATCCGTCTGGCCCAGCGGCCTTGTGAATCTTGACTTGTTTAAAGGTCTTACTCACAACGTCTGCGGAGAGCGTTATCACACATTCGTCCGGAACAGCTGATGCTCTCATGCATGTTTCAGCTTTAATTACCTCGAAGTGAGGATAGAAGTTATTTAGCTTGTCTGGTAGGCTTGTGTCATTGGGGAGCTCTCGGCTGTGCTTCTCTTTGTAATCTGTAATTGTTTGCAAGCCCTGCCACATCCAACAAGCGTCAGAGCCGGTGTAGTACGATTCGATCTTAGTCCTATATTGACACTTTGCTTGATTCATCAGAGGACATAGCGGTATTTCTCATAAGCTTCCGGGTTAGAGTCCCGCTCCTTGAAAGTGGCAGCTCTACCCTTTAGCTCATTGCAAATGTTGTCTGTAATCCATGGCTTCTGGTGGGGGTAAGTACGTGCAGTCACTGTGGGGACGATGTCCTCGATTCACTTATGGATAAAGCCAGTGACTGATGTGGTGTACTCCTCAATGCCATCGGAAGAATCACGAGAACATATTCCAGTCTGTGCTAGCAAAACAGTCCTGCAGTTTAGCATCTGCTTCATCTGACCACTTTTTTTATAGATCGAGTCACTGGTGCTTCCTGCTATAATTTTTGCTTGTAAGCAGAAATCAGGAGGATATAGTTATGGTCATATTTGCCAAATGGAGGGCGAGGGAGAGCATTGTACGCATCTCTGTGTGTGGAGTAAAGGTGGTCTAGATTTGTTTTACCTCTGGTTGCACATTTAACATGCTGATAGAAATGAGGAAAAACTGATTTAAGTTTCCCTGCATTAACGTCCCCGGCCACTAGGAGTGCCGCCTCTGGATGAGTGTTTTTCCTGTTTGATTATGGCGGAATACAGCTCATTGAGTGCGGTTTTAGTGACAGCCTCGGTCTGTGGTGGTATGTAGACAGCTACGAAAAATACAGATGAAAACTCTCTAGGTAGATAGTGTGGTCTACAGCTTATAATGAGATCCTCTACCTCAGGCGAGCAAAACCTTGAGACTTCCTTAGATATCGTGCACCAGCTTTTGTTTACAAATACGCTTAGGCCCCTGCCCCGTGTCTTACCATAGGCTGCCGTTCTGTTCTGCCGATAGAGTGCATAACCTGCCAGCTGTATGTTCTTAATGTCGTCGTTCAGCCACGACTCAGTGAAATATAAGATATTACAGTTTTTAATGTCCTGTTGGTAGGATATATCTGCTTTCAGTTTGTCCCATTTATTTGCCAGTGATTGAATGTAAGCTAGCAGAACAGAAGGCAAGGGCAGATTAGCCACTCATCGCCTGATCCTCACAAGGCATCCTGACATCTTTCCGCGAAACCGATTTTTCCTTTTCCAGCGAATTATGGGGATCTGGGCATGGTCGGGTGTCTGTAGTATATACCTTGTGTCCAACTCATTGAAGAAGAACTTCTTGTCCAATTTGAGGTGAGTAATCCAAGTTCTGATATCCAGAAGCTCATTTCGGTCATAAGAGATGGTAGCAGCAACATTATGTACAAAACAAGTTATGAATAACGCAAAAAATGAAACAAAAGAGCATGGTTGGTTAAGAGTCGATAAGACAGCAGCACTCCACTCCGGCGTCTCCCCTGTTAGGGCATGTACGTGACAGGCCTATCTGGCTTACATGGTTATAATGCTTCTTTAGTGTCATAAAGTGTGTTTTCTTAGTCCAAGTAAAGTGACATAGTATAGTCATAATGCTTCATGACAGTGTCATAAAGTGTATTTTCTTAGTCCATGTACAGTGCTTTGCAAAATAATTCATCCCCTTGGTGTTTTTCCTATTTTGTTGCATTACAACCTGTAATTTGAATGGATTGTTATTTGGATTTTGTGTAATGGAAATACACAAAATAGTCAAAATTGGTGAAGTGAAATGAAAAAAAGACCTTGTTTGAAAAATAAAATTTTTAAATTGTGAAAAAACGATGCATGCATATGTATTTAAAAATACATATAAAAAATCAATAACGGTTAAGTGGTCCGTGCGTATGTTTTCACCCCCTTTGCTATGAATCCCCTAAATAAGATCTGGTGCAACCAATTACCTTCAGAAGTCACATAATTAGTTAAATAAAGTCCACCTGTGTGCAATCTAAGTGTCACATGATCTGTCACATGATCTCAATATAAATATACACCTGTTCTGAAAGTCCACAGAGTCTGCAACACCACTGAGCAAGGGGCACCACCAAGCAAGCGGCACCATGAAGACCAAGGAGCTCTCCAAACAGGTCAGGGCATAGTTGTGGAGAAGTACAGATCAGGGTTGAGTTATAAAAAAAATCTCAAACTTTGAACATCCCACGGATCACCATAAAATCCATAATTAAAAAATTGAAAGAATATGGCACCACAACAAACCTGCCAAGAGAGGACCACCCACCAAAACTCCCAGAATGGGCAAAAATCCTAGGAGATAGTTGTGCCAAGCTTATAGAGACATTGGGGGGTGGGGGGTGAGAATAATAATGCACGCTCAAGTTTTCTGTTTGTTTGTCTTATTTCTTGTTTGTTTAACAATAAAACATATTTTGCATCTTCAAAGTGGTAGGCATGTTGTGTAAATCAAATGATACAACCCCCTAAAAATGTTTATTTTAATTCCAGGTTGTAAGGCAACAACATAGGAAAAATGCTTTGGCGAGTGAACACTTTCGCAAGCCAACAATAAATGTGGGTTTTGACACGCTTATGTAGGTGTCATACCCAGCCATAAAATAATGCAATATATGTCAAAACAGGTGTAAATATATGGGTCATGACAGGGTTATGACCAAATTTTGACAGGTTAATGAAAGTTATGTCAGCCGTTACGACATTATAATATGGTTATTTTTTAAAAATATTTATTTATTTAACAAGGTAGGCCAGCTGAGAACAAACATAAACAACAGAGTTACACATGGGATAATCAAACGTACAGTCAATAACACAATAGAAAAATCTTTATACAGTGTGTGCAAATGTAGTAAGATTTGGGAGGTAAGGCAATAAATAGGCCATAGTGGCAAAATAATTACAATATAGCATATATTAAACACTGAAGATGAATGTGTAAGTAGAGATACTGTGGTGCAAAGGAGCAAAAAAAGATATAACAATATCAGGATGAGGTGGTTGGTGGGCTATTAACAGATGGGCTGTGTACAGGTGCAATGATCCGTAAGCTGCTCTGACAGCTGATGCTTAAAGTTAGTGAGGGAGATATAAGACTCCAGCTTCAGTGATTTTTCCAATTCGTTGTAGTCATTGGCAGCAGAAAACTGGAAAGAAAGGAGGCCAAAGAAGGAGTTGGCTTTGGGGTTGACCAGTGAAATCTACCTGCTGGAGAGCGTGCTACTGGTGGATGCTGCTATCGTGACCAGTGAGCTGAGATAAGGCGGGGCTTTACCTAGCAAAAACGTATAGATGACCTGGAGCCAGTGGGATTGGTGACGAATATGCCAACGAGAGCATACAGGTCGCAGTGGTGGGTAGTATATGGGGCTTTGGTGACAAAACAGATGGCACTGTGATACACTACATCCAATTTGCTGAGTAGAGTGTTGGAGGCAATTTTGTAAATGACATCGTCAAAGTCAAGGATCAGTAGGATAGTCAGTTTTACGAAGGTATGTTTTGCAGCATGAGTGAAGGATGCTTTGTTGCAAAATAAGAAGCCGATTCTAGATTTAATTTTGGATTGGAGATGCTTAATGTGAGTCTGGAAGGAGAGTTTACAGTCTAACCAGACACTTAGGTATTTGTAGTTGTCCACATATTCTAAGTCAGAACCATCCAGTGTAGTGATGCTAGACAGGCGGGCGGGTGCGGGCAGCGATCGGTTGAAGAGCAAGCGTTTAGTTTTGCTTGCATTTAAGAGCAGTTGGAGGCCACAGAAGGAGTGTTGTATGTCATTGAAGCTTGTCTGGAGGTTTGTTAACACAGTGTCCAAAAAAGGGCCAGAAGTGTACAGAATGGTGTCATCTGCATAGAGGTGGATCAGAGAATCACCAGCAGGAAGAGCGACATCATTGATGTATACAGAGAAAAGAGTCATCCCGAGAATTGAACCCTGTGGCACCCCATAGAGACTGCCAGAGTTCCGGACAATAGGCCCTCCGATTTGACACACTGAACTCTATCAGAGAAGTAGTTGGTGAACCAGGCGAGGCAGTCATTTGAGAAACCAAGACTGTTGAGTCTGCCGATAAGAATGAGGTGATTGACAGAGTCGATAGCCTTGGCCAGGTCGATGAAGATGACTGCACAGTACTGTCTTTTATTGATGACGGTTATGATATTGTTAGGACCTTGAGAATGGATGAGGTGCACCCATGACCCGCTCCGAAACCAGATTGCATAGCGGAGAAGGTACGGTGGGATTCGAAATGGTCTGTGATCTGTTTGTTAACTTGGCTTTCGAAGACTTGAGAAAGGCAGGGTAGGATAGATATAGGTCTGTAAGACTTTGGGTCTAGAGTGTCTCCCCCTTTGAAGAGGGGGATGACCGCGGCAGATTTCCAATCTTTAGGGATCTCAGACGATACGAAAGAGAGGTTGAACAGGCTAGTAATAGGGGTTGCAACAATTGCAGCTGATAATTTTAGAAAGAGAGGGTTCAGACTGTCTAGCACAGCTGATTTGTAGGGGTCCAAATTTTGCAGCTCTTTCAGAACATCAGCTATCTGGATTTAGGTGAAGGAGAAATGGGGAGGCTTGGGAAAGTTGCTGTGGGGGGTGCAGAGCTGTTGACCGGGGTAGGGGTAGCCTGGTGGAAAGCATGGCCAGCTGTAGAATAATGCTTATTGAAATTCTCAATTATCGTAGATTTATTTTGGTGGTGACAGTGTTTCCTAGCCTCAGTGCAGTGGGCAGCTTGGAGGAGGTGCTCTTATTCTCCATGGACTTTACAGTATCCCAGAACTTTTTGGAGTTTGTGCTACAGGATGCAAATTTCTGTTTGAAAAAGCTAGCCTTTGCTTTCCTAACTGCCTGTGTATATTGGTTCCTAACTTCCCTGAAAAGTTGCGGGGGCTATTCGATGTTAATGCAGTATGCCACAGGATGTGTTTGTGCTGGTCAAGGTCAGTCAAGTCTGGAGTGAACCAAGG
The DNA here is from genome assembly GCF_901001165.1 of Salmo trutta. Classification (NCBI taxonomy): domain Eukaryota; kingdom Metazoa; phylum Chordata; class Actinopteri; order Salmoniformes; family Salmonidae; genus Salmo; species Salmo trutta. Next base: position 51,598,770 of record NC_042969.1, on the reverse strand, counting down.
GCTATATTTGTTCTTAGTTCTACATTTTTTGAATGGGGCATGCTTATTTAAGACGGTGAGGAAAGTACTTTTAAAGAATAACCAAGCATCCCCTGCTAACGGAATGAGGTCAATATCCTTCCTGGATACCCAGGCCAGGTCAATTAGAAGGTCTGGTCACTGAAGTGTTATAGGGAGCGTTTGACAGTGATGAGGAGTGGTCGTTTGACCGCGGACCCATTACGGACGCAGGCAATGAGGCAGTGATGAGATCCTGGTTGAAGACAGCAGAGGTGTATTTAGTGGGCATGTTGATCAGGGTGATATCTATGAGGGTGCCCGTGTTTACAGATTTGGGGTTGTACCTGGTAGGTTACATGATAATTTGTGAGATTAAGGGCATCTAGTTTAGACTGTAGGACAGCTGGAGTGTTAAGCATATCCCAGTTTAGGTCACCTAATAGTACAAACTCTGAAGATAAATGGGGGGCAATTAATTCACATATGTTGTCCAGGGCACACCTGGGGGCTGAGGGGGGTCTATAACAAGCTGCAACAGTGAGAGACTTGTTTCTGGGAAGGTGGATTTTTAAAAGTAGAAGCTCGAACTCTGCAGGCTATCTCTGCAGTAAATTGCAACTCCACCCCCTTTGGCAGTTCTATCTTGGTGGAAAATGTTGTAGTTGGGGAGGAACATTTCAGAATTTTTGTTGGCCTTCCTAAACCAGGATTCAGATATGGCTAGGACATCAGGGTTGGCCGAGTGTGCTAAAGCAGTGAATAAAACAAACTTAGGGAGGAGGCTTCTGATGTTAACATGCATGAAAGCAAGGCTTTTACGGTTACAGAAGTCAACAAAAGATAATGCCTGGGGAGTAGGAGTCAAGCCAGGTGAGATCTCCACATGTGTGTGGTGTGGGACAAAAGAGCTATCTATGGCATTTTGAGCGGAACTGAGGGCTCTATAGTGAAATAAAACAGTAATAACTAGCCAAGACAGCAATAGACACGGCATCTGATATTAATTCCTGTAGCAATGGCATTGGAATAATTCATTTGAATGCTAGAAGCCTGATACAAAAGTTGGACTTTATTGAAATTTTGGTCTCACAATCAAATGTTGACGTATTGGTTGTATCTGAATCGTGGCTGTGTGATTCTGTGCCTGATTCAGATGTTCAGTTGATTGGGTACAATATTTATAGAGCTGATAGAGTTGGTAGAGGTGGTGGTATCGCGATTTATGTAAAATGCTGCTTAAATGTTTCTGTGTCCATATCAACCTCTGTCCCAAAGCAATATGAATGTCTAGTTTTAAATTTGGTACTTGGTAATAATGCTCGTTTAACTCTAGGAGGGGTATATCGCCCCCCCTCAGCTCCTCCTTGTACTCTATGCAAATGATCTGATATACTGTCTAATTATGCAAACTCTGAATTACTGATTATGGGAGATTTTAACCTGGATTGTCTTTCACCAGTATCCGATAAATTAAAAGACATTTGTACTGAGCTAAATCTAACTCAGCTGATAACTAAACCAACCCGTCCCAACTTTAAGAACCCAGTAAAATCTACTCTACTAGACATTATTCTAACAAATACCCCCCATAAATACACAGCCAGTGGGGTTTTTGCAAATGATATCAGTGACCACTGCCCTATTGCTTGTATTCGAGATACCAGGCTGAAACACTCTGATCCCTGTATAATCTCTAAGAGAAATTATAAACATTTCTCACAGCAAGCTTTTACCCTTGACTTATATCACTCTGAGTTTTTATCCACTTGCTGCTTTCTGGACCCGGTTTTAGCCCTTGCTTTTTTCTCTTCTATTGTTACCTCTATGTCTGATAAACATGCCCCGCTTAAGAATCACAGAGTAAGAAACCGAACCAGTTCTTGGTTCTCTCTGCAAAATTCTGGAAAACCGTTAATTCACTGAAACGGGGGAATTCTGCTGTTTCTCTTCCTAAACAAATTACCTCAGATTCCTGTATCCTAAGTGAAAAAAATGATATTTGTGATGCTTTTAATAAGCATTTCATCTCTGCTGGTTTTTTATTTGAAAGGAAAAGTGGCCATTGTGGCACTGGCCAGTTAGTTGATTTTTCGTCTTGCTTATCAACCGTTACTCTGAAAAATGGTAACCCTGTTTTTAGTTTCCAGATAATAACCGAAGCAGAGGTTCTAGCTGCCCTGTGTGCCATTGATACTAAGAAATCTTTAGGCGCTGACAATTTAGACCCGTTCTTACTTAAGTGTGCTGCACCTATCATTGCTGGTTCAGTGACACACATTTTTAATCTAACATTAAGCACAGGAATTATCCCTAAGGTGTGGAAAGCAGCTTTTGTTCTGCCATTACATAAGGGAGGTGACGGTAGTGATTTGGATAACTATCGACCCATCTCTAGGCTCCCTTGTCTGGCAAAGATCCTAGAATCTATAGTCAACAAACAGTTACAGTCTTTTCTTTCTGCTAACAGTATTCTTAGCACCAATCAATCTGGTTTTAGATCTAAACACAGTACCACATCAGCCACTATGCTTGTTGTAAATGATATTGCAAATGCCTTAGATGATAGAAAGCACTGTGCTGCGTTGTTTGTAGATTTGTCAAAAGCTTTTGACACTGTAGACCATGCTATCCTTTTGAGTAAGCTGTCATCTATAGGAGTGGGCACGGATGCCTGCCGATGGTTTTATGACTATCTTAAAGATAGAACTCAGGCCGTCATGGTCGACGGGGTCAAGTCTGACTCCTTACAGTTACTTAAAGGGGTCCCTCAGGGTTCAATAATTGGCCCACTATTGTTCTCACTTTATATAAACAACATTGGTGATGATGTCAGATATTGTAAATTCCATTTATATGCAGATGACACAGTGATGTACTCTATTGCTCCAAGAGCGGACCAAGCTTTAATGCAGTTGGAGTCTGATTTTAGGATACTACAGGGGTCTCTTTTACAGCTTAAACTTGTTTTAAATGCTAAGAAAACAAATGTCATGTTTTTTTTCTAGGTCTAAACTCTCAGTTAGAAACACTTTTGTAATCACTAGCTTGGATGGTACTCAAATCAAACAGGTCTCTGCATATAAATATTTAGGGGTATGGTTAGATGATAGGCTTTCTTTTAAAAAACATGTTACTGAATTGGGGAAAAAGCTCAAATTCAAGATAGGGTTCCTTTACAGAAACAGGGCTTGTCTGTCCTTTGTAAATAGAAAACAAATTGTGCAGGCTACTTTTATGTCCGTTTTAGATTATGGTGATATTATCTATATGCATGCATCGGCAAACACAGTAAAACCACTGGATGCTATTTACCATTGTGCACTCAGGTTTATCACGGGTGATAGTTACAAAACTCATCACTGTATCCTATATCAACATGTGGGTTGGGCCTCTCTATCTGTGAGGCGAGAGCAACATGCTCTCTTGTTTATTCATAAAGCGCTTCTTTTAAAACTACCTCCATATATATCATCATTAATTTCCACTAGATATACAAATTTTAAAACCAGATCACAGATGTGGATTACATTAGAGACTCCTGCGGTCTCCACAGAGTTGGGTAGGACTGCCTTTAGTTCCTTTGCGCCTTATTTATGGAACAAACTGCAGATCCAACTTAAGTTAGACACTCTGGTGTCCCTTGCCCATTTTAAAAATGTTATGGAGGATCAATATGATGTTGTCTGTGATTGTTTCTGTTGAATTGTGTCTTTGTTTTGTATGTTTGAAATGTTCTTGTCTGTATGCCTAAAACTGTACATGTCAACATGTTTACACAGTTCGTAGATAGAAAGTTCGTAGATAGAAAGTGAGAGTAAGATGTATCCAAAAAAGACTGGCTATTTACGAGGGATAAGACAAAGACAGACACACACGTCCTACTGCTACGCCATCTTGGAGGATATCACCTTCATGACCGGGTTATGACCGGGTTATAAGGTGTCAAGACACTAGGTGTCAAGTAAAGTGTTACCATGATTGGTTTGTCGAGCTACTTAGGAGGATCTGGTGAATCCCACTAGTGAGATGTCAAAACGACTAATTGAAAGAAAACCAATAGCTTTCACTCACGATGAAAATAAATAGTGGTCATCCTCACAAGTAAAGCCAGTTCTCAATTAAAGCAATTCAGTTTGTAATTCTCTTTGCAACCTAATGCTTTAACCCAACTCTACTTGAATAGTCGAAAAAGAGACAGCTCTCTGAGAGGGCTATCGCTTTGGTGCAATTCTCATATGAAGCCCACACATTTGATGGAGAAATGGGCTAGTGACAAAAATGTTGTGACAACAATAATAAAATAATATGGCAGTCTTATTTTTTTTGTTCATAGTGACATTTACCATTAAACCCAACCCGATACCATTGCAAACACTGTGTTTGGGACATTTACCATTGAATAACCTTAGAGACAACTGCATTGAAACCATTAGAACTGCTGAAGCTTAATGGTTTTCTTGTTTAACAGGAATGGTCTAGCTAATCGAGACCTTTTTTTAAGGGAATAAACCTCACACACAAGGGCTGTTTCCTGGACACAGATTAAGCCTATGAGAAGGACAAACTGAATTGCTTACATGGAGGACTGCCTTGAGTCGTGAGAATGACCACGCAATTTATTTTCATCATGAGCAAAAGCAATGAGCAAAGTTGCAAAGAAAATGTTGTGATCCATTTAATAAACACAAGAGACCAGAAAAAAAGTATAAAAGGGTGTGGCAGTAGCAGGAAAGGTGGCATCTAAAGGGAACAATCAGGTACTTCCACACTAATTAATGGGGGGGAAATGCAAACGACTTCAATGGCTAATGAACACATTACTAAATTCACTGAGAATACATTACATTCTATGAATAAACATTAAACAATACACAGCGTCATACTACTTGTCAAACATAGAGAACTGATGCTGTATACTGGCCAATGGGGTGGGAATGGTGTGGGGTTTAGGGGGTTTGTGGGTGGTTATTTACCATTTATTTTGATTAATCATTCTTAAGTACTATTTTATTGAATATTATACAAATTCAACAAATTTAAATTGCCAATTTGGGTTCAATCAGATTAATTTCTCAGAGTTCAAATTGTCTTTCAACAAAATAATATTGCAGGATTGCCTATCTTATCTGTTTGTAACTCCAGAAACGGTTTCAGAACAACCTGCGATGGTGGGTGTCGAAATCCGCTTCCGCTTTTTACGGTGGAACGAGTCCATTGACACATCAGAACTGTTGTATGCTTACTTTGAATGGGTTCATTCACAATCACAAGTCAAAATGCACAGTCCCAGTGTATGTAATACCACTTACTGTTTACCTCCCATTGTCATGCTTTATAGATTGTAATTTGGACTATAGTAGTATACATCAACCCTTCACAAGTTACTACCTTGTCTTTATGTGTGTGACTCTCAGATCATTCACACACAGTATAGCTTGGGAGTTTAACACCTTTGTCACCTCATCACCGGAGACCATCGAGACACAATCACGGTCTTGTTTCTGCCCTGTGAGGTCGTCTCAAACTATTTTCCACTTCCCCCTCGTTCATGTGGCTCCTACCTCTCTCCCAGCATGGCAGGCTCCTCTTCAGAACCTTCAGTTTGATAGTGCCACTGATTACCAGCAGGCAGGCCTGAATTGAGAGCAAATAGTCAGTGATGGGCTTATTATGAATGATTCCTTTCAGAATGTATCTGCTGTTATAGTCTAAGGCAGGGGTGTCAAACTCATTTTAGCTCAGGGGCCACATGGAGGAAAATCTATTCCCAAGTGGGCCGGACCGGTAAAATCATGGTATATATAACTTAAAAACAACAACTTCAGATTGTTTTCTTTGTTTTAATACGATCAACATAAAACATAAAGCTGGAGCCTGAGGACAGTGTGTCCACAATAGTACAAGCACAACATCACTATTAATCATAAAACACCAAGTTTATTTGAAAATTCTAAAGAAAAAGAACACACAAACACACAATACCTCAGTGATTCACAGAAGTATATCACAGATCACAGAACTATATCAGGGTGTCTCATGCAGCACTTTAAGTGGGGTTGCATAGTTTATTTGACTCCTGATACCTGGCATCTTTTAGCTTTCACCAGCGCATCAATATCAGGCGTCACATCCTGAGTGGCAGCCAACTTCAGGATGTGATTCAAGTGCTTGTGGGTGAGCCTTGAGCGCAGCTTTGTTTTATTTATGCTCATTACAGAGAAAACTTGCTCACAAAGATATGTGGTTCCAAACATGCACAACAGTTTTGCAGCGAGGACTGTCAAGTTGGGGTAACCTGGCAAGAGATTCTGATAAAATGTTTCCAAGCCAGCTGCGGCAAATTTGCCCTTCATATCCGAGTCACACTGCAAGTCTATTATTTCAAGTTGGATGCTGACGGGCAGATCAGAGGGATTCACGGTGAATGGCGAGCAAAAAACGTTGAAGTCTTTCTCCAGTTCACCAAAAATCTGAAAGCGTTGCTCAAACTCCCGTAACAGTCCCGTTATTTTATCTTTGAACCGCTTCACGTCTGCCACATGTTGAGTCGCGCACACATTTTTCAGACAGGGGAAGTGAGATGCATCACCACCGGCGAGTTGCGTCTCCCACAATGACAGCTTCAACTTGAAAGAACGTATGCTGTCATAATACTGCGTGACGACTTTGTTGCTGTAACGGCTTTGGTAGTCGGGTAGGAGGAATGAGGCGCAGGAAGCAGCGAACACAGGGAGTGGTGTTTTTAATAACACAGGATAAACAAAAGTTCCCAACCATAGGGAATAAAATACAAAATAGACGACCAGGTAAAGCCGACGAACAACACGTCGTCAATGAACACAAATTAATCCCGCACAAACAACAGACGGGCCAGCTAAACTAAATACCCCCTCTAATAGCTAATTGGCCACAGGTGCCCAAAACCAAAAAAAGGGAAAACCAAAAAGGGATCGGTAGTAGCTAATAGGCCGGTGACGACGACCGCCGAGCGCCACCCGAGCAGGAGGGGGCGCCACCGTCGGTGGGAATCGTGACAGTTGCGCCCTTGCAGCTGTTTGTTCAAGTTATTCAGGTGCTCTGTAACATCCACCATAAATGCAAGGTCCTGCATCCATTCTGCAGAATGAAATTCTAACACTGGTTTGCCCTTTTCTTCCATGAACTGTTCAATTTCTTCTCGTAAATCAAAGAAACGCCTAAGCACAGCACCTCGGCTTAACCATCTTACCTCAGTGTGGTATGTCAGGCCATAGATGTGGTCTTTCTCTCTGAGAAGGCTGTCAAACTGACGGTGATTCAGGTTTCTGGATCGGATGAAATTAAAAGTTTGGATGACCACCTTCATGACGTTATCCATCTTTAATGACTTGCAACACAAAGCCTCCTGGTGCAAAATACAGTGAAAAGTCCAAAAATCACGTCCTCCATTTGCAGATTGCACTTTCTCTCTGAACTTTGTCACAATGCCTGCTTTTTTCCCCGATCATTGAGGGCGCACCATCTGTAGCCAGGCTGACAGCGCGGGACCAGTCCACTCCGACCCTGTCCAGCGCGCCGACAAGTGCGGTGAAAATATCAGCTGCTGTCGTTGTATCTGTCATCGGCACCAACTCCACGAACTCCTCGGTGACGGTCAATGTGTCATCAACTCCACGGATGAAAATGGCCAGTTGTGCAACATCTGTAATGTCCGTGCTTTCATCAATTGCAACTGAAAACCCAATAAATGACTTTACTTTTTGCTTCAACTGGCTGTCCAAATCCACTGAAAGATCGGAAATCCTGTCTGCAACTGTGTTTCTTGTCAGGCTGATATTTGCAAAAGCCTGGCGCTTTTCAGGGCACACAATCTCCGCTGCCTTCATCATGCATGTTTTTACAAATTCACCCTCACTAAATGGTTTTGAAGTCACTGCGATTTCATTAGCAATGAGGTAGCTAGCTTTCACTGCAGCGTCACTGATGTCTCGGCTGTGAGTAAACACAGACTGCTGTTTCTTCAGACCCGCCAACTGTTCATTCACCTTCTCTCTTCTCCACTGTCCTTGAAAGTTGTCATATTTGCCGGCATGAAGACTCACATAGTGGCGACGAAGGTTATACTCTTTCAGCACTGCAACATGCTGTGAACACACCAAACATACAGCTTTCCCATTCAATTCCGTGAATAAATAGGAGGATGACCATTTTTCTTGGAACACTCTGCACTCTGCGTCCACTTTTCTTTTTGACAGAGACATATTGGGGCAATGAGGGTGCCAAAGCACATAATATTAAAAGTAGAAGCCGTAATAAATATCGCGGGCAAAACAAAGTAGCTCATCCGGACTGGCTGCACTTGCTTGACCTACTTGCTCTGCTCCGGTATAAACAGTTTGCTTGCTTAACACAATTGCTATTGCGCCATCCAGTGGACACAATTGGAACAGCAGTTTCTTTTATTGAAAAATTGCAGCTCATTTTTATACTTTACAAAATCATCTCGTGGGCCGGATTAAACCCCTTTGCGGGCCTGATCCGGCCCGCGGGCCGGACGTTTGACACCCCTGGTCTAAGGCGATAAATGTGAACGGGTTGGTTGTATGTTCAACACATGTCTTCTTTTCCTGTCTCTATTAATGAAAGAGGGGTGTTTGTGATCCTAGTCAGGAGTGACCATCCATTTGTTCTTGTATGCCACACTGTTGTCATGGTTATGGTGTGATTGTATGATCTTCAAAAAGTGACATGTTATAAGTTAAAACCGAAAAATGGTGTTAAACAGAAAAGCTATTTACTTTGAACTTTTTCTCATTTTATTCGACATTTTGTTGAATGTGTTATCCTCGTAATAGGTACTGCCGTGCATGGTAACACGTGGTCGCCATGTTACAGTACTGCTGTGTAAATGGCTCGAGAATGAGTGCCTTTGAAATTACAGAAATGCACATGAAATCCCACCGAAGACTTCTATTTTTTTGTTGCTACCCATGATCCATCAGAGACTACAGTTGATCTAATATTACACAATGAGTCAAATTAAATCAAAGCATTATAAATGACACGTAATAAAATGTATGCAATCTGCCATATTAGGTCAAATCACATTTGTTTATAAATCCCTTTTTACATTAGCAGATGTCACAAAGTGCTTATACAGGCACCCAGCCTAAAACCCCAAAACAAATCAAATGTTATTTGTCACATGGGACGAATACAACAAGTGTAGTTAGACCTTACCGTGAAATGTTTACTTACAAGCACTTAACCAACAATGCAGTTTTAATAAAAATAAGTAAAAAAAGTATAAAAATAAATAATGGTGGTAAAGATTGGCCCCAGTGATGTACTGGGCCATACTCATTACCCAGTGTAGCGCCTTACGGTGGGGTGCCCATCACTCAACCAGCTGGATAAGGCCATAAGCAAACAAGAAAATGCTACAGAGGGTAGTGTGTACGGCCCAGTACATCACTGGGGCCAAGCTTCCTGACATCCAGGACCTATATAATAGGCGGTTTCAGAGGAAGGCCAGGTGGAGATTATAAGAGTACTGTACATGGCCATTATGGCCAGATTGTTTTTCAAGATGTTCAAACGTTCATAGATGACCAGCAGGGTCAAATAATAAACACAGTGGTTGTAGAGGGTGCAACAGGTCAGCACCTCAGGAGTAAATGTCAGTTGGCTTTACATAGCCGAGCATTCAGAGGTCGAGACAGCAGGTGCGGTAGAGAGAGAGAGAGAGAGACTATTAACTACAACTATTGAAGACTACCAGAACCCACTGGATTCTCCAATTACATTGAATGAACTACAGGACAAAATACAAACCCTCCAACCTAAAAAGGCTTGTGGTGTCGATGGTATCCTAAATAAAATGAGAAAATATACAGGCCACAAATTCCAAATGGCTATACTTAAAATCTTTAACATGATCCTTAGCTCTGGCATCTTCCCCAATATTTGGAACCAAGGTGTCACGTCCTGACCCTTGTAAGAGGTCATTTTCCATAGTAGAGTGGTCAGGGCGTGACAGGGGGGTGTTTTGGGTGGTTTTGGTTTTCTGTTTCTATGTGGGTTTTCTAGATTTCTAATTCTATGTTGTCGTTTTCTATGTTTGGCCAGGTATGGTTTCCAATCAGAGGCAGCTGTCTATCGTTGTCTCTGATTGGAAGCCATACTTAGGCAGCCTGTTTTTCATGTGTGGGTGTGGGTAGTTGTTTTCCGTTTTGTATGTGTTACCTGACGGAACTGTTGGTGGTCGTTTTGTTGTTTTTGTTAAGTGTTTCATTAATAAAGTAAATATGAGCACTCTACACACCGTGCCTTGGTCCCCTTTAGACGACCCTTCTTACAAAACTACCCACCATGATTGGATCAAGCAGCGTGCCCGGGATGAAATGGACACCTAGTCACATAGTGAGTGGACGGAGAGGAGAAATTGGACCTGGGGCCAGGTAATCGAGAGATACCGGAGCCTACCTGGGAAGAACGAGAGGCAGACCCCGCGGCACACGGGTAGTTTGGCTGAGCCAGGGGTGAGGCCTGAGTCAACTCCCCGTGCTTTTTGTGGTGAGCATGTGCCTGCCTCTCGCACTCTCTCTCCAGTGCGCCTCCATAGCACAGTACGTCCTGTGCCTGCTCCTCGCGCTCTCTCTCCAGTGCACCTCCAGAATCCAGTACGTCTTGTGCCTGTTCTTCGCACTCTCCCTCCAGTGCGCATCCATAACCCAGTACGGCCGGTGCCTGCTTTGAGCACTCGGTCCTCAGTGCGTCTCCCCAGTCCGGTGAGACCGGTTCCTGCTCCACGTACAAAGCTTCCAGTGATAATCCATGGTCCGACACCTGTAGAGATGATCCATGGCACTAAGCCTCTAGTGATGATCCATGGCCCGGAGCCTGTAGGGATATTCCATGGCACGAAGCCTCCAGAGGTAATCCATGGCCCGGAACCTGAAGAGATAATCCTTGGCAAAAAGCCTGGAGGGAATATAAATGGTCCGGAGCCTGTAGGGATAAACCAGGGCACGAAGCCTGTAGGAATAATCCATGGCCCGGCACCTGTAGAGAGAATCCATGGTAAGAAGCCTCCAGTGATGATCCATGGCGCGGAACCTGTAGAGATGATCCATGGCATAGAGCCAGCAGCAATGGTCGCTAGTCCGGAAATTATTATGACGCCTCCCAGTCTGGAGCCCCTGGCGACGCTTCTCCGTCCGGAGCCTCCAGCGACGCTCTTCAGTCCGGAGCCTCCAGCGACGCTCTTCAGTCCGGAGCCTCCAGCGACGCTCTTCAGTCCGGAGCCTCCAGCGGCGCTCCTCGGTCCGGAGCCTCCAGCGGCGCTCCTCGGTCCGGAGCCTCCAGCGGCGCTCCTCGGTCCGGAGCCTCCAGCGGTGATCCGCAGCCCGGAGCCTCCAGCGGCGGTCTGCAGCCCGGAGCCTCCAGCAACGGTCCGCAGCCCGGAGCCTCCAGCGGCGGTCCGCAGCTCAGAGCCTTCAGCGGTGGTCCGCATCCCGGAGCCTTCAGCAGCGGCCCGCAGCCCGGAACCTTTAGCGGCGGCCCACAGCCCGGAAGCTTCAGCGGCGGCCCGCAGCCCGGAACCTTCAGCGGTGGCCCGCAGCCCAGATCCTCCAGCGGTGGCCTGTAGGTCAGAACCTCCAGCGGTGGTCTGCAGCACAGAGCTTCTACAGTCCGATTCCTCTGATAATGATCCACAGGCCGGTATGACAGAAGCGGAGGGATCTGCGGGCGGAACAGGGGTTACGCCCTGAGCCGGAGCCACCTCTGTTGCTGGAGGATCGGAGGGAGAGGAGGGTTCTGGGTGTAGCACTAGACTTTTGTCACCCTCCCTACCCTCCCTTTTGTGTTTGGGGTTGTTTTTGTTGGGTTTGGTTTGGGTGCAGTTGGGGTCTGCACCTTTGAGGGGGGTACTGTCACGTCCTGACCCTTGTAAGAGGTAATTTTCCATAGTAGAGTGGTCAGGGCGTGACAGGGGGGTGTTTTGGGTGGTTTTGGTTTTCTGTTTCTATGTGGGTTTTCTAGATTTCTAATTCTATGTTGTCGTTTTCTATGTTTGGCCAGGTATGGTTTCCAATCAGAGGCAGCTGTCTATCGTTGTCTCTGATTGGAAGCCATACTTAGGCAGCCTGTTTTTCATGTGTGGGTGTGTGTAGTTGTTTTGCGTTTTGTTTGTTACCTGACAGAACTGTTGGTGGTCGTTTTGTTGTTTTTGTTAAGTGTTTCATTAATAAAGTAAATATGAGCACTCTACACACCGCGCCTTGGTCCCCTTTAGACAACCCTTGTTACACAAGGACTGATCACCCCAATCCACAAAAGTGGAGACAAATTTGACCCCAATTACTACCTTGTGATATGCGTCGACAGCAACCTTGGACAAATCCTCTGCATTAACAGCAGACTCGTACATTTCCTCAGTGAAAATAATGTACTGAGCAAATGTCAAATTGGCTTTTTACCAAATTACTGTAAGACAGACCATATATTCACCGTGCATACCCTAATTGACAAAGAAACAAGCCAAAACAAAGGCAAAGTATTCTCATGCTTTGTGGATCTGCTATACAAATTGCTGAAAATTGGTGTTGGGGGAAAAACATACGACATTATAAAATCTATGTACACGAACACACACACACATTTCTTTCCACAGGGCCATGGGGTGAGACAGGGATGCAGGCCCCACCCTCTTGAACATATATATATATCAATGAATTGGCGAGGGCACTAGAACAGTCTGCAGCACCCAGCATCACTCTACTTGAATCTGAAGTCAAATGAATACTTTCTGATGATCTGTTGCTTCTGTCCCCAACCAAGGAGGGCCTACAGCAGTACCTACATCTTCTGCACAGATTCTATCAGACCTGGGCCCTGACAGTAAATCTCATTAAGACAAAAATAATGGTGTTCCAAAAAAGGTCCAGTTGCCAGGACCACAAATACAAATTCCATCTAGACACTGTTACCTTAGAGCACACAACAAACTATACATCGTCTCCACAGGTAACTTCCACAAAGCGGTGAACGATCTGAGAGACAAGGCAAGAAGTGCCTTCTATGCCATCAAAAAGGAACATAAAATTTGACATACCAATTAGGATCTGACTAAAATACTTGAATCAGTTATAGGACTCATTGTCTTTTATGGTTGTGAGGTCTGGGGTCGGCTCACAAAATGGGATGAACACCAAATAGAGAATCTGCATACAGAAAATATCCTCCATTTACAACGTAAAATACCAAATAATGCATGCAGAGCAGAATTAGGCCAATACTCGCTAATTATCAAAATCCAGAAAAGAGCCTTTCAATTCTACAAGCACCTAAAAGGAAGCGATTCCCAAACCTTCCATAACAAAGCCATCACCTACAGAGAGATGAACCTGGAGAAGAGTCCCCTAAGCAGGCTGGTCCTGGGGCTCTGTTCACAAACACAAACAGACCCCACAGAGCCCCAGGACAGCAACACAATTAGACCCAACCCAGTCATGAGAAAACAAAAGATAATTACTTGACACATTGGAAAGAATCGACAAAAAAATCTGAGGAAACTAGAATGCTTTTTGGCCCTAAACAGAGTACACAGTGGCAGAATACCTGACCACTGTGACTGACCCAAACTTAAGGAAAGCTTTGACTATGTACAGACTCAAGTGAGCATAGCCTTGCAATTGAGAAAGGCCGCCGTAGGCAGACCTGGCTCTCAAGAGAAGACGGGCCATGTGCACACTGCCCACTAAATGAGGTGGAAACTGAGCTGCACTTCCTAACCTCCTGCCAAATGTATGACCACATTAGAGACACATATTTTCCTCATATTACACAGACCCACAAAGAATATGAAAACAAACCCAATTTTGATAAACTCCCATATCTATTGGGTGAAATACCACAGTGTGCCATCACAGCAGCAATATTTGTGACCTGTTGCCACAAGAAAAGGGCAACCAGTGAAGAACAAACACATTGTAAATACAAACCATATTTATGTGTATTTATTTTCTCTTTTGTACTTTAACCATTTGCACATAATATGACATTTTAAATGTCTTTACTCTTTTGTATTTTTCTTTTCTTTTGAGTGTAATGTTGACTGTTCATTTTTTTTATTGTATATTTCACTTTTGTTTTATCTATTTCACTTGCTTTGGCAATGTAAACATATGTTTCCCATGTCATTAAAGCCCTTGAATTGAATTGAATTGAATTGAGAGGATCAAAAACAGCAGGTCCAGGACAAGGTAGCACGTCTGGTGAACAGGTCAGAGTTCCATAGCCGCAGGCAGAACAGTTGTCACTGGAGCAGCAGCACAACAGGGTAGGATGTCTGGTGAACAGGTCAGGGTTCCATAGCCACTGGGCAAAACAGCAGAAACTGGATCAGCAGCATGACCAGGTAGACTGGGGACAGCCAGGAGGCATCAGGCCAGGTAGTCCTGAGGCATGGTCCTAGGGCTCACCTCCTCCTCAGAGAGAGAGAGAGAGAATTAGAGAGAGCATACTTAATTTCACACAGAACACCATAAGACAGGACAATTTCACCAGATAGGACAGACTGACCCTAGCCCCCTGGCACATAAACTATTGCAGCATAGATACTGGAGGCTGAGACAGGGGGGTCGGGGGATATTGTGGCCCTGTCCGATGATTCCCCTGGACAGGGCCAACCGAACGGGGCCAGCCAGGCAGGATATAACCCCACCCACTTTGCCAAGCACAGCCCCCACACCACTAGAGTGATATCAACAGACCACCATCTTAATACCCTGATGACAAGGCAATTATAAATGAGAATGCCTATACATTGCTAGCAGGTTGCTAAGATGGAACAATCTATTTGGAAAAGTGATTTGGGAGATGGATGGATTTGGGTAATTTATGTTCTGAACCTTGAATGTTGCCATGGTGTTTATGAAGGCCATATCCATCAACTAGGAGAGGTTGACAGATTGTGTATATATGTGTATTTGCATGCTTTGCCGTTACTGCCGTAGATATCCATTAAACGTGTACTCCTACGTCATTTACATGCACTTCATAGCACAGCATGCACACACGTGCGCAAACGTGTAAACACACACACCAGTCAGATAACACCAGATCGACTTCACGTTTCTCCAGGTCCCCAGGGGATTGGCAGATGTCTTCAGTACCAGTTGTGGATGGGGATAGAAAAAGGGTTTAAACCACAGGCTATGGCTCTGGGGATTGCGGGTTCTACTAAGCCATATGGAATTGTTTTAAGGTCATACCAAGGATCATTTAGCTATTTGATTTATACTTTTAAGACTGCATAAATATAAGAAATATAGAGTACCAGTCAAAAGTTTGGAACACACCTGCTCATTCAAGGGTTTTTCTTTATTTTTACTATTTTCTTCTGCACACTCTTGGCATTCTCTCAACCAGCTTCACCTGGAATGCTTTTCCAAAAGTCTTGAGAGTTCCCACATATACTGAGCACTTGTTGGCTGCTTTTCCTTAACTATGCGGTCCAACTCATCCGAAACCATCTCAATTGGGTTGAGGTTGGGTGATCGTGGAGGCCAGGTCATCTGATGCAGCACTCCATCACTCTCCTTCTTGGTCAAATAGCCCTTAAACAGCCTGGAGGTGTTTTGGGTCATTGTCCTGTTGAAACAGATCGCTGCAGAATACTGTGTTAGCCATGCTGGTTAAGTGTGCTTTGAATTCTAACAGTGACACTGACAGTGTCACCAGTGAAGCACCCCCACACCATCAGCCCTCCTCCTCCATTCTTCACGGTGGGAACCACAAATGTTCATCTACACTGCATCACACAAAGACACAGTGGTTGGAACAAAAATCTCAAATTTGAACTCCAGACCAAAGGACAGATTTCCACTGGTCTAATGTCCATTGCTCGTGTTTCTTGGCCCTAGCAAGTCTCTTCTTATTGGTGTCCTTTAGTAGTGGTTTCTTTGCAGCAGTTCGACCATGAAGGCCTGATTCACCCAGTCTCCTCTGAAGAGTTGATGTTGAGATTGTCTGTTACTTGAACTCTGTGAAGCATTTATTTGGGCTGCAATTTCTGAGGCTCGTAACTCTAATGAACGTTTCCTCTGCAGCAGAGGTAACTTCCTTTCATCATAGCGCTTGATGGTTTTTGCGACTGCACTTGAAGAATCTTTAAAAGTTCTTGAAATTTTATGCATTGACTGACCTTCATGTCTTAAAGTAATGATGGACTGTCATTTCTCTTTGCTTATTTGAGCTGTTCTTGCCATAATCTGGACCAAATAGGGCTATTTTCTGTATACCAACCATACCTGTCACAACACACCTGATTGGCTCAAACGCATTAAGAAGGAAGAAATTCCACTATTGAACTTTTAACAAGGCAAATTGAAATGCATTCAAGGTGACGAGCTCATGAAGCTGGTTGAGAGAATGCCAAGAGTGTGCAAAGCTGTCATCAAGGCTAAGGCTGGCTACTTAGAATAATATGAAATATAAAATATATTTTAATTTGTAAAAAACGTTTTGATACATGATTCCATATGTGTTATTTCATAGTTGATGTCTTCACTATTATTCAACAATGTAGAAAATAGTAAAAATAAAGAAAAACCTTGGAATGAGTAGGTGTGCCCAAACATTTGACTGGTACTGTGTTATATATATATATATATATATATATATATATATATATATATATATATATATATATAAACATATTGGGCCTTACTGCAATTAGCCCATACAAACTCATTGAATAACAGATTCACTACATCGAACAACAGTCCCCCCCAAAAAATCTAAAGAAATGTTCTGAAGTGTCTGTCCTATATCTGAGAGATATAAGACCATGATATCTTGGTTCACACACACACACACACACACACACACACACACACACACACACACGTACAGCAAGTTGATTTTGGCTTAATCGTATGTGATTGCTTTGGTGAGAACAACATGCACAATGACAAAACCACTATTGGGGGAATTTAGACCCGAGTTAAGGTGCACATAAATGGAACGTTATTCCCTTTTTATGCATTTTTCTCTTCATGCATATTCTGACCTTGAACTTAAGCATGAGGAAACACGTATATTGAAATAAACATGCATATTTAATTGCCAATATAGTGTGTGTTCCCTTTCCTACATTCATACCATTCCATTAGATCATTTGATTTTGCCTACCTTTGTATCCTCTGTAGACGCTGTCAAGTCCTTCTTGTTGTTTCTTAAGGTCAAGTAATAGTGGATACTATTTAACCTGTTCAACTCCGGTAGATTTTTCAAAATGATGCATGAAGTACATTTAAAAACTAAACGTCCTACAAACATATGCTAGTACTGTTAGAAAGTTAAGAACAGTGGGATTCTGATAAAGGTGTCAGGAACAATCTGACTATTACAGAACCAGACATACACCAGGCCAAAAAAACATTTTACCTAATGGCTTGCTCTAAACATGTGCAAATTCCAATAGGAACACAGACATTGTAAAAGTGCAGGGCTTGTGTAACACCATTTCGAAAGCTTGGGACTATAAGGTTCTATTTGCAAAAAGATAATTCTGAGTTAATTAGCTATTAAAGTTCTGAACCCTCATTGGTTTGAATGGTGTCAGCGATTTTTAGCTTGTAGTCTTTTAAATTTAGCGATATGCATTGGGGTATTTAGAGTACTATATTGGTAGAAAACATTGAACAGAACAAGGCTATTTCAATAACCATATTTTGACCAAAATGCAAATCGAATCTTATACTCCCAAGCTTCCGATTTTTCATTTTACAGGAATAATTTTCCGTTTTACAGGAATGTGTATGAGTAGAAAGCTGAAGTGTCTACCTATCCTATGTGCACCACACATCCCTTATAATAATAGCGTTGGAAGGCATTCTTTTCAAATGTGTAAAAATATACCCAACCGATTTCAAATTTGGCAAAAAATCACTTGAAGCAATTTTGGTTTTAACTGTGAGGCAAGTGTCTCCACATACATCAAGGCCAGCATCTAGACGTCAAGCTGTAAAAACACAGGAAGGAAATGGATACATTTATTATTTCCATAAGTGCTTTAGACGGTGACAGTTCTACACAGCGGACGTTTTAACAAACAAATCACTTCACACTTCCATGTGGTGCTGAGACACTAATCAAAATGTTGACAGATAATATTTACTCTGAAGCCCAAAACAAAAAGCATATATTTTTATGTGCGTGAACGAGTGTGTACACGCTGGAATTAGAATGCAAGGTAGTGAATGAGAGAAAACAGATGGGGTGTCATAGGTCAAATTAGACTGTTTGTGCATTGTTATGTCTGGAATTGTGACATGTAAAGTTAAAAGTTGTCTATTTAGTGTTGATAATAATAATACTGCCAGTGCCAATAATATGTATTTGAAAACAATAACGTTATGCCTACCTGTGTTTATTTCAATCACAGGCATTCGGGTTCCCGAGTTGCGCACTGGTGTAAGACACTGCATCTCAGTGCATGAGACATCACTGCAGTACCTGAGTCAAATCCAGGCTGCACGATATCCGGCTGTGAATGGGAGTCCCATAGGGCAGCGCACAATTTTCTCAGTGTCGTCTGAATTCTTTAAAAACTGTCTTCACTTTTGTGAGCAGGCAGGCAGGCTCCCGTATGACATATACTGTAGGGTGAGTCAAAAGGAACACCCAACAATAATTCACAAGGGCTACATAGGGAACATAACCAATACAACTTTTTCTAATGGATTCTCGTGACAGTTAAGTTAGCATATGCTACGCAGTGTATGTGAATTGACGCTCTCTACTCTCGTGCAAATTCTGACATCGTTGCCGTGTGATTCGGTCTTTAGATGTGTTTGAGTTGGGTTAAGGAAAAAAAAGTGTATGAAATGTATGCATTCACTACTGTAAGTCGCTCTGGATAAGGGAGTCTGCTAAATGACTAAAATGTAAATGTAAAATGTTATTTCAGTGGAGGTTTTGAGAATCTCTATGTGTAAAAAATCTCCAGTTTGAACTTGATTTTAGACTTTGTAGAGTTGCAATATAACGTGTTACCATGAAAGCAAGAATTGAAAATGAATTTATTTTAATTACCCTTAAAATAAATTAAATAAGTAATGTGTTAATGTTAGCCAATACTATTTTAACACACTATATTGTAATGATAATTGCCTATTATGCAGCAGGCTGCAGGTATGGGCGTGTTTGGAGTGATGTCCAACCCACAGGTGCCATCTTAAATTCGACTGCATGCCCATTGTTTCAGGAGGGTTGGCGGGTCATTCCACGAATAGAGTACATTTTGTGTCTCATTGATATTTTCAGAAGAAATTACTGCACCAATATTGAATTTTTAAAGCCTGTAATTAAAAAATAAAGGCCCCTTTAATATAGACCACATGGAAACGTTCATAAATCAGCAGTTTGACATGTCCCTCATGTTTTTCCAACCTAGGGGGGGGGAGATTTTAACCTCTCTGGCGCATATGGGACGAACTCGTCCCACCTACGTAACAGCCACTGAAATCCAGTGGCGCGATTTTTGAATCGTTAGAAATACTATTACTTCAATTTCTCAAACATATGACTATTTTACAGCTATTTAAAGACAAGAATCTCGTTAATCTAACCCCACTGTCCGATTTCAAAAAGGCTTTACAACGAAAGCAAAACATTAGATTATGTCAGCAGAGTGCCCAGCCAGAAATAATCAGACACCCATTTTTCAAGCTAGCATATCATGTCACATAAACCCAAACCACAGCTAAATGCAGCACTAACCTTTTATGATCTTCATCAGATGACACACCTAGGACATTGTGTTATACAATACATGCATGTCTGTTAAATCAAGTTCATATTTATATCAAAAAACAGCTTTTTACATTAGCATGTGACGTTCAGAAAAAGCATAACCCCCGCAAACTTCCGGGGAATTTACTAACAGTTTGCTAAATTACTCACGATAAACGTTCACAAAAAGCATAACAATTATTTTAAGAATTATAGATACATTACTCCTCTATGCACTCGATATGTCCGATTTTAAAATAGCTTTTCGGATGAAGCACATTTTGCAATAATCTAAGTACATAGCCCGGCATCACAGGGCTAGCTATTTAGATACCCACCCAGGTCAGCCTCCACCAAAATCACATTTCCTATAAGAAAAATGTTCTTACCTTGCTTGTTCTTCGTCAGAATACACTGCCAGGACTTCTACTTCAATAACAAATGTTGGTTTGGTCCCAAATAATCCATCGTTATATCCAAACAGCGACGTTTTGTTCGTGAGTTCTAGACACTATCAGAATGCTTCATCACGGTGTCGCGCATGGCGCATTGGCGTGACAAAAATGTCTAAATATTCCATTACCGTACTTCGAAGCATGTCAACCGCTGTTTAAAACCAATTTTTATGCCATTTATCTCGTAGATAAGTGATAATATTCCGACCGGGAATATGCATTGAGCCTAAACAGCCAAATTAAATTTCTCCTCAGGAGCGAATCGTGCACGCGCCTCATTCAAAGGTCCTCTGAGCCGCCACTTGCCAAAGCCGATAATGTGTTTCAGCCTGAGGCTCCCTCGTCAACCTTCAGTTATTTCCCGGGCTCTGAGAGCCTATCGGATCCCTGGGAATTGTCACGTTACAGCTAAGATCCTTACTTTTCAATAAACAGATGCAAGACGCACGACTCCTTGTCAGACAGGGTACTTCCTGCTTGAAACCTTGTCAGGTTTTTGCCTGCCATAGGAGTTCTGTTATACTCACAGACACCATTCAAACAGTTTTAGAAAATTCAGAGTGTTTTCTATCCAAACCTGAACAATAATATGCATATTCTAGCTTCTGAGTTGGTGTAGGAGGCAGTTAAAAATGGGCACATATTTTTTCCAAAATTCTCAATACTGCCCCCTATCCCAAACAGGTTTTAACCCACAACTCCAAAATCTCTTCAAGTTTTCACCATGGTGTGGTATCTGAGGTAAGTTCAACAAGGCTTTTGTTTGCGGCGACATGCTTTCAGTGTAACAATTTAAGTTGAACAATTTGAATGAATGTTCCAAAATGTTATGGTGAAACTTCAAACTACTAATTTTTGTAAGTATTACTGTGTCTTATTAGTGTAAATATTCAAACTGAAAAAGACTTAGCTATTCCTACTTTATATAGTAGAAAGTCTACATGGCCTCTTGATTATTTTTAGAGGTAGTTTAGACCCGATACAGACACTTATGTTCGTTGCACACTACCTTCTCAGACTGTTAACTAATGTTAGCGAACGGTCACAAAACAAAACAAATGGAATATATTATCAAACGTTAGCAAGCATTCGCAAACTATTTCCCTTGTTGAACGCACCTCTGGTGCACCTCTTAGTGTCTGGGGACTGAAGGGATGGTCCTTCAGCTGTCAACGGCACAATTGGCCGTCTAGTTTACTCATTATAGAAGTTCCACCTGACCTCCTATGAGAAGTGGCTTATAAAGACATGGTCAGTGGGAGTGTGAACTTCAATTGTAGTACCAGCATGCATTCTGAACATGCCAACCGAAGAGGGAGAATTGAATGAGGTCAACCTTGAGCACGCTTTCAGCAATCCTGCTACCCTTTCTGCAAACAAGCTGAAAATAGCTTTTAGACCAACTATTTTGGAATAACTTTCCAATATCACACAGGATAAACTTTGTGATCATGATGCACATTAAAGCAATAAGACAATGAGAGACTGCAATATATCCCTACACCATTATGGTCCATCAATTTCAACTGAACCTATTAGCTTTAACATGGTGGATTTAAGTGTCAAAGTTATTGGCACCCCTAAAGATTCTTACAAAAAAACATAACAAATCTGCATTCCGATTCAACTTTTTAAAGTTCATCTCAGTTTAAGGAACTATATTGTGGCCTTCAATTGCTTCCTGTTTAGTTGGGGTATAAAAATGAGCTAACACACGTAAAGTCACTTTGTCATCCATCGCCATGGGGAAAGGCAAAGAATAACAGCCATTGTTCAGGGAGGTTGATGATGAATTTTCCCTGATAGTCGGCGGGAAACATTTACAGACCTACAGTGATTAATCTGCAGTGTCTGTGTGATTTTAATGTTTAAATAAACATGTGCCTTTCAAATTACCGTCTGGATTAACAATAACATGTTTCTAACTAACTAACCAGGTTCCATTGTATCCGTCGCTCCTATGGGATTCAATGAATGAAAGGCTTATCACAGACACGTCTTGAATTAAGTAGAGGTGTGTGCTATGCATTGATATGACATACTTTATGTTCTGTGTGGATATATTGTGGACAGTATGAACTCCTTAATACCTTATCACCTGTGGTTTGTGTTGGTGACCTGCTTTATGACACAAGTACATTAATCTATGACCTCTTTGAGCGACTTCAATAAGGGTTTGGGGCCAATCACAGCACGGAAACGGCTCTGGTCAAAGTCGTCAATGATCTCCTACTAGCGAATGGAGAGGACAATGGGAATCACAGCCCAGGCCTGTTTTAGGTCCTACCTGTCAGACAGGCATCAGTTTGTGACCCTGGGGCACTTCCAATCCTGAAGCTGTGCATCAGAAGAGAAAATAACTTATCCCGGCCATGAAAGCTGCAAGAGCATGTGAGGACATTGCTTACATCCGCTTCGACAGGCTCATTGTCCACCCTCCGTCCCAAAACCGTAGAAAGGATTAAAGAGCCAAGCCTATGGGTTCGTAGCTTCAACCCCGCATCAGACACACACACTTACACACCAATTTATTAATAGACTGCTGAATGTTTTTTTCTTTCTTCTTGCTTTATTTGTTCTTCTTCATATTATGTCTATCTCTGAGACGCTACCCAGGAAATGGCTGAAAATAGCCCATCAGATAACATTCATATATTAGCCATTTCTGAGACTCAATTTTATAATTCCTATAATGATACAGCAGTAGCAATTCAAGGATATACAATCTATAGAAAGACAGAAATGTATTTATTTATTTTATTAAACTTTATTTAACTAGGCAAGTCAGTTAAGAACAAATTCTTATTTACAATGACGGCCTACCAAAAGGCAAAAGGCCTCTTGTGGGGACGGGGACTGGGATTATTATAATTTTTATAATATATATATATATATATATATACGACAAAACACACATCACGACAAGAGAGACAACACAACACTACATAAAGAAAGACCTAAGACAACAACATAGCAAGGCAGCAACACATGACAACACAAGATGGTAGCAACATGACAACAACATGGTAGCAACACAACATGTTAGCAGCACAAAACATGGTACAAACATTATTGGGCACAGACAACAGCACAAAGGGCAAGAAGGTAGAGACAACAATACATCCCGCAAAACAGCCACAACTGTCCATGATTGAGTTTTTGAATGAAGAGATTGAGATACAACTGTCCAGTTTGAGTGTTTGTTGCAGCTCGTTCCAGTCGCTAGCTGCAGCAAACTGAAAAGATGAGTGAACCAGGGATGTGTGTGCTTTGGGGACCTCTAACAGAAATTCTTATGGGGGTGGTGTTGCTATATATATTTAGAGCCATGTCCCTGTAATTTTTTGGAGAATATCTAATGTTAAGTGTTATTGAAGTGCTGTGGTTGCAGGTTCACTTGCCTCATCTAAAAAGCCTATTATTTTGGGGTGTTGCTATAGGTCAGTATCAACAGGCAGTATCAAAATAATGTGTGTGAAATGCTTGATAGTGTACAGTATGTGATGTAAACAGATAGGTCTACTTTCTTGGGGACCTGAATATTGACTGGTTTTCATCAAGCTGTCCGATCAAGAGGAAGCTTCTCACTGTAATCCGGTTCAGGCTATTAATCCACCTACCAGGGTGTTTACCATCTACAGGAACAAGATAATCCACATGTATTGATCACATTTTTACTAATACTTTTAAACTTTGTTCTAAAGCTGTATGCGTAACTATTGGAAGCAGTGATCACAATATAGTGGCTATATCCAGGAAAGCCAAAGTTGCAAAACTGGTTCACAAAATAGTGGATAGGAGATCATACAAAAGGTTTTGCTGTGACTTATGTGGGTGATGTTAAACATATTTTTTTGATCAGATGCGATTAATAAAGAGAATCCAGATGCTTCACAGACATAGCTTCTTCCAATAATTGATAAACATGCACCTGTACAGAAACTGACTGTTAGAACTATTGAGGCTCCATGGATTTATGAGGAATTGAAATTAACTGTATGGTTGAAAGAGATGGGGCAAAAGGAGTGGCTAATAAGTCTGGCTGCACATCTGACTGGCTGACTTATTGCAAATTCAGAAATGACATGACTAAATTCCACAAAAATAAGAAGACACCGTATTATGAAGCCAAAATCAATGACATAAAGAATGACGTGCGGGCAGAAAGACAAATTAGTTGAATTAGATGGCTTATTCATCACAAAACCATTTGATGTTGCCAATTATTTGAATGATTACTTCATTGGTAAAGTGGGCAAAATTAGGCAGGAAATGCCAACAACAAACAGTGAGTCATCATATTCATGCATTAAAAAAACAAATAATGAAGTGTAAATTTGAATTATTGTTATGCTCAATAGTGACAAATCTCCTGGCATTGACAACTTAGATGGAAAGCTATTGAGGATGGTAGCTGACTCTATGACCACTCTTATCTGTCATATCTTTAATCTGAGTCTAGAGGAAGGTGTTTGTCCTCAGGCCTGGAGGGAAGCCAAAGTAATTCCGCTACCCAAGAGTGATAAAGCGGCCTTTACTGGTTCTAACAGCAGACCTATCAGCTTGCTGCCAGCTCTTAGCAAACTGTTGGCAAAAATTGTGTTTGACCAAATACAATGCAATTTATCTGTAAACAAATTGACAACAGACTTTCAGAATGCTTATAGAGAAGGGCACTCAACATGTACTGCCATGACAAAAATGACTGATGATTGGTTGAAATACATTGATCATAAGAAGATTGTGAGAGCTGTTCTGTTAGATTTCAGTGCAGCCTTTCAGTGCATACAAGCTGCTGATACGCGGACCTTTGGAACATCCACATTTAAAAAGTCTAATAAATCAATTGAATTTACACCATCACAATGAATCCATTATTTATTTTAGTCAGGTCTAAAGAAACATTATATGAAGAAAATGTGTTTCAGAAGAACAGAATAGGAGTTGTCCTACTGTAGGTCTACATTATCTGACTATGCTCCATGCCATAGGCTGTAGGCTTGTTCATTTAGCTGATAAGATATGCTTATAAGATGGGCAATTATTTATGGTAAGAAGAATATAATGAATGAAATAGAAAGGATATTTTTCCCATTACAGAGCGACTGCGCATATGAAGTGACTATGTTGAGCGTAAAAGTGATCATTTGAAACAGGTCCTATGCTAGATTTACAGTTATTTGCCAAATTTAGTTGTGAATTATTCAAACGTTGGAATGTCTTAGAAATCAAAACATGTATGGGCTGCATGAGGCAACTGTAGGCTGTTGACAATTTGAGAAAGTAGCAAAAAAAATGCTTGTGCTCTGTTCCTTGCCTCAGGCTGCACAGCTGTTCTCTCATCAAGTGATCATATTTTCACCCATCAGACAATTCTCAACTTAATCTCGACTTGACTAATATGTCAAATTTGTTTCGATTGAGAATGGCCCGTTATCAAATGGGCAGAAACAGGGACACGGGAAAAGATACATGTCATCTGTATGCACTCGAATAGCGAATGGAAGCCACGTGCTTTCCCACTGGTCGTTTTGTAGGCCACCATGGATTTATAGCGAAGGAGCATGTGCTTAATATGAGCAGATGAGAAATAAATATAAGAAGACTGATTTCACTCCACTCGTCAACCACCGTTTGAGGAGCATGCCCTCTCTTCCGCCCAAACTCTGTATGCTCTCCAACCTTGTTCCTGCTGCTACCCAGTGCTTCATTTGGGAAACCAAGTAAAGTCTGTTCGGAAACGTCTGCATGCTCGAGAAAGGAGAGAGAGGAGGAGATGGAAACGCAGTCCACACTCAAAGGTGATTACTCAAATTTGTTTAATTTTGGAGTACAGACTAGACCAATTATGTACCAAAACATCTTAAATCAGTTTTGTTTTATGATTTATGCCATGCGGTAAGCTATGTATTGTATAACGTATAATTCAGTTGTTTTTTTCAGGCTTGGGCTCATAAACCTATGCATATGCATAAGGTCTAATATGCATCTGGTGTTTTTAATTAATCATCACTTTTGAAAGCTATGTCAAATTTCATTGTGTTAGGCTTTGAAACATCATCCACAACATCCATGTTTTACACTGTTTCAACCTGCTGTTCAACTTCTTTCTTCAAATAGATCAGCACAGCGAGGTGAGTTTTAAAAGTACTATAGGCCTACAGATTTGATGATATATGTTTGATATGATTTTCGAAAGCATTTGCATTGACATCAGAGTGGGACAATAGAGCCCCGAATACCAGGTCATTAGGACCTGATGGTCGTTAGTAAGTTGGGTACTACCAAAGCACGTCCAGAGTGCATAAAAGGAGATTTCTGTGACTCAACAGTCATGTGGAAGATGGCTGCTGTCATGACTCATGATTGCCAGTGTGGTGATAACTCAGTCATTGCAAAAGCTCTAATCATAACCTGTTGTTGAGAAAACGTATGTTTTATGGTTTTTCAACCTCTGCAAAATTGTGGATTCAGAGCTGTCTATATAATAGAACTCAGAGTTTTTTTTATGGAAGTCACTCTAATGTCAAACATGTAGGGTGTGGTGTACTGCATGGCAGCTCTCTAGGCCCTCTACTCTTTTCTATTTTGGAATGGGTGGTCAGTAATAAACTGGTCCTGAAAATATCTAAAACAAGAGCATTGTATTTGGTACAATTCATTCCCTAAGCTCTAGACGGTGTGTCTGTTGAACACGTCGAGGAGACTAAATTACTTGATGTTACCTTAGATTGTAAACTGTCATGGTCAAAACATATGGATTCAATGGTTGTAATGATGGATAGAGGTATATCCATAATAAAGAGATGCTCTCCTTTTTTGACACCACAATCCAAAGAGCAAGTTCTGCAGGCTATAGTTTTGTCTTTTATGGATTATTGTCCTGCCATTTCGTCAAGTGCTGCAAAGAATGTCCTTGTTCAGCTACACCTGGCTCAGAACATAGTGGTACATCTTGCTCTTCATTGTAATCAGAGAGCCAAAATAAATACTATTCATGCCAGTCTCTCTTGGCTAAGAGTTGAGGAGAGACTGACTGCATCACTTCTTGTTTTTATAAGAAACATTGTGTTGAAAATTCCAAATTGTTTGCATAGTCAATTTACACACAGCTCTGACACACACTTGCCCCACCAAACATGCCACCAGGGGTCTTTTTACAGTCCCAAAATCCAGTACAAATTCAAGAAGCGTACAGTATTACTTAGAGCCATTATTGCGTGGAACTCCCTTTCATCTCATATTGCTCAAATTAACAGCAGACCTGGTTTCAAAAAAGCAGATAAAGCAACATCTCATGGCACAATGCTTCTCCCATTTTGACCTAGATAGTTTGTGTGTATGTATTGATGTGTAGGCAATGTGTGCCATTTTTAAATGTATGTAGTTCTGTCCTTGAGCTGTTCTTGTTTATTAATGTTCTTTATTCTGTCATGTTTTGTGTGGACCACAGGAAGAGTAGCTGCTGCTTTTGCAACAGTTAATGGGGATCCTAATAAATACCAAAATACCAAATCTGCCCATGCTCCTGTTTGCCAGGGGGGCCCCAAGACTCAGTCCTAGGGCATCTCCTTTTCATTATCTACATCCGACCCATCGGTCCAATCATCCATCAAAACAGTCTCCAATTCCACTGATGATACACAAATCTATGTTCACTCCAAAACCATCTCTGAGACACTTAAACACCCATCAACTCTCTAAAATAAATACAATCATGGATGAGCTCAAACTTTCTGAAGCTCAACGGCTATAAAACAGAGGCCATGTTGATGGCCCCCAGATCGCTCCTGAAGAAGGTGGAGGAGTTTGGCCTTAACATTGACGACTCCTCTATCAGTCGTCCTGCCCCTCAGGTGAAAAACCTGGGGGTCATCCTTGATTCCACACTCTCCTTTGATGTCCACATCAAAGCCATCACAAAATCTGCCTTCTTCCATCTTAAGAACATCGGCAGTCTCCGCCCCTCACTTACCGACTCAGCTGCTGAAACCCTTATACATGCCTTCATTACATTATGCCTGGTCTATTGCTCTCCTGTATGGACTCCCTGCCAGCTCCCTCATCAAACTTCAGTATATTCAAAACTCAGCCATGAGACTCCTCACCTACACCAAACCCTGGGAACACATCACACCCTCCACTGGCTTCCAATGAAACTCCTAACCTACAAATCGCTGCATAGCTTGTCTCCCTCCTATCTCTCCAACATGCTACACATCTACACCCACAGTCCTCACAGTCCCCTACTGGTCACCCCCATCACCAAAACCCACCTTTTCAGACTAGCATTCAACCTCTCTTTTAAACCCTGGTTTAGCTCTTTTTCTTTTTATCAGGTAGGCTGCACATGGTTCTCACAGGGGAAGTGAAATGATAGGCTACAATCACTTTGCTCATGATGCATGTCGCAAATGACATGTAACAACACCCTGAGCACATCTGACACAAAACACTGATACATATGTAACAACAAAATAGGTACCTGTTAATTACAGGATAGACACTTGTGGTGTAGCTGCACCAATAAAGCAGTGAAACATGTAGTGAATCAAGACTTAAATGGTCAAAACCATTCATCTTGAGGCGATGGGGGGGAACATGGTTGCAAAGTGCTATCATATCACGCAATTATACCATTTATGAAATTGTCAGATATATATATTTTCTTGAACAGACGAGCTCAAAATAAATGAAAATGTACAAATTATCCAATGGATTATGTTCATTTTCAACATTAAAAAGTGGAGGTGCAAAAACATAAGTTTGCACGACCTATTTTAATTTGCTCCATGGCTCAGGTAGCCAAGTCTAGGCTATGGAAAAAAGCTATTTGACTCAGCTCATTCGAGACTCGCGAAGAAGAAAAACTTGCAGGTGATTCTGATTAATTAATCAAAAATGCCATGCTGGTGTGTGGCAACATTCAAATAAAACCCAGCCCTGAAAATTAATATTAACTGAATAGTATTGGAACGTTATATCATAGGGGAAACACACGGCATGGATACCAAAACATTTTAAGTCCCCACTTCAAGCACAAATACATTTACATTTTTGTCATTTAGCAGACGCTCTTATCCAGAGCGACTCACAGTAGTGAGTTCATACATTTTCATACTTCTTTCATAATTGTCCCCTATGGGAATCGAACCCACAACCCTGGTGTTGGAAGCGCCGTGCTTTATCAACTGAGCCCCAAGGGAGACCATATGTCAGACTTCAACTAAAACGATATGACTTCAATTGTTGTACAACATCATGGGTAAGCTCTAGGCATCATATTTCACTTGAGAAAAAGTGCATTTCCACTCTTGTGGTATTTTAAAGTAGCCTCAGAATTTGAACTGCCTTGATAACCTGTCCGCTGTTGTTGTTGTTTTTTCCCCAGGTATTATTGATCTTGCTGTTATTGTGGTGCCATGTTCCTTTTTTTGTAATGCACTTTGCTTTTGGTATTGTCATGTACCTTGGGTACCTTGAAAGGTGCACATAAAATGTATTATTATTATTTTATTATTATTATTTGTATTACTATTACTTTCATTACTATTATTATCTAATCTTTGGATGCGTTGGCTGATACTGTATCCCACACTAAGAAAGTTATAACACAATATTCAAATGTATTCCACATGGGTGATTTTCATTTCAAGAGGTGTAATCCTTTTCCTCCACCTCTCTGTTGCTGTCTCTGATTTCAACAGGCACAGTCAATCCCTCCCAGGTGGTGAAGACAAAGTTAAACATCCATCAATCACAATGCTTTGGGGTTAGCATTTTTTTTATTGGCAAGGAGGATGTAGTTAATGGCTTGTCATCAGTGTTATGATGAATTTGGAAATGTGGGGGATTTAAAATGAGAGTTTGAATCCGTCTTTGGGAGACTTGTGTAACCGATTCCGCACAGCTCCGTAATTTAGAGTTGCCTGTTTGTATTAATGTAATAGCTTTCTTCTTGTCTTTCTTACCCTCCTCTGACCCCCCTCTCTCATCGACCTGTGTCCCCCCTGGCCTGCTCGACAGCCTTTTGCCATAGCGTTTGATCCGAGAGTGACGGGCCGTGAAATTAAGAGTCACAATAATGTAGCTGAAAGGTACCCTGCTCTGACATGTCTAAGAGAGATGAGTGCGGGATAATTCACAGCATTCCTTTGTGTCTGTCCTCTTATAATGGGTCTTTAAACAATGTTTATGGCTTTGAATTAACACAAGAGGAATTTCAGAATGCTTATAGAGAAGTGACAAAAACAGAGCAGGATTGACACACCACCAATTTCCTCAACCGGTCAAGCCTCTGTCAGAAACATGGTTAAGGAGTAATCTGGCATGGGTCATTGATGCAATGATTGATTGTGTTCAGTTATAATTGTTTTGTCATATGGATAATGAAAGACATTTTTTATTTAGTAAACATTGAATAATGTTCTACACATAGATATAGAATGACCCTCCTCCTATGCTGCTTGATGGTGCCGATGCCATTTCTCACCCTTCTCTGCCTTGGCTGAATTTGCATGTCCCCAGCACTAACCCACACTCTGTCAGAGCTGATAAATCACCAAAAAGGTCAGCATAGGGAATCTCCCTGGGCACAGCAGTAAATGCCCGCTGACTTTCCCTGGAATGCAAAACACTGCCAACAATACCCCAGGAAGCCTGGGAGTTACACTAATACTGCCTTTCTCTGCCACCTAGGCTGCTGACAGCATCACAACATTGCCCTGCAGGCCCCGAAGGAGACGAATCAGGAAATCCCATTATAAATGTAAATAAAAACAACTCGGGTCCTGATCCAGTTAACCCCTGTGACAGATTCAAATGTTCCTCATGAACCTTCCCTGCATGGCTGGTTTTTACCATCCTTGGCATTATTCTAAATATTATTTGGGACGAGATAATTTCAGATGTGCAGTCAAAGTTGCATTGCTAGGCCTTTGTTCATTTTCTCTGCTCTTACCTCCTATGGGAGCCAGTCTTTGTTTTAGGTGATAGCACTGACTTACCCCAACAGACACTAAATCGTAATGCAGTAATTAGAGATGTCGCCATTTGTTATGGGATTAGGTGTTTGAGCAGTGCATTCTCAGTTAGCTGAAGTAGAGCTGTAGAAGAAGCTAAGACAAAGTGTAATCCGCTATGGCTGTGTGCATCCCACGTTTGCCTCAGTCTCCTAACTTCCACCCAGGATTATTCAAGTTCAACTCATACCATTGACTGGATGGGAATATTCATACAGGTAACAGAACGTTTTATAACTGACATTGCTGAAGATTGCGTTGGAGTAAAAAGAGAATAGGCTACTGGATGAAGTCCATCACAATATTCAGAACCTAATGAACTGTAAATAAAGTGATGTGTGTGTGTTGTCCTCTCACAGCAGAGTAAACAAGACAAAGGCCTTCAAAAGTCCAACTAGAGCATAATGCATAACTGAACAGGCTCCCAAAGCACTCAACAAAGCTTCCTTATTTGGTCTTAGCATAACATAAACATTTTATGTGTACATATTTTATATGTAAATGAACCGCATTCATATGGAAATGTATGACCTGTTATCAAAGAAGATATTCAAATGTGATCCTAGTTTGTAATTACGTAGCATGCTGTTGACGATGGCACGTTGACTAATTAGCATTGTTAAAGCCATAATACATACTTATGAAACCTTTCAGCATATCTTGAACCCTCCCGGTGACAGAACTCCCTCTGGTGGTCCCAAGCTCTTAGCAAAATTATTTAGCCTAATATGCCCACCCCACCCCAACCCCTATTGACATACATTTACCTACATTACGTTGTCTATCCTCAACGTGGCCCATGAAGTATTTTATTTTTAGGGCTTTTGCATCATGTGCTCACACACAAATCACCAGGGAGGTAGACAACCTTAAATTATTTTCACGACCATATTACTGTGAAGCCCCAAGGGATTGATCTGGTACAATGTTCCTGCTTACATTTCCTGAGATCTTGTCAGTTGTGCATAGTCTGTGAACAAAATTGGTATGATGCTACGTCTGGAAATGGATATGATCACTAGATTTGTTTTTCCATACTAGCTAATCCCCATAACCAATGACTGTGGTGATGCAACCTCCAGTAATGATAGATTTAGATGGACATTTTAGTCATTTAGCAGACGCAATTACCCAGAGCAACTTAGTGCATTCATCTTATGATAGCCAGGTTGGACAACCACATCACAGGCATAGAAAGGACATTTTTCCTCACTAACGTAGCTATCAGTAGAGTCAGAGCGGGGGAGGGGGTCAAGTGCTGCTTAAGTGTTTAATTCATTTGTATTTATTTTTGGAGGGGAGGGTTGAGGTAAGGAGGATTATTTGAGATACTGTTTCAGATGTTTTCAGAAGGTGGGCAGTACCTCTTGCTGCTCCGTAATGTAGGCACCATGGTCATGTAGTGGATGCGAGCTTCAACTGGAAGCCAGTGGAGTGTGAGGAGGAGTGGGGTGACATGAGAGAACTTGGGAAGGTGGAAAACCAGGTGGGCTGCTGCATTCTGGATAATTTGCAGGGGTTTTATGGCACAAGCGGGGAGCACAGCCAGCAGCGAGTTGCGGTAGTCCAGACAAGAGAAGACAAGTGCCTGGATGAAATAGTACATAGAACACCTTGGTATCAATATACTCCCGAGTGTGCTCTAAAATCTGGAATAAATTCTGAAGTACGTAGTGTCACGAAACAGCTTGAAGTTCATAACAAAAAGGAATACAACGAATAACAAAATATATTTATTTACTAAAGTAAATAAAATACAATGGTGTGCATAGTCAGTAGTGTGAGTGGATGGGTGTATAAATGTGATAATTTGGGGTGTTGAAAGGTCCTAACGCAAACAAGACAGCCACAACCAAAATCTCAGTGTGTCTGCATGGAGAGTCTCCTCAATGAATGGGGAAGAGGTGTATTTATCCTGGGACACACCTGGGCCCAGGTGTGTCGCTGACGACCTTCCCAACTCCGCCCACCGACATCCTAATAAGGAAAACAAGAGCAAAGAGAAAGAACACAGCAGACGTAGTGGAAGGGTCATCACACCCCCCCCCCCCCCATAAAACCAAGACCAACAAGCACCCCAGAACACCATACAAGTTACAAACAAATTGACCCAGCCCCTGCGTCCCAAATTGATGAGGGGGTACTTGTTCACACTTCTACTTGCCCCAGCCAACCTCGTCCTCCCCAGACCTCAGCAACCTTTGAGCACCAGAAGCAACGTGTAAGAGGAAAGAAGAAAACGAGACCAGAAGGGAACAGACAGGAGCGGCAAAACAATACCAAACAATGGTCAGTCACATAGACATTCAGGAACAGGGCGCACAAGAAAACACGTCAGCAACAAGCTCCAACGAAAAGAACATCTCAGGGTCCTTCTCATAAAATGTTGGCAACATCAACATAACTGAATTTTAGACATTTCACTAATTTCAACCTTAGTGTTCAGCAATCTGAAAACAGCTGTTCTTTAAGACATAATTCTAAGAGTTCCTCTGATGGAAAGCAAACTAACTCATCTACGTAAGACACCGTAGTCAGAAGTAAAAACTAAAAAGATCTCGCTCTTGCCCTCTGCTGAGCACACGAGACCACAAGGTAAATTACATTCACACTGGGCACTACAGAGATATATGGAGCTTCCCCAAAACCTACAATAACACAACCCTAGTCTTTGTGGGGATTTGCAGTGGGTATTTATGCACTGTAGCCCACTGGCAAGGAAATAAAACCACCCAGCACACTGGCAGATTTCCCCCAAGCCACAGATGTGCCCCCAAGACAACTGCTCAGTCCACAGACACACAAAAATAACAAACAACAACCATGCCCAACGTATTCCAAAGTGAAACACGTCACTAAGCCTACCATGGGAAAAAGGCTATAGCTCCAGGTAGTAAGTGTCACTACCTTACCCAAATCTCCCACCGAGGTACACAGCCGATTGTACTCACCTCAGACCAATGTCCCAACAGCAAGTAGAGCAAAAGTCTCCATCCTGGGCAGGGACCTGGAAACTAACCAATATACTCTCTCCAACGCAGCACACAAACAACTATCCACTGCAGTGGCAAGTTCACCAAACAAAGGCAACCAATACTGGGCACCAAACATTACAACTCAAACAAAGTACCTACAGAGTTTTCAAACATTAACTCCACGTTTTCTCCCAAACGCAATACCTTCAAGATCCCGGACAAGCTCCCACTTGTCACGAACCGCCTCAAAGTTTCTAACAAAAAGGGAGACAACGAATAACATATATTCATTAACTAAAGTAAACTAAATACAATTAACAATGGTGTGTGTGTAGTCAGTAATGTGAGTGGTTGCGTGCATAAATGTGATAATGAGGGGTGTTGAAAGGTGCCAACGCAAACAAACAAAACAGCCACATAAATGCCACAACAAAAACCTATCAGTGTGTCTGCATGGAGAAAGTCTCCTCAACGAATGGGGAAGAAGTGTATTTATCCTGGGACACGCCCAGGTGTGTCCCAAGTCGCTGACGACCCTCCCAGCTCCGCCCGCCAACATCCTCATAAGGAAAACAAGAGCGAAGAGAAAGAATACGGCAGAGTGGGAGGGTCATCACAGTAGTGTCTAGATTCTGAAATACAATTTCATGTTAATTTATTCAACATTACAAATATTACAATTATCTCAAAAGTACAATTTTCGATATTACACATATTGTTTTCAACAAAATACTCTACAAGTATATCGCATTTCCAGAGAGAGTACTCTGCTACTTTTAAAGTAAATATAAACGATATGAGCACCACCAACACAGTGAATGGTAAAATGGATTTGCTGAATGTGCAATCCTAAAGGAGGGATGTGATTGGTTAATGACCTATAATGTCAATTTCTAATTATAAAATGTGTCATATTTTAAAAAGTACCAGCTCTGGAAATGTGATGTGATTGAGGAGTATATTGTTCCAAACCTAATGTCTAAAAATAGGATCATTTTGAGATATGCATATTAATATGTTTAATCTTGGACAAATGTACGTATTTATTTGTTCTGAATATAGATCAACTCCATCATTTAGCGCACACTATAAGAAGTATAATGTGTCATGACGTTGGCCTGTGGGTAAGGTTTATGACCCCCCCATAAATACCTTTCTCCCTTCCCCTCTCTTTCTGATCCTGCTGAAGGACTTGAATAGCCTGTGTTAAATATAGAGAGTCTGGGAACATCAAACAAATGGGGAAAAGGAACCATATTTTGGTAATAAAACCAGTTGGAAATATGCTTGGGAACGTAATGAGTATGGATGTCAGTTCGGTTGTCATCTGAGACATTATGACTGATGACAGGACGACATAAACTGTACCTGAGAAAGTATACACCCTCTAGTTATCAGAGTAACATGGAATTGTTATGCAATTGAAATGTTTGATATTGAAATTGTTTGTTAGGAGATTAAATGTAATTTTAGCTTCCAAATGAGAGAATTGGGTTTTCATAAGGAAAGTGCCCTGCTTGATCAGTGGCCCACCCCTGTGAAGAGACAGGGGTTATAAACGATGAAACACATCCTTCCCCCTCTCCACTATATAAGCCTTTGACGAAAAGATAACCATTGTTCCAGTACGTGAGGTCTGCAGCCTCTACGTTAGAAGGACACACGTCAAGTACAGAACTAAGCCAACCTTGGCGTGAGCTTTGGTGGCGAATGGTATGAACTTCGAGCTTAATCACTACAGAAGTGATACTTCCTAGCCGTTGAGTTAGCAGCGGCCGCTGAAGACGTGGGCTAGGAAAGGACGGACGACGGATCCAGTCTAACAAACAGACGAAGATACCACCACGTATTTAATTTACCACCAGAGACATTCTTCCGAGGACAGGAAGATCTGTTGGCCAACCCGGCCAGCATCTACGACCAATCTACCGAAGCACAGCTCAGTGTAAATATTTATTGCATTTTCCTTTTCCAAATGGGCGGTAATTTAGAATGCATAAGATAATGTATTTACGATAGCATAGCTGCTGTTTCTTTGTTCCTAAGTCTTCCCGCTCTTTCACTCAAGCCCAACCCCCTTTCTTTGTGTAACCAGCTTTCATACAGGTTCCGTCCACCAGGGATGTTTTCTGTATGACATCATTTGTATTCTGTGTATTTGTAATTCTGTGTGATTGGTTTAGGTATTTAGTAAATAAATAATTAAACCCAATTTTTGTATTGCTGATTCAACTTGTTAGCCAGGGTTCGTGAAGATAACCAAGAATTTACAACTTTCATTATGAGACTGAAAATAAGATGATTAAGATGACGGCTATCGATGTAAAAGATTACTAAGTATTTTAAGAGTTTATTCGGAGGATAACAGCTCTATAAACGTTCTTCCGTGGTGCCCCGACTTTCTAGTTAATTACATTTACATGATTAGCTTAATCAGGTAATATTAATTACAGAGAAAGGATTTTATAGAATAGCATGAAATATCACTTAATCTGGCATAGCCAAAGACACGACAAATGATACCAAGATGGTGTCTGTATGAAGTACGGTTTACGGGTAATAGGTTCTTAAATGATGCATGTATAGATCTAAAAAGAAATTGTGATACAAATGTAAAAAGCATGTCAAACATCTTTCATCACAATGAAGTTACTATGTGAGAATTGCCAGAACGATCTGAGATACCAAAAATATTTCTGGGCCACGCTAGTATGGAATCGCCCATATATCCATCATGCTCAAGTAGATGTTTGGCGACAATACAGTACATTGTAATTTTCCATGTGTACATGGTGAATGACTTGACTTATAGATTGCAATTTGTCTTTCAAACCTTTATGCTCACTAGTTAGCTTTCTGGTGCTGAACCATAAAGGTATTTCTTCTCTGTACTTTGTCCTTAAGTTTTTTCCTCCTCACCCTGTTGCTGTGATACAAGCTTGGGAAATGGAAAGGTTTCACACCTCAGGCTATGTCCCCTTATTGTGAGCTTCAAACATCACCAAATATACAAACACTCTCTTTTAAAGGCTTTAGGACATTCTCATTTAATCTGTATATTTAATTGTTTCAGAATTGTTTTAGCTTAGCTCTTGAGCAGCGCATATGGTGCTTGCCTGTTGCCAGTGTATTGTTTCATAGAGTATACTTGTTGGCAAACCAAGACATTATACTAGTTTTATTCTATAAGAATTCCTGGAATGTCTTACTGTACCTCAGTCAATGTGGCCTTTTACTTTGGGATCATAGTTTGTTCAATTATACAAATGTACAACTGTCATTGTACATGACCAGAAGCACTGCAGCATTTACAGCTAACCAGAGAATATGAACCGTGTTTTCAGGAAAAACAACACAGATGGTACTTGACAGGGATCGTGTCACT
This sequence comes from Salmo trutta, assembly GCF_901001165.1. Taxonomy (NCBI): domain Eukaryota; kingdom Metazoa; phylum Chordata; class Actinopteri; order Salmoniformes; family Salmonidae; genus Salmo; species Salmo trutta. The sequence continues at coordinate 51,561,152 of NC_042969.1, read as the reverse complement.
TTTTTAGCATGCCTGACAAGTGTTATGGACATTGCTGTAATCAGGCGGCAAACCTTGTGCAGGATACAAAAAGACAAACATGCTAATTATTGATGTAGATCCTGTTGGACTTGGGCAAGTGTGATATGACTTGAGAACATTGGCATCGAGAGAAAGCAAGGCAACAAGCCTGCACAAACTTGTCCCCTTTAATGCATTTGTCTTTCTGCCTTACTGGCTCAAATCAAACACTCATCCCCCATGTCTCTAAACAATTGTTTGGAGCCTATGCACCCTTTCCACAAAGTTCTGCCCTCAGGACATCTTCTCTGGATGCCTCGATAGCTGCGAAAGTGCCTCACTATAAATTGAGTAAATTGGCAAAGCTGGGAGATAAGATCAACAATGCCGCTTGCCTTTAAATCGCTCAGTTGAAAAATCAAGAGCCTTGAGCTGAAAAACAACAACAAAAATCTGCTTTGAAGCTAAAGTCTAACACCGGATGAGACTGAAAGGCTAATGCTGTGAAGACATTAAACTTGTGCACAATTACATTTGGTTAACCTGATATCAACTAGCATGCTCTTTAGAGCTGAGATATGCATTGCTATTTCCGATAATGCTGGAAAATATGATTATCAATTATTTGTTTTGATTCGGAGTATCACAGTGTTGTATGAGGCTTCTTTTGTGCACTGTATAACATTTCTTCAAGAGACCACTCAGTCAGACAGTTCTGGTATTTTGGTATTGACAATCATGAGTCCCCTTGTCTCCTAAGAAGACCCCTGATAGGCCAGCAGAGACAAACTGGACTCCATTTCCGGCTGGCGTTAATTAAGGCGGCGCTAGTGTCAAACACACGCTCTTCGGCAATTTTTACTGTGTAAAGCCAGCGCTATACTATTTTCCAACCCTGGTGCCAGGGTTGGTACTTTACCTGTCTTATATCAGCTCACTTGTGCTGAGGTGGGAGGGATGGAAATATTTGAGGTGTGTCCTTAAAAACGTGTGCCAATTTCATGCAGCACGACTAGTGACATTTAAGACTCACCAAAAGCTGGTCTTAGCAGTACCGCAATTGGTTTTGGCATCAATTTTCCCAGCAGAGGGGCACAGTAGCGTAATCAGTAGCATATAACCAATATTTTATGAATATATCTAGAGCAGCATTTGACAGGAGTGTGAAGGTGAACAGAAAGGCACTGGAGCAACGAACCACCCTTGCTGTCTCTGTCTGGCCAGTTCCCCTCTCTCCACTGGGATTCTCTGCCTCTAACCGTATTGCAGGGGCTGAGTCACTGGCTTACTGGTGTTCTTCCATGCCGTCCCTAGGAGGGGTGCGTCACTTGAGTGGGTTGAGTCACTGACCTGGTCTTCCTGTCTGGATTGGCGCCCCCCCCCCCCCCCCCCCTTGGTTTGTGCCGTGGCGGAGATCTTTGTGGGCTATACTCGGCCTTGTCTCAGGATGGTAAGTTGGTGGTTGAAGTTATCCCTCTAGTGGTGTGAGGGATGTGCTTTGGCAAAGTGGATGAGGTTATATCCTGCCTGTTAGGCCCTGTCCGGGGGTATCATCGGATGGGGCCACAGTGTCTCCTGACTCCTTCTGTCTCAGCCTCCAGTATTTATGCTGCAGTAGTTTATGTGTCGGGGGGCTAGGGTCAGTCTGTTATATCTGGAGTATTTCTCCTGTCTTATCCGGTGTCCTGTGTGAATTTAAGTATGCTCTCTCTAATTCTCTCTTTCTTTCTCTCTCTCGGAGGACCTGAGCCCTAGGACCATGCCTCAGGACTACCTGGCATGATGACTCCTTGCTGTCCCCAGTCCACTTGGCCGTGCTGCTGCTCCAGTTTCAACTGTTCTGCCTGCGGCTATGGAACACTGATCTGTTCACCGAACGTGCTACCTGTCCCAGACCTGCTCTTTTCAACTCTCTAGAGACAGCAGGAGCGGTAGAGATACTCTGAATGATCGGCTATGAAAAGCCAACTGACATTTACTCCTGAGGTGCTGACCATGATGGTAATTTATGAACATTTGAACATCTTGGCCATGTTCTGTTATAATCTCCACCCGGCACAGCCAGAAGAGGACTGGCCACCCCTCATAGCCTGGTTCCTCTCTAGGTTTCTTCCTAGGTTTTGGTCTTTCTAGGGAGTTTTTCCTAGCCACAATGCTTCTACACCTGCATTGCTTGCTGTTTGGAGTTTTAGGCTGGGTTTCTGTACAGCACTTTGAGATATCAGCTGATTTAAGAAGGGCTATATAAATACATTTGATTTGATTTGATTTTTGTCCATGCAGCTTCTGGGAAAAGTTTGGACTCATTATGCCCATTGTGCATTTGGAAAGTATACAGACCCCTTCCCTTTTCCCACATTTTGTTACATTACAGCCTTATTCTAAAATTGATTAAATTAATGTTTTTCCTCATCAATCTACACACAATACCCCATAATTAAAAAGTGAAAAGAGAAATGTTTGCACATTTATTAAAAATAAAAAACAGAAATACCTTATTTACATAAGTATTCAGACCCTTTGCTATGAGACTTGAAATTGAGCTCAGGTACACCCTGTTCCCATTGATCATACTTCAGATGTTTCTAAAACTTCATTGGAGTCCACGTGGTAAATTCAATTGATTGGACATGACTTGGAAAGGCATACACATATGTACAGTGGCTTGCGAGAGTATTCACCCCCTAGATTTTTGGGAGGTTTGTATCATTTGATTTACACAACATGCCTTCCACTTTGAAGATGCAAAATATTTTTGGGGTGAAACAAACAAGAAATAAGACCCCCAAAAAAGAACTTGAGTGTAACAATGCCTCCTAGTAGGAGGGGTGGTGTAGGAATCAGGAGCAGGCGAGCAAAGAAGTTCCAGTGAGAGGAGCCACCTTCGGTGGAAGTCGTGACACTACCCACCCCAGACACGTGGCTCCGACGCTGGCCTCGAGAACGACCCGGAGGACGAGGCGCAGGGCGATCCGGATGGAGGCGGTGAAACTCACTCAGCAGAGATGGGTCCAAGACGTCCTCCACCGGCACCCAGCATCTCTCCTTCGGACCGTACCCCTCCCAATCCACGAGGTACTGCAGGCCCCCCACCCGACGCCTGGAATCCAGTATGGATCGTACTGTGTACGCCGGGGCCCCCTCGATGTCCAGGGGGGCCGGAGGGACCTACTGCACCTCAGCTTCTTGAAGCGGACCAGCTACCACCGGCCTGAGGAGAGGCACATGAAACAAGGGGTTAATACGGTAATAACGGGGGAGCTGTAACCTATAACACACCTTGTTTATTCTCCTCGGGGCTTTAAATGGCCCCGCAAACCGCGGACACAGCTTCCGGCAGGGCAGGCGGAGGGGTAGGTTTCGGGTCGAGAGCCAGACCCGATCCCCTGGTGTGAACACTGGGGCCTCACTGCGGTGGCGGTCAGCGCTCATTTTCTGCCGGCCTTCGGCCCGTTTTAGGTGCCCCTGGACGGCCTCCCAGGTCTCCCTCAAGCGCTGTACCCAATCCTCCACCACAAGAGCCTCGGTCTGGCTCTGATGCCATGGTACCAGGACCGGCTGATACCCCAACACGCACTGAAAGGGCGAAATGTTCGTTGAGGAGTGGCGGAGCGAGTTCTGGGCCATCTCTGCCCATGGAACATACCTCGCCCACTCCCCTGGCCAGTCCTGGCAATACGACCGCAGAAACCTACCCACATCCTGGTTTACTCTCTCCACCTGCCCATTACTCTCGGGGTGAAAACCTGAGGTCAGGCTGACAGAGACCCCTAGACGCTCCATGAATGCCTTCCACACCCGGGACGTGAACTGGGGACCCCGATCAGAAACTATGTACTCAGGCACCCCGTAGTGCCGGAAGACATGTGTAAATAGGGCCTCCGCAGTCTGTAGGGCCGTAGGGAGACCGGGCAAAGGGAGGAGACGACAGGACTTAGAAAACCGATCCACAACGACCAGGATCATGGTGTTTCCCTGGGATGGAGGGAGATCGGTCAGGAAGTCTACCGATAGGTGTGACCAAGGCCGCTGTGGAACAGGGAGGGGTTGTAACTTCCCTCTGGGCAGGTGTCTAGGAGCTTTGCACTGAGCGCACACTGAACAGGAGGAGACGTAAACACTCACGTCCTTGGCTAAAGTGGGCTACCAGTACTTCCCCCTAAGGCTTCGCACCGTCCTATCGATACCTGGATGACCACAGGAGGGTAACGTATGCGCCCACCGAATCAATCTATCGCGGACACCAAGCGGGACATACTTCCGTCCGGCAGGACACTTAAGCGGATTAGGCTCCGATCGAGATTCCCACTCGATGTCCGCATCTACCTCCCACACTACCGGCGCCACCAGACAAGAGGCCGGAAGTATGGGGGTAGGATCGATGGACCGTTCCTCTGTATCATACAGACGGGACAGTGCGTCTGCCTTAGTGTTCTGGGAACCTGGTCTATACGATATCGTAAATCTAAATCTGGTGAAAAACATGGCTCACCTTGCCTGGAGAGGGATCAGTCTCTTCGCCACCCAGATGTACTCCAGATTACGGTGGTCAGTCCAGATGAGGAAAGGGTGTTGAGCCCCCTCAAGCCAATGTCTCCACACTTTCAGAGCTTTTATGACAGCCAGCAACTCCTGGTCCCCCACGCCATAGTTTCGCTCCGCCGGACTGAGCTCCTCAAAAAGAAAGCGCAGGGGCGGAGCTTCAGTGGCGTGCCCGAGCTCTGTGAGAGCACGGCTCCTACCCCAGCCTTGGACGCGTCCACCTCCACCATGAATGCCAAAGAGGGATCCGGATGAGCCAACACGGGAGCCTCGGTAAACAGAGACTTCAAGCGACCTAAAGCTCTGTCCGCCTCAGCCGACCACCACAGACGCACCGGCCCCCCCTTCAGCAGTGAGGTGATAGGAGCAGCCAATTGCCCAAAACCCCGGATAAACCTCCGGTAGTAATTGGAAAACCCTAAAAACCGCTGCACCTCCTTTACCGTGGTGGGAGTCGGCCAATTACGCACGGCTGAAATGCGGTCACACTCCATTTCCACCTCTGATGTGGAAATGCGATACCCCAGGAAGGAGACGGACTGTTTGAAGAACACGCATTTCTCAGCCTTGACGTATAAGTTATGCTCCAACAGTCGCCGAAGTACTCTGCGCACCAGAGATACATGCGCGGCGCGTGTAGCGGAATATTTCAGAATGTAATCAATATAAGCCACCACACCCTGCCCATGCAGGTCCCTGAGAATCTCGTCTACAAAAGATTGGGAGGCGGCTGGAGCATTCTTCAACCCATACGGCATGACGAGGTACTCATAATGGCCGGACGTGGGACTAAATGCTGTCTTCCACTCATCTCCCGCCCGCATACGCACCAAGTTATATGCGCTCCTAAGATCCAATTTTGTAAAGAAGCATGTTCCGTGAAATTACTCCGTCGCCATAGACCACCGTAATCGAATTTAGACCTCTATAGTCAATGCACGGACGCAAACCTCCCTCCTCCTTTCTTCACAAAAAAGAAACTCGAGGAGGCGGTTGACATGGAGGGCCGAATGTACCCCTGCCTCAGAGATTCAGAGACATATGTTTCCATAGCCACCGTCTCCTCCTGTGACAGGGGATACACGTGACTCTTGGGAAGTGCGGCTTTTACCTGGAGGTTTATCCTCTCTAGGACCGGCGGGACGAATTCGTCCCACCTACGTAACAGCCAGTTGAATCCTGTGGCGCGATTTTCAAAACCTTTGAAATGCTATTACTTCAATTTCTCAAACATATGACTATTTTACAGCTATTTAAAGACAAGACTCTCGTTAATCTAACCACACTGTCTGATTTCAAAAAGGCTTTACAACGAAAGCAAAACATTAGATTATGTCAGCAGAGTACCCAGCCAGAAATAATCAGACACCCATTTTTCAAGCTAGCATATAATGTCACAAAAACCCAGAAGACAGCTAAATGCAGCACTAACCTTTGATGATCTTCATCAGATGACACACCTAGGACATTATGTTATACAATACATGCATGTTTTGTTCAATCAAGTTCATATTTATATCAAAAACCAGCTTTTTACATTAGCATGTGACGTTCAGAACTAGCATACCCCCCGCAAACTTCCGGGGAATTTACTAACAATTTACTAAATTACTCACGATAAACGTTCACAAAAAGCATAACAATTATTTTAAGAATTATAGATACATTACTCCTCTATGCACTCGATATGTCCGATTTTAAAATAGCTTTTCGGATGAAGCACATTTTGCAATATTCTGAGTAGATAGCCCGGCATCACAGGGCTAGCTATTTAGACACCCACCAAGTTTAGCCTTCACCAAAATCACATTTACTATTAGAAAAGTTTGATTACCTTTCCTGTTCTTCGTCAGAATGCACTCCCAGGACTTCTACTTCAATAACAAATGTAGGTTTGGTCCAAAATAATCCATAGTTATGTTCCAACAGCGACGTTTTGTTCGTGCGTTCTAGACACTATCCCAATGGTAAATAACGGTCATGCGCACGGCGCATTTCGTGACAAAAGATTTCTAAATATTTCATTACCGTACTTCGAAGCATGTCAACCGCTGTTTAAAATCAATTTTTATGCCATTTTTCTTGTAAAAAAGCGATAATATTCCGACCGGGAATCTGCAATTAGGTAAACAGCCGAAAGAAAATACTGCATGGGGTCCAATCGGGCAGGCGCCTAATTCCATTGTCCTCTGATAGACCACTTGGCAAAGGCGATTATGTGTTTCAGCCTGAGGCTGCCTCGTCATCGTTCAGGTTTTTCCCGGGCTCTGAGAGCCTATTGGAGGCGTAGGAAGTGTCACGTTACAGCTAAGATCCTGACTCTTCAATAAACAGAAGCAAGAAGAACAACACCTTGTCAGACAGGCCACTTCCTGCATGAAATCTTCTCAGGTTTTTGCCTGCCATAGGAGTTCTGTTATACTCACAGACACCATTCAAACATTTTTAGGAACTTTAGGGTGTTTTCTATCCAAAGCCAATAATTATATGCATATTCTAGTTACTGGGCAGGAGTAGTAACCAGATTAAATCGGGTACGTTTTTTATCCGGATGTGAAAATACTGCCCCCTATCCCAAAGAAGTTATCGCACAATCCCCTCGTCGATGAGGTGGTAATTGGGTCGCCCTCTTTTTACAGAAGGCGATAGCCAAATTGGCATATTCGGGGGGAATGTGCATGGTGGAGACTTGGTCTGGACTCTCCACCATCGTTGCACCGATGGAAACTCCCACACACCTACCTGAGCACTCCTCTGACAACCCATTTAGAGCCCTCTGTTGCCATGAAATAGTGGGGTTGTGAAATGCCAACCAGGGAATCCCCAGCACCACCGGAAACGCAGGAGAATCAATGAGGAAGAAACTAATTCTCTCCTCATAACCCCCCTGCGTAAACATGTCCAGTGGAGCCGTGTACTCCCTGACCAGCCCTGACCCTAATGGTCGACTATCTAGGGAGTGCACCTGAAAGGGTTTGTCCATCTGAACCTGGGGAATCCCTAACCTATGCGCGAAACCGCGGTCCATAAAATTCCCTGCTGCGCCTGAATCGACTAGCCCCTTATGCTGAGAATGGGGGAAGAACTCAGGGAAAGAAATTAACACATACATGTGACCAACAGGGGGCTCTGGGTGAGCCTGGTGCTGACTCACCTGGAGTGTCCGAACAGTGCTCGGCCTGCCGTCTCGACTCCCAGACGAGCCCCTCCAGCACCGGTCGGCAGTGTGCCCTCTCCGACCACATCCGGTGCAGGAGGAGGCTCCTCCTCCGATCGCCCTCGCTGCAGCATCTTCTAACTCCATGGGGGTTGGAGCGGAGGTGCTGGGGGGTGGACCCGATCCGGACGCCCGTGTGTAGCCAGCAAGTTATCCAACTTTATGGACATGTCCACTAGCTGGTCCAGGGTGAGGGTAGCGTCTCTGCATGCTAGCTCCCTGTGGACGTGCTCACATAAGCTGCACCTATAGTGGTCAATCAGGGCCCTGTCGTTCCACCCCGAGCCGGCGGCCAAGGTCCTGAACTCCAGCGCGAAATCTTGGGCGCTCCTCGTCTCCTGCCATAGATGGAACAGACGCTCACCCGCCGCTCGCCCCTCAGGGGGATGGTCGAACATGGCCCGGAAGCAGCGGGTGAACTCTGGGTAGTTCTCCCTTGCCGAATCTGGTCCCTCCCAGACCGTGTTGGCCCACTCCAGAGCTTTGCCTGACAGGCAGGAGACGAGGGCGTTCACGCCCTCACCTCCCAAAGGAGCCGGGTGAACGGTTGCCAGGTACAGCTCCAGCTGGAGCAGGAAACCCTTGTACCCGGCAGCCGTCCCATCGTACTCCCTCGGGAGCGCGAGCCGAATACCACTGGGCCTGGATGACGCCGGAGAAGGTGGTGGTGTAGGTTGGAACGTGGCGGGTGCAGGGGTAGGCAGGCCACCCCTCTCCCATCTCTCCATCATCGCCATCACCTGATCCATGGCAAGTCCTGAGACGGTGGAGAACGGTGGTGTGGTGTTGGACGCGCTCCTCCATGGAAGTGGAGAGCGCGTCAGCTCTTGCTGACTCCATTGTGGTGGTGCGGTATTCTGTAACAATGCCTCCTAGTAGGAGGGGGGGGGGTGTAGGAATCAGGAGCAGGCGAGCAAAGAAGTTCCAGTGGCACAAAATGTTTAATAAGGCGGTCCCGAACTCACAATACAAACAAGTGGGAAAAAAAACACACAAACATAGTCGCCACCCACAGAAAAACTTAACGCACACAGGGAGGAGAAACCTCGACTCCAAAAACACACGGTAACATTACCAAAAATAAATCAAAACCCCGTGGTGCAGGCACGCACCCCTAACATGCAATACACACAAAAAAATCCCACACAAAGCCTAGCATGCAACGGGGTGTAGATAAACCTACCGAAATCAACTAACTGAACACAGGTGTGAAAAAACAGACAGACCCAAATGAAAAGGAAAATGGGATCGGTGGCAGCTAGTAGGCCGGCGACGACGACCGCCGAGCACCGCCCGAACAGGGAGAGGAGCCACCTTCGGTGGAAGTCGTAACATTGAGAGTGCATGACTATTCAACCACCCCCCCTCCAAAGTCAATACTTTGTTGAGCCACCTTTTGCAGCAATTACAGCTGCAAGTATCTTGTGGTATGTCCATATAAGCTTGGCACATCTAGCCACTGGAGTTTTTGCCCATTCTTCAAGGCAAAACTGCTCCGGGTCCTTCAAGTTGGATGGGTTCTGCTGGTGTATAGATTCTGAATCAGATTCTCACCAAACATATTCTGAATTGGATTGAGGTCTGGGCTTTGACTAGGCCCTTCCAAGACATTTAATTGTTTCCCCTTAAACAATTCAAGTGGTGTTTTAGCAGTATGCTTAGGGTCATTATCCTGTTGGAAGGTGAACCTCCGTCCCAGTCTCAAATCTCTAGAAGACAAACAGGTTTCCCTCAAGAATTTTCCTGTATTCAGCACCATCCAACATTCCTTCAATTCTGACCAGTTTCCCAGTCCCTGCCAATAAAAAACATCCCCACAGCATGATGCTGCCACCACCATGCTTCACTGTGGGGATGTGGTTCTTGGGGTGATGATAGTTGTTGGGTTTGCGCCAGACATAGCATTTTCCTTGATGGCCAAAAAGCTAAATTTTGGTCTCATCTGACCAGAGTACCTTCTTCCATATGTTTGGGGAGTCTCCCACATGCCTTTTGGCGAACACAAAACGTGTTTGCTTATTTTTTTCTTTAAGCAATGGCTTTTTTCTTCTGTAAAGCCCATCTATGTTGAGTGTACTGCTTAAAGTGGTCCTACGGACAGATACACCAATCTCCGCTGTCGAGCTTTGCAGCTCCTTCAGGGTTATCTCTGATTAATGCCCTCCTTCCTTGGTCCGTGAGTTTTGGTGGGTGGCCCTCTCTTGGCAGGTTGGTTGTGGTACCATATTCTTTACATTTTTTAATAATGGATTTAAAGGTGCTCCGTTGGATGTTCAAAGTTTCTGAGATTTTTTTATAACCCAACTCTAATCTGTACTTATCCATAACTTTGTCCCTGACCTGTTTGGAGAGCTCCTTGGTCTTCATGGTGCCGCTTGCTTGGTGGTGCCCCTTGCTTACTGGTGTTGCAGACTCTGGGGCCTTTCAGAACAGGTGTGTATATGTACTGAGATCATGTGACAGATCATGTGACACTTAGATAGCACACAGGTGGACTTTATTTAACTAATTATGTGACTTCTGAAGGTAATTGGTTGTTTCAGACCTTATTTAGGGGATTCATAGCAAAGCGGGTGAATACATATGCACGCACCACTTTTCCGTTTTTATTTTTTTTCATTTCACTTCACCAATTTGGACTATTTTGTGTATGTCCAATACATTTAAATTACAAGTTGTAATGCAACAAAATAGGACAAACGCCAAGGGGGTGAATACTTTTGCAAGGGACTGTATATAAGGCCCCACAGTTGACAGTGCATATCAGAACAAAAACCAAGCCATGAGGTCGAAGGAATTGTCCATAGAGCTCCGAGACAGGATTGTGTCGAACAACCAATATTCCTCCTATAGCTGGCCACCAAACTGAGCAATCGGGGGAGAAGGGCCTTGGCAAGGGAGGTGACCAAGAACCCGATGGTCACTGAAAAAGTTCCAGAGTTTCTATGTGGAGATGGGAGAACCTTCCAGAAGGACAACCATCTCTGCAGCACTCCACCAATCAGGTTTTTATGGTAGAGTGGCCAGACGGAAGCCACTCCTCAGTAAAAAACACATGACAGCCCACTTGGAGTTTGCCAAAAGGCACCTAAAGGACTCTCAGACAATGAGAAACAAGATGATCTGGTCTGATGAAACCAAGACTGAACTTTTTGGCCTGAATGCCAAGCATCATGTCTGGAGGAAACCTGGCACCATCCCTACGATGAAGCATGGTGGTGGTAGCATGTTTTTCAGCATCAGGGACTGGGAGACTAGTCGGGATTGAAGGAAAGATGAACAGAGCAAAGTACAGAGAGATCATTGATGAAATCCTGCTCCAGAATGCTCAGGACCTCAGATTAGGGCAAGGTTCACCTTCCAACAGGACAACGACCCTAAGCACACAGCCAAGACAACGCAGGAGTGAATGTCCTTGCGTGGCCCAGTCAGAGCCCAGACTTGAACCCGATCAAACATCTCTGGAGAGATCTGAAAATAGCTGTGCAGTAATGCTCCCCATCCAACCTGACAGAGCTTGAGATGATCTGCAGAGAAGAATGGGAGAAACTTCCCAAATACAGGTATGCCAAGCTTGTAGCATCTTACCCAAGAAGACTCAAGGCTGTAATCGCTGCCAAAAGTGAGTCAACAAAGTACTGAGTAAAGGGTCTGAATATTATGTAAATGTAATATTTCCATTTTTTATTTTTAATACATTTGCGAAAATGTCTTTGTCATTATGGGGTATTGTTTGTAGATTCACGAGGGCAAAAAAACAATTTAATCAATTTTAGAACAAAGGCTGTAACTTAACAAAATGTGACTTTAGGAAGTCTGTTTAGGTAGATCAAGTTATTACAATATACTGCTTATTGTTTTTCCTTTCTCGTTTTGTTAAAAAATTGCATCTTTTGCTTTAATTTGTTGGACCTAACTGTCAAATTGCAGTAATTACGATCTCTGTCCTTGGTACTGAATCAACTTGTACCCTAGGCTATTTGCCTATCAGTTTGTTTACCTTTCACGTGGCAAAGTCACTAACAGGCCATATCAACGGCGATGGAAGGCTAATCTTATTATAACGTTAGGTCAATGTCTGTCACGACTTCCGACGAAGTTGGTCCCTCTCATTGTTCGGGCGACGTTCGGCGGTCGACGTCACCGGCCTTCTAGCCATCGCCAATCTACTTTTCATTTTCCATTTGTTTTGTCTTTGTTTTACACACCTTGTTTCAATTCCCCAATTACATGTTCATTATTTAACCCTCTGTTTTCCCCATGGTTTTTGTGCATGATTGTTTTATGTATGTTCGGTCCGTTATTGTGGGCTCGGTATTACAACATGTTATTGGAATATTTGAGTAAAGTTACTTGTGTTACTCATCTCTGCTGTCCTGCGGCTGACTCCTCTGCACCAGCTACACCCAGACCACTATAATGTCCAATTTTTGTTTTTTTTGTTTTAACGTTTATTTAACTAGGCAAGTCAGTTAAGGACAAATTCTTATTTACAATGACGGCCTACAACAGTGGATTAGCTGCCTTGTTCAGGGGCAGAATGACAGATTTTTACCTTGTCAGCTCTGGGATTCGATCCAGCAACCTTTCGGTTACTGGCCCAATGCTCTAACCACAAGGCTTTTTTTACCTTTATTTAACCAGGAAGGGATCATTCAGATTTGAAATACATTTTTCAAGAGCGTCCTGGCCAGGATAGGCAGCACCAAGTCATTACACAATTACAGAGAGACAACATGAAAAACTACAAGTAATCAAGTAAAAACCATAGACATCACCACAGGAGTATAATGAAGCTTTACCATTGCATTAGGTTTGTTAAAATAGAGCACGCTATATTTTGGTAATGAAAAGAGTAATTGCAGTTGGTGAAACGCCCCATTCACAATAGCTAGAACTTGCTTGCCATGTATTAATGCGGGTAATCTGCTTTGGAACAGGTCCCTTAATATATGTAATCTAGCCCCTAACCAGAGATTCAGCCAGTCCTCTAACAATATCTGAACACAGATCCTCCCAGGCATTCGATTAAAAGCAGCTGATGATTTGAAGAGTGTTGTCTGTTGGTCTCACGAGTAAACCAAAAGAAACAGAAAACAGGCCCAAGGGTTGATGGTGTTACAACTGATTAATAACACTGCAATGAGCCTCTCCAACACACCTGCCCTTCCCTGCCTGGCTGCTGACTCAATAGTAATCTAGTCTGTCTCTGCCCTAAGGCTCCTCTCATGACCGATGATCGTCATACAACAGACTCTTTCTCAGTGACCATTCTGGGTCCCTGTCTTGATTTTAATCAAGGAATCAACCCAGAAAAAACCTATTGCTGGTCTCCTAGACATTGTCTGAATTTTATGCAAGGTAAATGTGGCAAATTCTTGGAATGAAGCTCACAAGAAGCTTGGAAGACATTAGCATAATGTTCTTTATGAAAAACTCTTCCTGGACAAAAAAAAATGTTTACCAAGAGCAGCACTGTATTGCTGTTGTGCACTGTAATGTTGTAAGCACAGAAATCTCTGCAACTTACAAGCTTCACATTTGTACTATGCATATAATGAAGTTAGTTTTGACTGTGTTACCCTTTAACAATATCACCTGAGCTCTGTAAAGGCACAATTCCTGTGGAACATTAGCACCACTGTTTGTCTTGCTCATAGAGTTTATATGCTCAGCGTAGTTATTGATGGACTGTAGGCCGTGAAGCTGGTTTGATTACCACTGTTGCAAACTTCAGCACGTTGCCATTCTGGAAAGCCAATTTCAGCGTGCTGTGGATGATTAGTATTTTACTGCAGCGAGTTCATCATTAACTATGATCCATTCCTCAGTTCCTCTCCAGCATAGAAAACACAGGCCTTAGCTGTCACAGAAGAGATGCATCAAGATGTGTGTGTGTGTCTATGTAATTATGTATGTGCTGCATCCATGTCTATCCGTCAGCCTATACTGCATGTAAGGGGATTTTCCCTGGTACCTCATGGCAGAGTATGTATCAAGGTAGTTGTTAATGTCATTATATGTTGCAGCACGCACCTTGTCTTGCACTCTGCACGCATACGTTCTAAATCAATTTCTGCTCCCCGGAATCTGCTGCATGATCAAAGTAAACATAATAATATTAATTTTGCTGCAAGTAATATTTGAAAAACAGAACTGTACTATACAGTAGCCATTCATCACTGAAGTGTAATTAGGCTATTAGCTTGGCTTAGCTTTCCTGGCTGATACACACCCTAGAGCTCAGAGTATGCAGGGCATCGCAATGGATTATGCGTCAAACGTGGACAAAATTCACCATTAACTGGTATGAATTGACAAATAAATGGATATATGAAAAAGCACCTATGAAAGGCCCTGATCCATGGAATGACCACATTTTCCTAACAAACCCTGTGAGTATTTCAATGATAATTTAGCCAGGAGGTAGCCATCAATCATCTATTACACTATGGATTAGCGATCACATCTGGCACAACTGATTGACGCAATTATATTTTCAGTTATGTAGACACGACACACCCATTACATTGAACAATATTTACAATCATAACCTTCTCTTGACTTGATCAAACAGCAGCTGCACCTACATAACTGTATGATACAGTACATTTGTGTAAGTATCACATTAAACATGCAAACATATAGCAATGTAATGAAAATATGTACAGTGTATACAAAGAATTCTATAATTATATCAATGTTTTCTTTCGTATTGAAAAATAATAGTTTATCTTCTTTTTCCCTCATACAAAATGCATTATCAATCACCCCACTTTGTTTAAAGTCTGTGCCTTCCTTCTGTTTGTGACATTCATTGGAGTGAAAAGCCCTTTGCGTCTTTTGGAGATGAGGACTAGGTTGAGAAAATGTTTCGAGACCAGGTTGGAAAATGTTCCACAGCCTGTTCTGTTGTGTGAGTTAGTGTTAGTTAACCTTCACACTGTAACTACTACCACAAATATATGAAACGGGTATATCTGAAGGAGACTTTCGCCATGCTGATTTGGTAGCTTCAATTTCATACACTCAGGTAACCTTTAGAGAACTGTTCTCACTCCTACAGTATCTGCACTTGAAACTAATATTTTGTGATTTTTGATGTGCTTTACCTTATCAAGTACAGTACTTTACTACACAACATTGTTTGGTTCTTGGGAATGTTTCACCTTTATCTTTGTAATTCAATTTTTCCAGGTTTCACCTTATCTTCCATGTTCTCCTGGGATAATACATACTTCAGTTAGTCTACTCTTCCTTTATCTTACTCTGGTACAGAAACAATAGTGCAGTTTATTTTTGCCCTTGTCCTGAGTCTGTCAGGGGAAACCTTAAAACCTTGTTCCAACTTCCTGATCTCAAATACAGTATTGACTTTTCCTCACCTCCTTATCTTCAATCAATCACTCTTTCATTGCCCTCTCTGAGATAGACATCCGCTGGCGGAATATCTCTTCCATCTCTTCGTCTTCCATTTTCGGATCTCGATTTTTCACTCTGTCTCTGTTTCTCTCCATCGGACTCATTCCCAGTTTTCCAGGGGTAGAATGAATGACCTACCTGGTGAGATATCGAAAGGTCTGCTGAGTTCAATCTCTGTGTCACTGAAGGACACCTTTAAAACAACTATTGGCTTTCCAAAGTTGTCTGATATTCTCAACATTCCCGAAGAACAAAATTCAACATGATGGTCAAGGTATTTTACTCACCACAGACAATTCCTTAAAATGTGTTTGTATAAACAAATCAGCTAGTAATTCAGGAAATTGGGATCCATTCGGAAGGATGTCGGCCTCAACAGCTGTGCTTACGCTACAGTATTTTGTTGGAATCTATTTGGGTACGCTGCTTTCACTTCATACCATCCACCGACTAGGCAGAAACTCTCTGAAACGCATGCAGACTACTGTGGAAATCAATGTGGTTAAAACTAAACAAGGCTAATTCTAAATTGAGGGAATGAGAAGGGATTGATTGATTTATGGATCAATTGATTGACATAGAACCTGATGGAGTATGCCAGAGACAGTATGCCTGCTACTAGAGACAGATAGTTTAGAGTGAAGTATTTTTTTTCCATAAGTCCAACTGGGGCTCAAACCCATGTCCCTCTGGTTTTTCCCAAGCAGACATGTTCTCCACAAGAGTTAACTCCCTTGGGGAAGCTGGTAATGCACTTATACAGGATGTCTATATTATTAATCCCTCTTTCTGTTACTCACTCACATCTTCCCACAAGTCACATGTCCTGATAGCCTCATCCCACTTTTGACACCAATGTAGCAAATCCAGGGAAAACCAGATAGGGACTCAAGCCCAGTCATTCTGGAGTCAAGGACACGAATCATAAGCTCAGGAAAGTGAATTCCATTGGAGGATATTGGAGCACACCTATAATGGAGTGATTGTATGCTTTAGCTATAGCTTATGCTATAGCTATGCTTCAACAATACTATACGTGAACATATTTATGACTTGTGACCAGCAATTTGGTCAAATTTTCTAAACAAAACAATCGGATTAATTATACTGTCCTTTTGAACTTTGGTCCTTGCGCTGACTCAGTGGGTGAAGTTATCAGCTTACTCCCCACTGACTGTGGTTCCATTTCTGAATCATCATTGTATCATTGTCTGACGCCGAGTACCTAAAAGCAGTCTTTTCTAAAATGAGATCAAAATGGAGAAGAGCCACTTTGTCACAGAGGTAGCAGAGGAGAAGTGAGAGATGTGACCTGATCAGACCGGATTTTCAGACCAAAAGCGTGCTGCTGTCCATGTTATTATGTGAGAAAACGGTGCTGAATTTCTATGCGTGCTCGGCTCTGTCCATGGTGCTGAACTGACTAGTGATACAGCGCTGGGCCCTGAAACCATGTTTTTTTTAACGGTGTGGTATACTTTCTTAATCGATATTAACTTAACCCTCCTGCTGTGTTCCGGTCGAATTGGACCGATTTACAAGTTTTCTTTCTGAAAAATGGAGTTCATTTAATCTGATTGTCATAAGGTTCCATGACTTTGTCCACACAGGGCATCTGAACACACAAAACCCATTTTGATGATTTTCATAACATTTTGGGTGTTTTATTTAACTTTTGTACACCTGTGGTGTTCCCGGTCAAAAATGACCGGTCGTTAGAAATTAGTGGATGAGACTACAATTAGTGTTTAAATTGAGTTCAGGCACATGCCCATTCATCAGATGGACACACTTCCTCTCCCAGACCCCCACATGCATGTGTGTTTGAGCACACACACACCTCACTCTCCTTCTTGGCTTCCATGGCAACCCCCACGGGAACCTTTCCCCAATAGAATCTTTCCCCCACGGGAACCACACTGGCATTCTCACAAACAACCGCAACATTGTTTCAATAATATATAGAACTTTTCTCACAGCTCTGGTATTTAAAGCTTTTTTGAGGCCTTGCTCACAATTCATTCTGTGGCAGCACAATGACCAAACGATATACTGTATGTGAGGCTCTTGATCATATCTTTGATCATGACACTGGTGAGGAGGAGAGAGTCCTTGTTATTCTTGACACAAAGTAGTCTGTGATAAATAGCACAATATGTTTCCTCTGAGTATTTGTTATAGTCAAAATAATCCATACATTCTGCTTTTTTTTTAACTTAAAAAACAAGTTGTATGAGTTCAGGTCAATGAGGCCTACAGGCCATAAATAGCAAATAGAAGTTCAAAACTTGTAATGTTCACAAGAACTTAAGTTGATAAAACGATCTAACACAACATTAGGTGATAATATATGTATTATTATGGATTTATAATCAGCTATAATGGAGCGGTCATTTTGCACCAGGAACACAGAATGAATTAACATGAAACGAACACAACAGGGGGGTTAAATATATTAAGCTATATTACATTTTCAATCTACATGTGTCAGAAAGGATACACATTCCGACCACATATTTTAGCTCCTTTTTGAAACATCGCCATCATATGGCTCTTTGAAAATATAGCGGTTTGCATGTAGAACATTTCCTCAAATTAATCCTATAATTGCGCACGTTCAAATAATCCTATAAAATCTCAAACATGTAAATTGAGCACAGTAATCCACTCCCTGCTGTGGATTGGTTAAAGTAGACGCTTCATCAAAGCGCTCGCATCATCAGCATAAATGGTGTGCTCTTTTTTGTTGTTGTTGCTATTTGAGGAGACCTCTGTTTTGTGTTCACGGCTTCACAGTCAATACAACGTAATCTTTGACAGCATACATATACTGCAGTCAATATACTGTCTCTTAAAGCAAAACACCACGCTCGATGGCATGATTTGAAGTTCCGATTTGTAATCCCATAAACGCAGTACCAATTGAAGTCGGAGGTGTAAAGAGTTTGTTGGCGGGCTGCGGCATGTAGCTGTGGAGAGAGAATTTGCCTGGCTATCCAGACTCTTAGCTCCGGCCAAACGGTACGCCACGCCCACGGACGTTAGTTTCTTCTCCGCGAACTACAGAGCAGCGGAATGTAGTGTGAGTCGTCAAGTTAGCACCAGACCCTACCGACTGAACTTCTAGGTCTTCGCTCAAAGGATGTATACCTGATACGGATATTCCTGCCTCAACAAGGCTACTCAACGATCGAAGTTGGGGCTCGGATATGATGGACTCGGCAGATTAATTTACAATCACTGCCACTATTTAGAATGTCCGTTGTGTTCTGCAGAAAACCTTGGGAAACAGGGCTCTTCCGTCTGGGTCGGCTCATTTGAAGCTAAAAAGTAAGAAATGTCAGACTTGGAAATCGCACGCACAGATGCTACTCATTTGTGAGATAATATATGTGGGAACTAATTGCAACGCAACTGCCCTCCGCGGTACAAGTGAGTGTTCTTTGCGCACCAAGTCCAGAAATCTTGGCTGGTTGTGCTGCTTCTTAACTCTGTTACTGGGGAAGCAGACCGGCGGCAACTCGATGCATTTATTGTTCAAATCTACTCGGGCTATTTACCTCGTGGCATAGCCTACTGGAGATTGACATATAACGGAGAGGCAACATCAGTCTCAGCAATAGAGGTAACCATCAATCATCATGATTTCATTGTTTTCTCATGTGCAAGATTTTCAATTCGGACAAAACATAGTAAGAAAAAAGGGATAATTGTTTCTACAGAGGTACGAGTATTGTCTCATTGAGCTGTTACGTTATAGTGGAGTTCCATGTGTAATTGCATTTTTCATGGTAGGCTATTACGAGGCGTGGATCAGGTGTGGTTTGTTTGACTTGGTGGGAGTCTACAACAGAATGCTGCGTAATGGTCTATAGATAGGCAATTGCACCATTCGTTAGGAGTAAGTTGACTACTCTAGTCTTGTTTGATTGTCTCACGACATAAACAACCACAGGAAATTAAGATATTGTCATTATCAAGTTTGTTCCCCCATCCAGATATTTACCACTTACATTCTTTCATCCGATCATCATCCTTCTCTGTCTTGATTTGTGACAAATACTGCATGCACTCTTACAGCACACCAAACTGCTTTGCGACTGTGTGAAATATGCTTCTTACGTTCCGTTATAGCCATTGCATTTTCTAAATCGATTCGATAGTGTGTCAACTACACTATGGCCAATGGAGATGGTAGCCTACAATGTGAAGAAAGTGTTAATTATGAAGAATGCATTGGAAATGATTCTAAAACAATGTTGACTGAACGGAACCTAGCCTACGTGTTTATTCATTTCAAAAAGACAGAAAAAAGGGGCGAGACCTTGTCTGTAAAATCGATCTCCAATCACGTTGCAATTCCACAAGGTTATACAGTATTTATGTTGGGGGCACTCATGTTCCCCACAACGTCAAGTCTATTGCACCCTGGGAGGAGGAAGTTTAAGAAATGCCTCTGCGTATGAGTAATGTGATGAGTGATGAGTAATGTGATGAGCAGTAACACAATTTCGTCGGGTCTACCCTTTTTTTATTTTGTATTGCACCATGGTGGACCTATGTTTCTTCAATAATTCAAAATGACTTTTAATCATTCGCCTCCCTTGGCATTACATAACACAGGACCACTTTTAATGAATATGTTCCACCTGAGCTACTTGGCTGTTAGCCTAATGCACGTCGTTGATCTTGTGCAATTCGGCTTTTGGCTGCCGCCCGAGGTCTCTCCTCTTCATTGCCCACTCATGGCAGTGCATTCTTTCCACTGATGCAGCGCCTAGCTGTATATCCTTTCTACCGCAAATCCAGCGAGGAGTGTTCTGAATGTCAAGCTGCAGTGACTGATAATGTCTTATTTTCTACTGCAGGTAGGGGGCCACGGAGCACCAGATGCAGCTCGCTCCTCACATCAGCTAAAGTCAGTTATGCTTCACATGACAATGTTCTTATATCTGTGGGAACACAGTTAATATGCTACTAAACAATCCAGGTCAGATAACACATGCCTGTTTGTCTGGTTAGATACATGTAACTGCCAAAACAATGGAAACATTTGAGTCAATGAAGGATGCAAAGTATGTTGAAAGCAGGTGGTTCCGCAGAGGTGTACGGCCCTGCTACACTACAACCATCAGCCATCAGCAATTGAGGGAATGCGTCCTTTGAAATCAATCAAAGCTGCTGTACTGCCCATGTTGCGCTCGCGTTGCAGCGTCCAAGCTCAAGAATGGCCAAGGTTCAATTCCCGATGGCTGACGCGCCAGTTCATTCTATCATTCCCTAAAGAAAGAAGGAGAAATACAGTTGATTATTGTATGGCCTCGAGTATACACCACTGGTTATTTTACTAAGACTTATGAAGTCAAGCTACATTGACTATGTTCACATTGTAAACAAAATCAACTTGTGTAATTAGAAGATAATTTAGTACAACCATTAGCAACAATTGAATTAATACAAGCGAAAAACTGGACCAAAGCTATTGCACATACATAATGGAACAGTACAGTAGGGGAAATAGAATATAGACACTCTTTGCTTCTCCTCTTCTTCTCTCTCAAAACAACGCATTCTGTGTAGCAGGTAGAACGTCACATTGTCCTGACGCTGATGGCAAGGCAACGCAATGCGTATAGTGGAGCTGAGGTGTTAGGGTCATGCATATACAAGCAGGGCAGGCCATTATTTTAGTGACCGTGGCTATACCTCCATAGGATGACAATGCCCCCATCCACAGGATAAGTGTGGTCACTGAATGGTTTGATGAGCATGAAAATGATGTAAACCATATACCATGGTCATCTGAGTCACCAGATCTCAACCCAGTTGAACACTTATTTAAGTTCTCAAGTTTCAAGTTTTATTAGTCATATGTACTGGATGGTATACACTGTCCAATGAAATGCTAACTTGCAGGTTATTTCTCAATGCAACAACAATAAGAAAAGATAAGAAAACATATTAGCATAAGTATAATACAGGAATCCACAATTTATAGTCCAAAATGTACATGTGTTTCTGGGAAGGGTGATTGGGGCGCAAGTGTTTAAATGATGCAGTGTTTAGCAATCATAATACATCTGGTAGCAGCAGTTGTATGTGTAGCATTAGTGATGGAGGAAGCACAATTGATTCAGTTAAATATCGGGATATTATTTTGGACAAATATCGTATTGTTTTGACAATATCGCAATATTATTTTCCCGCTAGTTGTCTGTACCTTCAATGAACCACAGATTGTTCTCCATCTTCCTTTTAAATAAGGAGCCAATATGTTTTCAGCACTTTTATTTCCAGGACTGATCAAAACTCGTTATGTCATGGCTCTCTCTTGTCCCTCTGCGGCAGACATATGGTGAGAAATATGTTTTTAACATGGAATCGCAATACAATTACAGCATCGAATAGTGAAAATCGCAATACATACCGTATCGACACCTAAGTATCGTGTAATCGTACTGTAAGGTCCCTGGCAATTCCCAGCTCTATGTTGCATGAATATATATATGTATATATATATATATATATATATATATATATATATACACATACACACACTACCGTTCAAAAGTTTGGGGTCACTTAGACATATCTTTTTTTATTTAAAGAAAAGCACATTTTTTCCCATTAAAATAACATCAAATTGATCAGAAATATATTGTAGACATTGTTAATGTTGTAAATGACTATTGTAGCTAGAAACGGCAGATTTTTTTTAATGGAATATCTACAGAGGCCCATCATCAGCAACCATCACTCCTGTGTTCCAATGGCACGTTGTGTTAGCTAATCCAAGTTTATCTTTTTAAAAGGCTAATTGATCATTAGAAACCCTTTTGCAATTATGTTAGTACAGCTGAAAACTGTTTTGCTGATTTAAAGAAGCAATAAAACTTGCTTTCTTTAGACTAGTTGAGTATCTGGAGCATTAGCATTTGTGGGTACGATTACAGGCTCAAAATGGCCAGAAACAATGAACTTTCTTCTGAAACTCGTCAGTCTATTCTTGTTCTGAGAAATGAAGGCTATTCCATGCGAGAAATTGACAAGAAACTGAAGATCTCGTACAACGCTGTGTACTACTCCCTTCACAGAACAGCTCAAACTGACTCTAACCAGAATAGAAAGAGGAGTGGGAGGCCCCGGTGCACAACTGAGCAGGAGGACAAGTACATTAGAGTGTCTAATTTGAGAAACAGATGCCTCACATGTCCTCAACTGGCAGCTTCATTAAATAGTACCAGCAAAACACCAATCTCAACGTCAACAGTGAAGAGGCGACTCCGGGATGCTGGCCTTCTAGGCAGAGTTCCTCTGTCCAGTGTCTGTGTTCGTTTGCCCATCTTAATCTTTTCTTTTTATTGGCCAGTCTGAGACATGGCTTTTTCTTTGCAACTCTGCCTAGAAGGCCAGCATCCTGGGGGTTGCCTCTTCATTGTTTACGTTGAGATCGGTGTTTTGTGGGTACTATTTAATGAAGCTGCCTGTTGAGGACTTGTGAGGCGTCTGTTTCTAAGTGACCCCAAACTTTTGAATGGTAGCATATATACAGTGCATTCAGAAAGTTTTCAGACCCCTTGACTTTTTCCACATTTTGTTACGTTACAGCCTTATTCTAAAATTGATTACATTTCATTTTTCCTCATCAATCTACACACAATACCCCATAAAGACAAAGTGAAAACAGTTTTTGGACATTTTTGCAAATGTATAATTTAAAAAAAAACAAATAGCTTAACTATTCAGACCCTTTGCTATAAGACTCGAAATTGAGCTCAGGTGCACCCTTGAGATGTTTCTACAACTTGATTGGAGTCCACCTGCGGTAAATTCAATTGATTGGACATGATTTGGAAAGGCACACACCTGTCTATATAAGGTCCCACAGTTGACAAAACACAGACAAAACAACGCAGGAGTGGCTTCGGGACAAGTCTCTGAATGTCCTTGAGTGGCCCAGCCAGAGCCCGGACTTGAACCCGATCTAACATCTCTGGAGAGACCTGAAAATAGCTGTGCAGCGACGCTCCCCATCCAACCTGACAGAGCTTGAGAGGATCTGCAGAGAAGAATGAATGAAACTCCCCAAATACACTTGTGCCAAGCTTGTAGCGTCACACCCAAGAAGACAAGGCTGTAATCGCTGCCAAAGGTGCTTTAACAAAGTTCTAAGTAAATGGTCTGAATACTTATGAAAATGTAACACTTCAGTTTTTTATATGTAATACATTTGCAAACATTTCTAAAAGCTGATTTTGGTTTGTCATTATGGGGTATTGTGTGTCGATTGATGATAAAAAAAAATATTTAATACATTTCTGAATAAGACTGTAACATAACAAAATTTGATAAAAATCAAGGGTTCTGAATACTTTCCGAATGCACTGTGTGTTTGTGTGTGTATATATATATATATATATATATATATATATATATATATATACACACACACACAGTTGAAGTCGGAAGTTTACGTACACCTTAGCCAAATACATTTAACCTCAGTTTTTCACAATTCCTGACATTTAATCCCAGTAAAAATTCCCTGTGTTAGGTCAGGTAGGATCATCACTTTATTTTAAGAATGTGAAATGTCAGAATAATAGTAGAGAGACGGATTTATTTCAGCTTTTATTTATTTCATCACATTCCCAGTGGGTCAGAAGTTTACATACACTCAATTAGTATTTGGTAGCATTGTCTTTAAATTGTTTAGCTTGGGTCAAATGTTTCTGGTAGCCTTCCACAAGCTTCCCACAATAAGTTGGGTGAATTATGGCCCATTCCTCCTGACAGAGCTGGTGTAAGTGAGTCAGATTTGTAGGCCTTGCTCACACACGTTTTTTAAGTTCTGCCCACACATTTTCTATGGGATTGAGGTCAGGGCTTTGTGATGGCCACTCCAATACCTTGACTTTGTTGTCCTTAAGACATTTTGCCACAAGTTTGGAAGTATGCTTGGGGTCATTGTCCATTTGGAAGACCCATTTGCGACCAAGCTTTAACTTCCTGACTGATGTCTTGAGTTCTTCAATATATCCACATAATGTTCTATTTTTGTGAAGTGCACCAGTCCCTCCTGCAGCAAAGCACCCCCACAACATGATGTTACCACCCCCGTGCTTCACGGTTGGGATGGTGTTCTGCGGGTTGCAAGCATCCCCCTCCACCCTTCCAAACATAATGATGGTCATTATGGCCAAACACTTCTATTTTTGTTTCATCAGACCAGAGGACTTTTCTCCAAAAAGTACGATCTTTGTCCCCATGTGCAGTTTCCCACCGTAGTCTGGCTATTTTATGGTGGTTTTGGAGCAGTGGCTTCTTCCTTGCTGAGCGGCCTTTCAGGTTATGTCGATATAGGACTGGTTTTACTGTGGATATAGATACTTTTGAACCTGTTTCCTCCAGCATCTTCACAAGGTCCTTTGCTGTTGTTCTGGGATTGATTTGCACTTTTCGCACCAAAGTATGTTCATCTTTAGGAGACAGAAAGTGTCTCCTTCCTGAGCGGAATGACTGCTGCGTGGTCCCATGGTGTTTATACTTGTGTACTATTGTTTGTACAGATGAACGTGGTACCTTCAGGCGTTTGGAAATTGCTCCCAGGGATGAACCAGACTTGTGGAGGTATACAAGTCTTTTTCTGAGGTCTTGGCTGATTTCTTTTGATTTTCCCATGATGTCAAGCAAAGAGGCACTGAGTTTTAAGGAGGCCTTGAAATAGATCCACAGGTACACCTCCAATTGCCTCAAATGATGTCAATTAGCCAATCAGAAGCTTCTAAAGCCATGACATCATTTTATGGAATTTTCCAAGCTGTTTTAACCTTTTTTAACTGCCTCCTACACCAACTCAGAAGCTAGGATAAGCATATTATTAACACATTCGGATAGAAAACACTCTGAATTTTCTAAAACAGTTTGAATGGTGTCTGTAAGTATAACAAAACTCATGTTGCACTGTCAACTTCGTGAATGTAAACCTCTGACCCACTGGAATTATGATACAGTGAAATAATCTGTCTGTAAACAATTGTTGGAAAAATTACTTTTGTCATGCACAAAGTAGATGGCCTAACCGACTTGCCAAAACTATAGTTTGTTAACAAGAAATTTGTGGAGTGTTTAAAAAACAAGTTTTTATGACTCCAACCTAAGTGTATGTAAACTTCCAACTTCAACTGTATATATATATATATATATATATACATACATATATACATATATATATATGTATATATACACTGCTCAAAAAATAAAGGGAACACTTAAACAACACATCCTAGATCTGAATGAAAGAAATAATCTTATTAAATACTTTTTTCTTTTCATAGTTGAATGTGCTGACAACAAAATCACACAAAATTAATCAATGGGAAATCCAATTTATCAACCCATGGAGGTCTTGATTTGGAGTCACACTCAAAATTAAAGTGGAAAACCACACTACAGGCTGATCCAACTTTGATGTAATGTCCTTAAAACAAGTCAAAATGAGGCTCAGTAGTGTGTGTGGCCTCCACGTGCCTGTATGACCTCCCTACAACGCCTGGGCATGCTCCTGATGAGGTGGCAGATGCTCTCCTGAGGGATCTCCTCCCAGACCTGGACTAAAGCATCCGCCAACTCCTGGACAGTCTGTGGTGCAACATGGCATTGGTGGATGGAGCGAGACATGATGTCCCAGATGTGCTCAATTGGAATCAGGTCTGGGGAACGGGCGGGCCAGTCCATAGCATCAATGCCTTCCTTTTGCAGGAACTGCTAACACACTCCAGCCACATGAGGTCTAGCATTGTCTTGCATTAGGAGGAACGCAGGGCCAACCGCACCAGCATATGGTCTCACAAGGGGTCTGATGATCTCATCTCGGTACCTAATGGCAGTCAGGCTACCTCTGGGAGCACATGGAGGGCTGTGCGGCCTCCCAAAGAAATGCCACCCCACACCATGACTGACCCACCGCCAAACCGGTCATGCTGGAGGATGTTGCAGGCAGCAGAACGTTCTCCACGGCGTCTCCAGACTGTCACGTCTATCACGTGCTCAGTGTGAACCTGCTTTCATCTGTGAAGAGCACAGGGCGCCAGTGGCGAATTTGCCAATCTTGGTGTTCTCTGGCAAATGCCAAACGTCCTGCACGGTGTTGGGCTGTAAGCACAACCCCCACCTGTGGACATCGGGCCCTCATACCACCCTCATAGAGTCTGTTTCTGACCGTTTGAGCAGACACATGCACATTTGTGGCCTGCTGGAGGTCATTTTGCAGGGCTCTGGCAGTGCTCCTCCTTGCACAAAGGCGGAGGTAGCGGTCCTGCTGCTGGGTTGTTGCCCTCTTATGGCCTCCTCCACGTCTCCTGATCTACTGGCCTGTCTCCTGGTAGCGCCTCCATGCTCTGGACACTACGCTGACAGACACAGCAAACCTTCTTGCCACAGCTCGCATTGATGTGCCATCCTGGATGAGCTGCACTACCTGAGCCACTTGTGTGGGTTGTAGACTCCGTCTCATGCTACCACTAGAGTGAAAGCACCGCCAGCATTCAAAAGTGACCAAAACATCAGCCAGGAAGCATAAGAACTGAGAAGTGGTCTGTGGTCACCACCTGCCGAACCATTCCTTTATTGGGGGTGTCTTGCTTATTGCCTATAATTTCCACCTGTTGTCTATTCCATTTGCACAACAGCATGTGAAATTTATTGTCAATCAGTGTTGCTTCCTAAGTGGACAGTTTGATTTCACAGAAGTGTGATTGACTTGGAGTTACATTGTGTTGTTTAACCTCTCTGGCGCAGGTGGGACGAATTCCACCTGAATCCAGTGGCGCGATTTTTGAATCGTTTGAAATACTATTACTTCAATTTCTCAAACATATGACTATTTTACAGCTATTTAAAGACAAGACTCTCGTTAATCTAACCACACTGTCCGATTTCAAAATGGCTTTACAACGAAAGCAAAACATTAAATTATGTCAGGAGAGTGCCCAGCCAGAAATAATCAGACACCCATTTTTCAAGCTAGCATATAATGTCACATAAACCCAAACCACAGCTAAATGCAGCACTAACCTTTTATGATCTTCATCAGATGACACACCTAGGACATTATGTTATACAATACATGCATGTCTGTTCAATCAAGTTCATATTTATATCAAAAAACAGCTTTTTACATTAGCATGTGACGTTCAGAAAAAGCATACCCCCCGCAAACTTCCGGGGAATTTACTAACAGTTTGCTAAATTACTCACGATAAACGCTCACAAAAAGCATAACAATTATTTTAAGAATTATAGAAACATTACTCCTCTATGCAGTCGATATGTCCGATTTTAAAATAGCTTTTCGGATTAAGCACATTTTGCAATATTCTAAGTACATAGCCCAGCCATCACGGGCTAGCTATTTAGACACCCACCCAGTTCAGCCTTCACCAAAATCACATTTCCTATAAGAAAAATGTTCTTACCTTTCCTGTTCTTCGTCAGAATGCACTCCCAGGACTTCTACTTCAATAACAAATGTAGGTTTGGTCCCAAATAATCCATCGTTATGTTCCATCAACGACGTTTTGTTCTTGCGTTCTAGACACTATCAGAATGCTACATCACGGTCACGAGCATGGCGCATTGGCGTGACAAAAAATTTCTAAATATTCCATTACCGTACTTCGAAGCATGTCATCCGCTGTTTAAAATAAATTTTTATGCCATTTATCTCGTAGAAAAGCGATAATATTCCGACCGGGAATCTGCAATAAGCTAAACAGCCGAATTAAAATACTCCACGGGGGTGAATCGCGCATGCGCCTCATTCCATTGTCACCTAATGGGACACTTGGAAAAGGCGATAATCTGTTTCAGCCTGAGGCCGCCTCGTCATCGTTCCTGTTTTTCCCGGGTTCTGAGAGCCTATTGGAGCCCTAGGAATTGTCACGTTACAGCTAAGATCCTTACTCTTCAATAAACAGAGGCAAGAAGAACGACTCCTTGTCAGACAGGCCACTTCCTGCATGAAACCTTCTCAGATTTTTGCCTGCCATAGGAGTTCTGTTATACTCACAGACACCATTCAAACAGTTTTAGAAACTTTAGGGTGTTTTCTATCCAAACCTGAACAATAATATGCATATTCTAGCTTCTGAGTTGGTGTAGGAGGCAGTTAAAAATGGGCACATATTTTTTCCAAAATTCTCAATACTGCCCCCTATCTTAAGTGTTCCCTTTATTTTTTTGAGCAGTATATATATATACATATGTATAATGTGTGTGCAGAGAGTCCGTGAAGGTGGTCACTCCATTTCAAGTGTTCAGCAGTCTGATGGCTTGTAGATTGAAACTGTCTCTGATCCTGTTGTTATCAGACCTCCTGCTCCGATACCGTCTGCCCGATGGTGAGTGAATGAACAGCACATGGCTGGTGTGTGTGGGGTCCTTGATGATGCTGCAGGCCTTCCTCAGGCACCATTTCGAGTAGATGTGCTGGATGGGTGGGAGCACGGTCCCAGTGGTAATTCTGGAATGGCGCCTGAGACTGTGTTTTACACCACTTTCACCAAAACACCAAATGATGGAATTTCTCGTGGGAGAAGGTTGTCACATTCCTCCAATAGAGTTCCAGACACTTGTACAATCTATGCTAACGTGCATTGAAGCTGTTCTGGCTCATGGTGGCTCGACGCCCTTTTATGACACTTTATGTCGGTGTATTCTTTATTTTGGCAGTAACCTGTTGCCCTCTGCATTCTTGTATTGATCCACTCCCTGTGTGTGTTAATGGATAGGCTGATTTTGGCTCTGTGTTGTTCAACAGCTGCCAAGGATCTGTGTGCATGTCTGGACTGTTATCTCCCTCCTTTTATCATTCTGCTGTGTGCCCGGAGGTAACAAATAACACTTGACATGGGAATCTTGAGATACACTGTCCTCAAATTAACAAAGAGTGTATGCGCTCCCGAGCTACTGTATCTCTCGAGATCTATTACTGCTGTCTGGCGTCCTTTGTCCCGCGATGATGGATGGATAGCCGGTGATGGATGCCAGATTCTCTCTCTCTCTCACCCCCCCTTCCATCCCTTCTCCCACCCTCTAACCTTCTGTCTTAAAGACAGGCGACAGGCAGGGACACATGAAATGACAGTGCCCTCCGCCCATGTAGTTTCCATGTTGCTGGTGAGGACATCATACCGCCAGCCTGTGGCTGTCAGTGCCAGCATGACTCTATAATACGGCACATGGCTGCCCCATCTGCTCCTGGGTTCACCATTTAAATGTGAGAATAGGCCTGGTGGAGCATCCTGGCCTTGGAAGGGTTTGTAAGGATTTTCCTGAAATCTGTTGGATTTTCCAGAAATATGATTTACAGCTAAAATTTGTTTTCTTCTTGGAGACCGTAAAACATGTAACGCAAATCATGGCAAGTCAAAATGGAACTGCAAGTCAAAAAGGAACTCCCAAAATGAATGTGTCTAAAATGAACACAGTTTAAACAACATTTCACTATGATCGCAGATCAACTTAGTGATGAAAGGTGCATGCATATTTCATGATGCATTTTGAAATGAATGGATAAAGTATGATATCGCTTCTGCGTTGAAAATGAGCTCAGTTGTCATTAGTAATCGCCTGTCGGAGGGTCTCATTAACGTTTTGGGAAATTATGGTCAGAGATGTTCTCGGTTGAGCAGAGCCTGTAGGCTACAGTAACAACGTCCACTGAGGTGCTAGATTTCAGCAGTTTTGGACCAATCACCTGATCTGTTGATAATGCAGGTGTTGGTTCCTGGTTAGTAAGCACTTATTAAACAGGTGTTCTTCCATCCAGTCCTTAAGGCCGTGAATCATTTAAAGTCTAGCTCAAAGGCCTGGGCTTATCAATCAGGATGGCATGTTAGTGAACACTTCAGCGGGGTAATTAAGTCTCTTCACCCCCAAGGATCCCGGTGTCAGGAAAACCCAATAATGCTCCAAGATAGAGAGGGAAAAAAAAGAACTTCAGGAATAGCTGTATGCTAATGTGAAAACTTGGTAAAGTGATGTTGTCCTCAAAATGTGCAAGGTGTTTCGTCACACGTAAAAGTGTGTTGAGATGGATGTGTCAGACACGTATTAATACCCTTTTCTCGGGTTCCTGTTTTTGTACCTTGATGTAGCTGGCGTCTTTGACAAGGCTTCCTGCCAGCCACGCCATGAAACCTGGCCTTCATTAGCTGCTCTCATGCTGATCGTTTCACAATGGCTACGCGCTTACTTGCATCCACAGTCAATAATGTGTTGTTGATTCTATCGCTGCATCAGTTAAATGAGTCTTTTGGACAAGGCTTTTCCAAATGTGTGTTATGGTTGTGCCTTCTCCAAAAGAAGAAGGCACAGCACCAAATGTGTTCCTTTGATGACATTTTTTGATGCCTTTCTCCCTGGGATTGAGGCAGATATTTCTGCGCTGGAGTAGGCTGGTCGTCAGCATGGTGCTGTATGATGACGACAGGAAGTCCTAATCCCCGATGAGCATTGGAAGCGTGATTTACAGGAAGTGTGTTTTATGCATGTATAATTATGTTCTACAAAGACTAACATCACAGCCAGCTACCAGATCCCTTATTTAATGACACCGCTTTCCCTGCTCAACATGTATGTCAGCTCCACTGTGCTCATAACCCCACTCCCATCACTAGTGCCACCCCTCAACCCATCCCCTCCACTCCATCCCGTACTTAACACCACTAAGTGTAGCTCTACTGCATCACAATGGTCCTTTTTAGCTATAGATCCACAATCAGCCCAGCATGTCGTTTACCAATTGATCCTTATCAAACCCAAATAGGCTGCTATGGAAGTATATTTCACTAAGCCCCTCCCCTGTTACCACCCACTGTGATGGAACAGATTTGCAGACCAGGCTTATGACTAAAGTGGGGGTCCATCGCTCCCCCATCTCACGTCAGAAGCCATTCTTCAAGCTGGAACCTTGGGCTCTATGGCTATTGTTGGACCTGGGGACTGTAGCCTTTTGCATCTCATGTTGGTTGTTACTGTGGCTATGCAAGAAAAGAGAGAGACCGTGGCATCTGACAATGTATAATTTTAAAATTTCCCCAAAACTTTTCTATTAGCAAATTCGTATTCTATATATTGTACAACTATTGTTATCTCGCTAATTACGCCAGTTGTCTATTTGATCTTTCTTATTTGTTTGGATGACATCAAAGCGAGAGGATGACACATCGATGGCACCTAACCGTTAAAATGTTACATTGTAATTGCAATAACTTGCTTGCAACGTTTAGGAAGGATCTAATTTGAATACCTAATTACTAGGTAGGCAAACGAGGGTCTTTCAGTTCCTTTGTGTTTGCCATTTTACACTGAGGTAGGGGTTAAGTATGGGAGCAATGACTGTGCTACCTATGAATACCTACTGTATGCTTATCTCACTAGGTTGGCTACAGAAGATTCAATAGCATTCGCTGATGGATTATGGGGATTCAAAAAGTCCCACGGCCTGTTATTACACAAGTCAACCTTAAATTCCTACGCCTCATTTATTTTTATCTCAACAGTTGGCCTTCCTTTGACTTCATATCCTGGCCTGTATTCTGTGCTCTATATTCTCGCCCCACCGCCTGTCTGTCTGTCTGTCTGTCTGTCTGTCTGTCTGTCTGTCTGTCTGTCTGTCTGTCTGTCTGTCTGTGTCTCTCTCTCTCTCTCTCTCTCTCTTTGCTGTAACCACTGCCACAGACTGAACTAATCCCTTTCCGAATCCCCTCCGGGGAACAGATCTGGCTCTGTGGGACTGTTCCTCCTCCTCCCGGCTGCCGCATTCCGAGGTGACTCAATCCCGCTGCATCCTGCCTAGTGAGCGGCCAGAATCTCAATCAGCCTGCTTCTGACCTCTGCTGCCAGGCAGCTGGATTGGTGCCATTCACTGCCTGATTAGATGAGGGTATTAATGGATAGCTACTGCACTGTGCCGGGCTGGGACAGACCTCACTGCCAGGTCAGCTTCTGTGCTGTACACGTCCAAAGTCACATATTTCTGTCTGGACCTTTATATTAGTCGTAGAGGGCGCAGCACTTGGCCAGCAAATCAACCATGACACATAGCAAACATTGTGAATATCAGTGTTCTCCCACTCCCCCTCCCAGCCTAGTGCAGCCTGTCGGGTGGATGATATAAATAACAATGTTCTCTGTAACCATCTGCATCCTCTACTACCAGACGGTGGGATCTATACAGACCTATCCCGCTCAGTGTCACCAGGCCATGATGCCACATCTGGGCCTGTGTACATCCATCAATCCACATTAGCATTAGTGCTGCCAAGGATAGTGTGTCGGTCGAGAGGATTCCTGAGCTAAGACTTTACTGACACACGTCAGGTTGGGATAAGGGCCGGAAAAGGCAGACGGGGGTGTGCCGGGTTTATGATCAGAATTATGCAGGGAGAATCACATTCCCGAACTCATTCACCTCAAAGATCCTTGAGTAGATTGGTACAGATCTAAATATAAAACATATAAATAACCCAAAAAGCAGAGGATCTATTCATGACGAGAGGATGAGGGATGGGCAGATACAGGGAGAGAGGGAGGAATATAGTACAATTGTGAGACAGAGATTGAGAGAGCGTTATAGAGGCCAGAGAGAGGGCGAGAGAGTGAGCGATATAGAGACCAGAGAGAGAAAGTATTACAGAGGCCAGAGAGAGATATATAGAGCTAGAGAGAGAGATATAGAGTTAGAGAGAGAGATATAGAGTTAGAGAGAGAGATATAGAGTTAGAGAGAGAGATATAGAGTTAGAGAGAGGTATATAGAGTTAGAGAGAGAGATATAGAGTTAGAGAGAGGTATATAGAGTTAGAGAGATAGAGAGAGATTTAGAGTTAGAGAGAAAGATATATAGAGTTAGAGAGAGAGATATAGAGTTAGAGAGAGAGATATAGAGTTAGAGAGAGAGATATAGAGTTAGAGAGAGGTATATAGAGTTAGAGAGATAGAGAGAGATTTAGAGTTAGAGAGAAAGACATATAGAGTTAGAGAGAGAAATATAGTTAGAGAGAGATTTAGAGTTAGAGAGTTAGAGAGAGAGATATAGAGTTAGAGAGAGATATAGAGTTAGAGAGCGATATAGAGTTAGCATTAAAGAGAGAAATATAGAGTCATAGTTAGAGAGAGAGATTTAGAGAGAGAGAGATTTAGAGTTAGAGTTAGAGAGAGATATAGAGTAAGAGAGAGCGAGTTTGAGAGAGATATAGAGTTAGAGAGAGAGAGATATAGAGTTCGAGAGAGAGAGATATAGAGTTCGAGAGAGAGATATAGAGTTAGAGAGAGATATATAGAGTTAGAGAGAGATATAGAGTTAAAGAGAAAGAGTTAGAGAGATATAGAGTTAGAGAGACAGATATAGAGTTAGAGAGAGAGTTAGAGAGAGATATAGAGTTAGAGAAAGAGATTTAGATATATATATATAGAGAGAGAGATTTAGAGAGACATAAAGTTAGAGAGAGATTTAGAGAGAGATTTAGAGTTAGAGAGAGATATAGAGTTAGACAGAGAGACATATAGTTAGAGAGATATATAGAGTTAGAGAGATAGAGTTAGAGAGAGATATAGATTTAGCGAGAGATATAGAGTTTGAGAGAGAGAGAGAGAGAGAGAGAGAGATTTAGAGAGAGGAATAGATTTAGTTAGATTTAGTTAGAGAGAGAGTAATGCCAGAGAGAGAGTTATAGATGCCAGAGAGAAAGAGTTATCAAGAACAGAGAGAGAGAAAGTTAGAGAGTTATAGAACCAGAGAGAGAGAATGACTTAGAGATAGAGAGAGAGTTATATAGGCCAGATAGAGTTAGAGAGTTACAGAGGCCCGAGAGAGAGAGAGTGTTACTGAAGCCCGAGAGAGTGAGTTACAGAGCCAGGCCAGAGAGAGAGAGATAGTTAGTTAGAAAGAGAGTTAGAGTGAGAGAGTTATAGAGGCAGGGAGAGAGAGTTATAGAGGCCAGAGAGAGAGAAAGTTATAGAATCCAGAGAGAGAGCAAGAGAGAGTGGGGGGGTTATAGAGGCCAGAGAGAGAGTGGGTTATAGAGGCCAGATAGAGAGTGTTATAGAGGACAGAGAGAGAGGACAGATAGAAAGTTAGAGCCCAGAGAGATAGTTGGTTATAGAGGCCAGAGAGAGAGAGAGTTACAGAGGCCAGAGAGAGGGTGGGTTATAGAGGCCAGAGAGAGAGTGGGTTATAGAGGCCAGAGAGAGAGGGAGAGTTATAGAGGACAGAGAGAGGGAGAGTTATAGAGGCACACAGGGATACAGAGCCAGAGAGAGAGATAGAGGACAGATAGAAAGAGTTAGAAGTCAGAGAGATAGTTGATTATAGAGACAAGAGAGAGTCATATAGTGTTAGAGGCCAGAGTGAGAGGGTGTTACAGAGGCCCGAGAGAGAGAGTTACAGTGGCCTAAGAGAGAGAGAGAGAGAGAGTTACAGGGGCCCGAGAGAGAGAGAGAGAGAGAGTTACAGAGGCCCGAGAGAGAGAGAGAGAGTTACAGAGGCCCGAGAGAGAGAGTGAGTTACAGAGGCCCGAGAGAGAGAGTTACAGAGGCCCGAGAGAGAGAGAGAGTTACAGAGGCCCGAGAGAGAGAGAGAGAGAGAGAGAGAGTTACAGAGGCCCGAGATAAAGGGAGGGAGAGAGAGAATTTGTAGAGGCCAGAGAGAGAGTTATAGAGGACAGTGATAGAGAGTTATAGAGGCCAGAGAGAGAGGGAGGGAGAGAGAGAGTTAGTTATGGAGGCCAGAGAGAGAGAGAACCAGAGAGTCCAGAGAGAGTTAGAGAGAGATAGTTAGAGGCCAGATAGAGAGTGGGTTATAGATGCATGAGAAAGAGTGGGTTATGGAGGCCAGAGAGCGAGAGAGTTATAGAGAAATAGTTAGAGGCCAGAGAGAGAGGGAGAGGGAGAAAGAGAGCGAGTTAGTTATAGAAGCCAGAGATAGTGGGTTAAATAAAGAGGCCAGAGAGAGGGTGGGTTATGGAGGCCAGAGAGAGAGAGAGTTATAGAGACCATCAAGAGAGTGGGTTAAAGAGGCCACAGAGAGAGAGTGGGTTATAGAGGCCACAGAGAGGGTGGGTTATAGAGGCCAGAGAGAGAGAGATGGGCCAGGGGAGGGGACCGTTGCCAGCTGCTTCTCTATCATATCCTTTCTGGCCTTGTCACTTGATAACTTGTTAAATGATTTAATGCGCGACTAAGAAGGAGAGCTGCTGCTGTGGAAACGTCCCCTCAACTCAAATCAAATTGTATTGGTCACATACACATGGTTAGCAGTTGGTATTGCGAGTGTAGCGAAAGGCTTGTGCTTCTAGTTCCAACAGTGGAGCAATATCTAACAAGTAATATCTAACAATTCCACAACAAATACCTAATACGCACAAATCTAAGTAAAGGAATGGAATAAGAATATATACGTACAGTGCCAAGAAAAAGTATGTGAACCCTCTGGAATTACCTAGATTTCTGCATAAATTGGTCATAAAATTTGGTCTGACTTCATCTAGGTCACAACAATAGACAAACACAGTCTGCTTAAATTAATAACACACAAACAATATGTTTTTATTGAACACACCATGTAAACATTTGTAGTGGAGGGTGGGAAAAGTATGTGAACCCTTGGATTTAATAATTGGTTGACCGTTCTTTGGCAGCAATAACCTCAACCAAATGTTTTCTGTAGTTGCGGATCAGACCTGCACAACGGTCAGGAGGAATTTTGGACCATTCCTCTTTATAAAACTGTTTCAGTTCAGCAATTTTCTTGGGATGTCTGGTGTGAACTGCTCTCTTGAGGTCATGCCACATTATCTCAATTGGGTTGAGGTCAGGACTTTGACTGGGCCACTCCAGAAGGCTTATTTTCTTCTGTTGAAGCCATTCTATTGTTGATTTACTTCTGTGTTTTGGGTCGTTGTCCTGTTGCATCACCCAACTTCTGTTGAGCTTCAATTGGTGGACAGATAGCCTAATGTTCTCCTGCAAAATGTATTGATAAACTTGGGAATTCATTTTTCCGTTGATGATAACAAGCTGTCCAGGCCCTGAGGCAGCAAAGCAGCCCCAAACCATGATGCTCCCTCCACCATACTTTACAGAGATTTCTGTAAGTCTTTAACTGACACTCTAGGATTCTTCTTAACCTCATTGAGCATTCTGCACTGTGCTCTTGGGCCACTCCTAGGGAGAGTAGCAACAGTGCTGAACTTTCTCAATTTATAGACAATTTGTCTTACCGTGGACTGATGAACATCAAGGCTTTTAGAGATACTTTTGTAACCTTTTCCAGCTTTATGCAAGTCAACAATTCTTAATGTTAGGTCTTCTGAGATCTCTTTTGTTCAAGGCATGGTTCACATCAGGCAATGCTTCTTGTGAATAGCAAACTCAAATTTTGTGAGTGTTTTCTATAGGGCAAGACAGCTCTAACCAACATCTCCAATCTCGTCTCAATGATTGGACTCCAGGTTAGCTGACTCCAATTAGCTTTTGGAGAGTTCATTTGCCTAGGGGTTCATATACTTTTCCCAACCAAAATGTGAATGTTTAAATTATGTATTCAATATCAACAAGAAAAATACAATAATTTG
The DNA here is from genome assembly GCF_901001165.1 of Salmo trutta. Lineage (NCBI taxonomy): Eukaryota > Metazoa > Chordata > Actinopteri > Salmoniformes > Salmonidae > Salmo > Salmo trutta. The sequence goes on along the minus strand of NC_042969.1, from coordinate 51,524,334 downwards.
TGTGTTATTAGTTTAAGCACACTATGTCTGTCTATTGTTGTGACTTAGATGAAGATCAGATCAAATTTGATGACAAATGTATGCAGAAATACAGGTAATTCCAAAGGGTTCACATACTTTTTCTTGCCACTGTATAATATATGGATGAGCAATGACAGAGCGGCATAGGCTAAGATATAATAGATAGTATAGAAGACAGTATATACATATGAGATGAGTAATGCAAGATATGAAAATGTTATTAAAGTGTCATTATTAAAGTGACTGGTGTTCTATTTATTAAGGTGACCAAAGATTTCAAGTCTGTATGTAGGCAGCAGCCTCTCTGTGTTAGTGATGGCTGTTTAACAGTCTGATGGCCTTGAGATAGAAGCTGTTTTTCAGTCTCTCGGTCCCAGCTTTGAGACACCTGTACTGACCTCGCCTTCTGGATGGTAGCGGGGTGAACAGGCAGTGCCTCGGATGGTTGTTGTCGGCCTTACATTTACATTTACATTTAAGTCATTTAGCAGACGCTCTTATCCAGAGCGACTTACAAATTGGTGCATTCACCTTAAGATATCCAGTGGAACAACCACTTTACAATAGTGCATCTAAATCTTTCGGGGGGGGGGGGTAGAAGGATTACTTTATCCTATCCCAGGTATTCCTTAAAGAGGTGGGGTTTCAGGTGTCTCCGGAAGGTGGTGATTGACACCACTGTCCTGGCGTCGTGAGGGAGCTTGTTCCACCATTGGGGTGCCAGAGCAGCGAACAGTTTTGACTGGGCTGAGCGGGAGCTGTGCTTCCTCAGAGGTAGGGAGGCGAGCAGGCCAGAGGTGGATGAACGCAGTGCCCTTGTTTGGGTGTAGGGCCTGATCAGAGCCTGAAGGTACGGAGGTGCCGTTCCCCTCACAGCTCCGTAGGCAAGCACCATGGACTTATAGCGGATGCGAGCTTCAACTGAAAGCCAGTGGAGAGAGCGGAGGAGCGGGGTGACGTGAGAGAACTTGGGAAGGTTGAACACCAGACGGGCTGCGGCGTTCTGGATGAGTTGTAGGGGTTTAATGGCACAGGCAGGGAGCCCAGCCAACAGCGAGTTGCAGTAATCCAGATGGGAGATGACAAGTGCCTGGACTAGGACCTGCGCCGCTTCCTGTGTGAGGCAGGGTCGTACTCTGCGAATGTTGTAGAGCATGAACCTACAGGATCGGGTCACCGCCTTGATGTTAGTGGAGAACGACAGGGTGTTGTCCAGGGTCACTCCAAGGTTCTTAGCACTCTGGGAGGAGGACACAAGGGAGTTGTCAACCGTGATGGCGAGATCATGGAACGGGCAGTCCTTCCCTGGGAGGAGGAGCAGCGCCGTCTTGCCGAGGTTCAGCTTGAGGTGGTGATCCGTCATCCACACTGATATGTCTGCCAGACATGCAGAGATGCGATTCGCCACCTGGTTATCAGAAGGAGGAAAGGAGAAGATTAATTGTGTGTCGTCTGCGTAGCAATGATAGGAGAGACCATGTGAGGATATGACCGAGCCAAGTGACTTGGTGTATAGTGAGAATAGGAGAGGGCCTAGAACAGAGCCCTGGGGGACACCAGTGGTGAGAGCACGTGGTGCGGAGACAGATTCTCGCCACGCCACCTGGTAGGAGCGACCTGTCATGTAGGACGCAATCCAAGCGTGGGCCGCGCCGGAGATGCCCAGCTCGGAGAGGGTGGAGAGGAGGATCTGATGGTTCACGGTATCAAAGGCAGCAGATAGGTCTAGAAGGATGAGAGCAGAGGAGAGAGAGTTAGCTTTAGCAGTGCGGAGAGCCTCCGTGACACAGAGAAGAGCAGTCTCAGTTGAATGCCCAGTCTTGAAACCTGACTGATTAGGATCAAGAAGGTCATTCTGAGAGAGATAGCAGGAGAGCTGGCCAAGGACGGCACGTTCAAGAGTTTTGGAGAGAAAAGAAAGAAGGGATACTGGTCTGTAGTTGTTGATATCGGAGGGATCGAGTGTAGGTTTTTTCAGAAGGGGTGCAACTCTCGCTCTCTTGAAGACGGAAGGGACGTAGCCAGCGGTCAAGGATGAGTTGATGAGCGAGGTGAGGTAGGGGAGAAGGTCTCCGGAAATGGTCTGGAGAAGAGAGGAGGGGAAAGGGTCAAGTGGGCAGGTTGTTGGGCGGCCGGCCGTCACGAGACGCGAGATTTCATCTGGAGATAGAGGGGAGAAAGAGGTCAAAGCACAGGGTAGGGCAGTGTGAGCAGGACCAGCGGTGTCGTTTGGCTTAGCAAACGAGGATCGGATGTCATCAGCCTTTTTTTCAAAATGGTTGACGAAGTCATCCGCAGAGAGAGAGGAGGGGGGGGAGGGGGAGGAGGATTCAGGAGGGAGGAGAAGGTAGCAAAGAGCTTCCTTGGGTTAGAGGCAGATGCTTGGAATTTAGAGTGGTAGAAAGTGGCTTTAGCAGCAGAGACAGAAGAGGAAAATGTAGAGAGGAGGGCGTGAAAGGATGCCAGGTCCGCAGGAAGGCGAGTTTTCCTCCATTTCCGCTCGGCTGCCCGGAGCCCTGTTCTGTGAGCTCGCAGTGAGTCGTCGAGCCACGGCGCAGGAGTGGAGGACCGAGCCGGCCTGGAGGATAGGGGACAGAGAAAATCGAAGGATGCAGAAAGCGAGGAGAGGAGGGTTGAGGAGGCAGAATCAGGAGATAGGTTGGAGAAGGTTTGAGCAGAGGGAAGAGATGATAGGATGGAAGAGGAGAGAGTAGCGGGAGAGAGAGAGCGAAGGTTGGGACGGCGCAATACCATCCGAGTAGGGGCAGAGTGAGAAGTGTTGGATGAGAGCGAGAGGGAAAAGGATACAAGATAGTGGTCGGAGACTTGGAGGGGAGTTGCAATGAGATTAGTGGAAGAACAGCATCTAGTAAAGATGAGGTCAAGCGTATTGCCTGCCTTGTGAGTAGGGGGGGAAGGTGAGAGGGTGAGGTCAAAGGAGGAGAGGAGTGGAAAGAAGGAGGCAGAGAGGAATGAGTCAAAGGTAGACGTGGGGAGGTTAAAGTCACCCAGAACTGTGAGAGGTGAGCCATCCTCAGGGAAGGAACTTATCAAGGCATCAAGCTCATTGATGAACTCTCCAAGGGAACCTGGAGGGCGATAAATGATAAGGATGTTAAGCTTGAAAGGGCTGGTAACTGTGACAGCATGGAATTCAAATGAGGAGATAGACAGATGGGTCAGGGGAGAAAGAGAGAATGTCCACTTGGGAGAGATGAGGATTCCAGTGCCACCACCCCGCTGGCTCGATGCTCTAGGGGTATGCGAGAACACGTAGGCAGACGAGGAGAGAGCAGTAGGAGTAGCAGTGTTATCTGTGGTAATCCATGTTTCCGTCAGCGCCAGGAAGTCTAGGGACTGGAGGGTAGCATAGGCTGAGATGAACTCAGCCTTGTTGGCCGCAAACCGGCAGTTCCAGAGGCTGCCGGAGAACTGGAACTCCACGTGGGTCGTGCGCGCTGGGATCACCAGGTTAGAGTGGCAGCGGCCACGCGGTGTGAAGCGTTTGTATGGCCTGTGCAGAGGGGAGAGAACAGGGATAGCCAGACACATAGTTGACAAGCTACAGAAGAGGCTACGCTAATGCAAAGGAGATTGGAATGACAAGTGGACTACACGTCTCGAATGTTCAGAAAGTTAAGCTTACGTTGCGAAAATCTTATTGACTAAAGTGACGAAAATGCTAGCTAACTAACACAACACTACACTAATCAAGTCGTTCCATTGTAATGTAATAGTTTCTACAGTGCTGCTAGTCGCTAGAGGTTGGCTATTATACAAAATCAACTTTGTAGCTAGCTAACATAACATAACACTAATCAAGACGTTCCTTTGTAATGTATTTAGTTTCTACAATGCTGCTCGTCGGTAATAGTTGGCTGGGTATGGAACAATGGCGTCGCGGGGGACGGAAATAGCTGGCTAGCTAACCTAGCTAACCTAGCTAGCCTCGATAATTACTAAACTACACAATTATCAAGCTATGACAAAGATAGCTATGTAGCTAGCTAGCTAACACTGCACTAGTCAAATCGTTCCGTTGTAATGTAATAGTTTCTACAGTGCTGCTAGTCGGTAGAGGTTGGCTATTATACAAAAGCAACTTTGTAGCTAGCTAACATAACATAACACTAATCAAGACGTTCCTTTGTAACGTATTTAGTTTCTACAATGCTGCTCGTCGGTAATAGTTGGCTGGGTATGGAACAATGGCGTCGCGGGGGACGGAAATAGCTGGCTAGCTAACCTAGCTATTACTAAACTACACAATTATCAAGCTATGACAAAGACAGCTATGTAGCTAGCTAGCTAACACTGCACTAGTCAAATCGTTCCGTTGTAATGTATTAGTAATTACAGCGCTGCTAGTCGATAGCGGTTGGCTAGCTAGCGGTGTTGACTAGCTAGCAGCTAGCAGGCAGCAGTGTTGACTACGTTAGGAGGACGAAAAAATAGCTGGCCTCGATAATTACTCGAATTACTCTAAACTACACAATTATCTTTGATAGCTAAGAAAAAATTGTTCAGATCAAACAAACCAAACCGTTGTAATGTAAAGAAGTGTAATATTACCTGTGGAGCGAAGCGAAATGTGACTGCTCGCTCCGGACCGGGTGCGATAGGTGTCCTGGAGGGCAGGTAGTTTGCCCCCGGGGATGCATTGTGCAGACTGCACCACCCTCTAGAGAACACTGCGGTTGTGGGTGGTTTTGAGGGTTTTAGGTGACAAGCAAAATTTCTTCAGCCTCCTGAGGTTAAAGAGGCACTTTTGCGCCTTCTTCACCACACTGTCTGTGTGGGTGGACCATTTCAGTTTGTCAGTGATGTGTATGCCGAGGAACGTAAAACGTTCCACCTTCTCCACTGTGGTCCCGTCGATGTGGATAGGGGGGTGCGCCCTCTGCTGTTTCCTGGTGTCCACGATCATCTCCTTTGTTTTGTTGACGTTGAGTGAGAGGCTATTTCCCTGACACCACACTCCGAGAGCCTTCACCTCCTCCCTGTAGGCCGTCTCGTCGTTGTTGGTAATCAAGCCGACAACTGTTGTGTCGTCTGTAAATCTGATGATTGAGTTGGAGGCGTGCATGGCCATGGGTGAACAAACAGGGAGTACAAGAGGGGGCTGAGCACGCACCCTTGTGGGGCCCCAGTGTTGAGGATCAGCAAAGTGGAGATGTTTCCTGCCTTCACCACCTGGGGGCGGCCCGTCAGGAAGTCTAGGACCTAATTGCACAGGGCGGGGTTGAGACCCAGGTCCTCAAGCTTCATGATGAGCCGATGGTGTTGAATGCTGAGCTGTAGTCAATGAGCAGCATTCAATGAGCAGCAAACAGCCTACCCGACCACTCGGAAGCGTCCGCATAGTCCTAAAGCACACGATGTCTCATTTTGTATCACATTCCAATTATAAAACTGGGGGGGACAAACTCAACTGATCCCCGGCCCAAGTGAAAGTTGAGCACGTGGTACTGTCTGTATCCCGCTTAACCCCTTCCCCCACAGTGCAACGCTCCAGGACGCTCGACTCTCTCTTTGTTCTACCCCCGGCTTTACATCCAAACAGCTGCTACATAAACAAAGCGCCTGTGATTGACAGAGTATTTATGGAACAAGATGCTGCTTGCTGAGAGGCTCTTATCATGACAGTCTTTTAACCCTGGCCCCAGTGAGAAATTACACATGCTGTGTTAGCACACAAGCTGCACACTCTTACAACAGGTTAAACAATTACACAACCCGCTCCTCAAAGACCAGAGTGCATTAGAGCGGTGGAGCGGCATTGTCTACGTTGCCTGTTTTCTGTCTGTTTATGCAGATCTATGTGAGGAGGTGGATGCTGCGCTGGCATATTTTCAGCGGTTCAATGTTCTCCATAGTATCTCTGCCACATCATTACATTGCCCAAGCGTCCTGCATATGATCCCTGCAACAGCTGTGTGGCTTGGCATGTGTGTGTGGGCTTAGGGTGGGTAGACGCTACCCAGAGATCAACCTGAGTGCTAAATATATTGAGGAAAACTGCTGTGAATTATTCCGTGCTGATCCATTATACAGTAGCTGACGTGGAGTGTGGTGATGCTACTGGGTGCTGTAAATTGCGTGTCTGTAATTAGGTCCCTCATGGGCCTTGACAATCAGGCAGCAGATGAGATTACTTGCTTGGGGCCACTGTGTCTGGCTAGTTGGAGAAATTCTTTGTCAGCATCTTTTCGTAAATCAAGTCAGATGAAATCAATAGCACTTTGTTTTTTTTCTTACAATTTGGTAATTAGGGAAAAGATCCAGTCCAGAGCCCTGAGTTGAGGTAGGATAGGTTAGGTTAGGCCAAGTTACGCCAGGGCAACGGAGGTAAGGAGGTTAGTAGTGTTCTTGAAGGCTTCAGGGAGAGTCGTGAGATCGTGCTGATCCAGAGTATGAGCATAACTAAGTTGTACTGTATATATATAGTGCATTTCTATCCATAATTGTACCATTAGACATTCAGAGTACATTACAGTCAATCACAGATAGTGTCTGCTCGCCAAGCATAATTCTAGGTTTCCCCCTGCAAGCAAAGGTGTAACGTTTGGAGACACCCAGTAAAATATTACCTGAGTAAAAGTCTAAAAGTATTTGGTTTTAAATATGCTTAAGTATCAAAAGTAAATATACTTAAGTATCAAAAGTAAAAGTACAAATAATTAAACAAACTAGAGGACACAAATCTTTTTTTTTTTTTTTTTACGGATAGCCAGGGTCACACTCCAACACTCAGACGTAATTTAAAAACAAAGCATTTGTGTTTAGTGAGTCCCCCTGAACAGAGGCAGTAGGGTTGACCAGTGATGTTCTCTTGATAAGTGTGCGAATTGAACCATTTTCTGTCCTGTTAAGCATTGAAAATGTAACGAGTACTTTTGGGTGTCAGGGAAAATGTATGGAGTAAAAAGCACATCATTTTCTTTAGGAATGTAGTAAAAGCTGTCAAAAATATATAAATAGTAAAGTACAGATACCCCAAAAAACTACTTAAGTAGTACTTTCAAGTATTTTTACTTAAGTACTTTACACCACTGGAGACACCAACTCCAGGACACATCACTTCTCTATAGTGCAGGCATTGGCATTTACAGCTCCCATTGAGTTAGGGTACTGTCAAAAAGACAAAGATCTGTTGGCAGATATCGCTCCGCACATCGATATGGGTAATGGGGGCGCATGGTTAAACAGGCTGATTTTCATATGACTTTCATGGCCAGCCTGAATGGAGAAGCCACATTCCTTTTCCTCTTGATGTGTGACAGTATGTACCATTTCATACTAGTTATCTTATTTATGTGCCCATGAATGCTCGTGTTCTTGTTGCAGTGTGAGATGTGTTTAAAATAACATTAGCATTTAACAGACTGAAAGCAAAAAAATATTTTTTCTCAGACTTATAAGCCCTATTTTTGTAAGGCAAAACGGAATGTTCCTATTACACAAGGACCGTATTTCACACGTTCAGTTTTCATTATTGTTCCCTCGGCTCAAATTAGCTATGATAATGTTGATGCTTCATTTAAATAGGTTCACCAAGTGCACTCTATCAGGTCTCATAGTGGAGGCTGGAATGGAACAAATGGAATGGCATCAAACACACGGAAACCATGTGTTTGATACCATTCCACTAGTTCCGCTCCAGCCGTTACCACAAGCCCGTTTTCCCCAATTAAGGTGCCACCAACCTCCTGTTGATTCATACCATTTGAATCTCAAACCTTCACATCTCCACTGCAAAAGGTTCCCGCTAACTCTGGGTGTTTGTCTGTCAAGTGTAATATATGTTAACGAGAACGTGTTTCATATTTAACAAGGGCCTTGTTTTATTTATAGGGCCCTTAGATATGCATTGTTCCTGAGCAATAGGAGTTCACTTCCCTACCTGTTCTCCCTAACCCATACATACACTCTTAGAAAAAATAGTTTTTTTGTTTGTCTTGTCAACTAAAAAATTATAAAAACTTTAAATAGTAGGTGCTATCTAGAACCTGAAAGGATTTCTTCATCTGTCCCCATTGGATAACCATTTGAATAACCCTTAATATTTCTAAGTATAACCTTTCCACGGACAGGTCTACATCAAATGAAATTAAACGTTATTTGTCACATGCTCCGAATACAACAAGTGTAGACTTTACCGTGAAATGCTTACTTACAAGCCATTAACCAACCCAAAAAGGGTTCTACCTGGAACCTAAAAGGTTTCTCCTTTGGGGAAAGCCTAAGAACCCCTATGGAACCCTTTTTTCTTCGAGTGTATAGTTTGTTTACTAGGACCTAAAGTAGTCTAACCAACAACATCCGCTCCACTCTCGCTGGCTTAACTCGACTTAGACACAGTTCTAATGCTGTTAACACCATGTATATCAAGGATCCCCTATGTTGGCAGCACTTCCCTTTTGAAATGGCTCTCACAAACAAACTGAAATGATAAACTGAAATGCGTCATAAATAGGGTCACCTGACCATATAGCCAATGCAGCCAAAGACCAAAGCCATTTCCTGTACTGCACTCCCATTACATGGGACCTGTAGATCACATTGCATCACTCCTCATGTCATGCCCAACCCACATACTTGTTTTTCTCTTAATTTCATCTGACGTCTACTGTTTCATGGCCATAAGTGGCTGGGCTGGCACTGGATCTGTCTGAGCCTTTTCACCTTTTGAACTCTACCCTAAGTGCATGATAACATAAGGTCTATAAAGTGCGTTTGTGAGTGTGATCCAATGGGTCCTAACGGCTGTTGTGTGTGTGTGTGTGTGTGTGTGTGTGTGTGTGTGTGTGTGTGTGTGTGTGTGTGTGTGTGTGTGTGTGTGTGTGTGTGTGTGTGTGTGTGTACATGACAGGCTCGCACCTTGATGTATTCCGTTGCCTGGCTCCCAGTCCTACTCTCAGAGGGGCTTGGCACTAACTCAACTGACCTGAGTGTGTGTGTAGCGGTCACGTGACAGTTTCTAGTTTTGCTGCTAGACTAGCAGAGATGTGATTCGTTCAGAGGGTGACATCTGTCTGCTTTGCTCCCCAGTAGGAGAGAGGGAGAGGCCGTGGTGAGAGATGAGAAGAGATGAGAAATTTACACTGTGATTTATTTCTGTTTGGGGATATCTCACAGGTTGCATTATTCTGTTTAATGCCCTGCCCTTTCTTTCACAGAAGTGAAGCTTGAGAAATGGTTGTTGGAATGTATGTGTTCATGGGTAGATGAATAGGCGGTGTTGAGACCCTGCACTGAGTTGTCAGGTGACTGTTTGATCATTGTCTCCAACGCAGTGGCCTAGAAATGCTTCACTACCGTTAAATGTATAATTTAATGAGTTTGAGCATAACAAAGGTTATGATTCGTGGTAGCAATTCCCATACCTAAAATACACAATAATTACTAATGCATGTAGATACATTGAGTGTACAAAACATTATGAAAACATGCTCTTTTGATAACATAGACTGACCGGGTGAATCCAGGTGAAAGCTATGATCCCAATATTAGGAAGGTGGTCTTAATGTTTTGTACACTCAGTGTATTTGCAAATATGAAATATGCAAACATGCATAAGAAGTGGTTTAATTCAGTGTGTGCTTTGGGATTATACTTTTGAAACTATTAGTCAGTTTCGCATATGGTTGTATTTTATACTTAGTTTACTATTCGTATTATAAATCAAGGTTCTTTTTTGCAGTGGATATTTTCACGTTATTTGCTAATTAACCCATGATATTATTGAATGCCATCAATACGAGGTCAATTATAAATGATGGCGCCTTCTCATTTATTTGGTTTTCAGACGTCATTATGTTTTGGTCAGGCGTTCATTATCTGGCTCAATATCACTGTTGAGGGACTGGGAGAAGGCTTTAAGGCAGAGACAGCACAATGTTGTTATCCCTGTAAAAGCTGAAGAATACACAAATGGGCTCATCGTGTGATATGATATTCAGAGGTTATTGCTGTTGCATCTGAAATTGCATCTGTTGCATCTGAAATTGCTCATAAACAATAGACATAAAACAACGTATCTTGTATCGTGAGCTATTTTCCCTTTAATAGAATAAGTGTTTGTCTTTGAAACCAGCCAGTGGGTTGAGAAAGGTTCTTATCCACATCAATGGGTTTATTGAAGGACTATTGAACACTACATAATTCATTGTCACACCTCTTGGTACAGTATTTCTATTAGAAGGAGAACACATTTGGATTTTGGAAAATGTGTAGCCTCCCTCAATTATATTGACTTTGTAAGATCAATTTCGTCTGACAAGTAAGTCATCTATTTTTTTGGGAGGAAGGATAGTTCACATATATTTGAAATGTGTATCTGAAAGCATAATTCCCCAGGCCTACTTTAAGACTCAATAATGGTTCATCTGTAGGTGCTACAAAGATGTTTGTTGTTGACATATATAAAGCTCTACTGCTTGCTCTGTAATATGAGTGGTATTTTGATTTCATTTTTTTTATATTAACTTATGAATATTGAACATTGTAAATATGAACATATCTATTTTTAAATTATTTGGTAAAAATGTCAATATATTGTTGAACATAATATACTCTATGGGCATATGTAAGTTCCAGAGTGGGATCTCTGATACTTTTAGGGTTATGATTGAATTTGGAAGCATCACCAACAGAGTGAATGTGAAAATGGATTCACAATGGTCTCCCTCTGCTGGTGATATGCAGGATTGGTTACATTGCCACCTATGCCAATTTCTCTGTACAAAATGTGACAGAATTTTAAAACTAGCAGAGATTGCACTCTAGAACTTTGAAAGGCCTGTAGAGTATATTGTATTTAACAATATATTTTTTTAAATGCCGAATATACAGAACTAGTCAAAAGTTTGAATCCACCTACTCGTTCAAGGGTTTTTCTTAATTTTTTACTATTTTCCACATTGCAGAATAATATTGAAGACATCACAACTATGAAATAAGACATATGGAATCATGTAGAAACCAAAAAAGGGTTTTAAACAAATCAAAATATATTTTATATTCTTCAAAGTAACCACTATTTGCCTTGATGTCAGTTTTGCACACGCTTGGCATTCTCTCAACCAGCTTCATGAGGTAGTCAACTGGAATGCTTTTCCAACAGTGTTGAAGGAGTTCCCACATATGCTGAGCACTTGTTGGCTGCTTTTCCTTCACTCTGCGGTCCAACTCATCCCAAACCATCTCAATTCAGTCATCTGATGCAGCAGTCCATTGCTCTCCTTCTTGGTCAAATAGCCCTTGCACAGCCTGGAGGTGTGTTGGGTCATTGTCCTGTTAAAAAACAAATGATAGTCCCACTAAGAACAAACCAGATGGGATGGGGTATCGCTGCAGAATACTGTGGTAGCCATGCTGGTTAAGTGTGCCTTGAATTCTAAACTAATCACTGACAGTGTCACCAGCGAAGCACCCCCACACCATCACACCTCATCCTCCATGCTACACGGTGGGAACCAGACCTGCGGAGATCATCTGTTCACCTACTCTGCGTCTCACAAAGACATGGCGGTTGGAACCAAAAATCCGACATCTGGACTCATCTGACCAAAGGACAGAATTCCACCGGTCTAATGTCCATTTCTTGTATTTCTTGGCCCAAGCAAGTCTCTTCTTATTATTGGTGTCCTTTAGTAGTGGTTTCTTTGCAGCAATTCGACCATGAAGGCCTGATTACCACAGTCTCCTCTGAACAGTTGATGTTGAGATGTGTCTGTTACTTGAACTCTGTGAAGCATTTAATTGGGCTGCTATCTGAGGTGCAGTTAATTACCGATTTCTGAGGCTAGTAACTCTAATTAACTTATCCTCTGCAGCAGAGGTAAACTCTGGGTCTTCCTTTCCTGTGGCGGTCCTCATGAGAGCCAGTTTTATCATAGCGCTTGATGGTTTTTGCGACTGCACTTGAAGAAACTTTCAAAGTTATTGACATTTTCCACATTGACTATCATTCATGTCTTAAAGTAATGATGGACTGTCATTTCTCTTTGCTTAATAGAGCTGTTCTTGCCATAATATGGACTTGGTATTTTACAAAATAGGGCTATCTTCTGTATACCACCCCTACCTTGTCACAACACAACTGATTTGCTCAAACGCATTAAGCTTGTTGAGAGAATGTTGTACAGTGAACAGTGTACAAAGCTGCCATCAAGGCAAAGGGTGGCTGATTTGAGGAACACTTTTTTGACTGGTATAATATTTGTGTGTGTGTATATATATATATATATATATATATATATATATATATATATATATATATATATATATATACACACACACACAAAGTGCGTTTGTGAGTGTGATCCTATCAGAATCTTCTAAAGCCAAGACATAATTTTCTGGAATTTTCTGGAATTGTGATTCAGTGAATTATAAGTGAAATAGACTGTCTGTAAACAATTGTTGGAAAAATTACTTCTGTCATGCACAAAGTAGATGTCCTATCCGACTTGCCAAAACTATTGTTTGTTAACAAGAAATTTGTGGAGTGGTTGAAAAACTAGTTTTAATGCCTCCAACCTAAGTGTATTTAAACTTCCGACTTTGTCACGTCCTGACCAGTATAAGGGGTTATTTGTTATTGTAGTTTGGTCAGGGCGTGGCAGGGGTGTGTTTGTTTTGTGTTATCTGGGTTTTTGGGTATGGTTCTATGTTTTTGTTTTTCTATGTTGTGTATTTCTTTGTGTTGGCCTGGTATGGCTCTCAATCAGGAACAGCTGTACATCGTTGTTGCTGATTGGGAGTCATGCTTAGGTAGCCCTTTTTTCACCTGCCTTTTGTGGGAAGTTGTTTTTGCATAGCTGTGTTTAGCCTGCAATACTGTGCGTTCGTTCGTTTTCTTGTTTTTTGTTAAGTATTCAATAAAAGTTTAAAATGAGCACTCAACCCGCTGCGCCTTGGTCTACTCCCTTCGACGGCCGTTACAGACTTCAACTGTATATATATATATATATATATATATATATATATATATATATATATATATATATATATATATTGTTTTGTTATTATTATTTTCAATATTAATCAATTAACCTTTTCACGTGTGAGTTCCAAATATCTCTAACGGTCTCCCCAGTGTGAGTTTTTTTATTCGCGTGATGTCAGAATTCACTCACTGTTCCAAAATGTGATTGTTACGCAACAGGACAGTTACCCATGCTGCCCTCAAAGCAAGGCATGCTCCCTGCTAATTATCTATGGGCAATGTTTCAACTTGTCAATTTCTAATTATTTTCCAACAAGTTTGATTTTCTAACAACCGTTTGAATTGAGGTGTGTTTTGCCTCTTCATTAATTCACATAGACATTTCACTTTTGCGGACAATTTATGTTTTAGTCTTTACTCAGCTGGACAAACGTCTCTCTTCAACAGGAGCCCAAGCACTTCCCCATTGTTTCCATTGTTCTAGATCAAGTATGCAGACATTTGTGCATCCCGAGTCAGAACAGGCCTTGCTCAAACTTCTCCCCCTCACACATTTTCTGGCTGGCACCGCATTGCCTTCATTATTGTTTTCCTTACAAATAATAACTTTCGACATGTGTCTGTTCCTATCAAAGTTAGTGCCTTGTTTTCTGTATATTTTGTCATTTCTACTTTAGCATATTGTATGTATGTATGAAGCGTAATGTATGTACTGTTTTATTCATATGTTTTCATGTTCTGGTGACAAATCATCATGTATTGCAATTCTTGCATAGATTGTAATGGACACAGTATTTTTTTGATTGTTGTACCGATTTTGATGAGCTAATGCTAAGCTATTTGCCAGCGGCGTGTGGCGCCGTGTTTGTTGACATCGAACAATGCATTCTGGTTGTCACGTAAGCGTCTGTCAGACCAAAGATGTTGTAACAAAACAAGGTGAAGGGATGGTTCACTCGACTGACTTATGGTGCTTTCAAGACAACTGGGAACTCGGAAGAATATGAGGCAAAATCATGACGTCAGTTATCTTCAGGTCGGAAAGTCATAGCTCTAGAAAGAGGCCTGAGTTCCCGAGTTGGAAATCAGTTGGATGACCGTTCAAAACAATTTTTCCCAGTCGGAGCTAGTTTTTTTACGAGTTCCCAGTTGTCTTGAACGCGGTATCAGATTGTACGTATTGTACCTCAGGGTTGCCAGCTTAGAGCACCTTTCCAGAGGTTTTATTTTAATTTAGCTTTTAAACTTCTCTTATTTGTTGTTAAATTCCCCATCATAGTAATATTTCCTGCATCATATCCCCCCACGATATCTTCTACCATTTCTACCCCCATGGACTTGAAAACTCACCACAAATTAAATGACCCAACCCCCCTAAAATTGGTTCATCCATATCTGGCAACCCTGTTTAACTTTCAAACTATGGTTAGGCTTGGCAGTAGGCTTGTATCTCGGGTGATGTGATAACATTTTATTTGCTTTGTGATTTGTCAAAACTGTAAACGACTTGTCAAGTGATGTGCTCCGGTTCTTGTATACACTGTAACAAGTACTTGGAACATTTGTGATATGCTGAAAACTGGCCAAACTAAGTTAATATTTTTCAGGCAATGGGCGCAGCCATCTTTGACTTTTTTTTTGCTTCTTATAATGAATGGCATTCTGGGATTGGGGAGTTTTCGCTTGTCAAACATAAACAAACATGGCTGCCATCATAAACAATTTAGCTGCTGTTAGCTTAGCTGACACGAATCTCTTTTCTAAACAATATTACATTTTCCCTTGTGCTTACCAGAGATGTGGTACATTTTAAATAAGTCCAGCTGTTAGGTCTCTAACTTATGTTTTGGTTTTTGTCAGAGCAACCTGCTATTTAGACTGGTTAATGGAATGAGCTGTGGATGTGTTCCGTGTGATGCTTGGATGATGAAATTCGCATGTATCTTTTAAAATGAAAGGTGAAATTGAGGAATAAAGTTGTGAAGACCTTTATTTCCCATCAGTACAAAACATTGTTTCGAGGCTTTTCGGACATCAATACTGTTTAGATGTGTTTGTTGTATCGTACGTTCTGTTTGTACTGTTCCAATCACATATTTGCGATGGCAAGCTGCAGGGACCATTCAACAATGATCACAAATATGTGATTGTACATGTCAAAAGGTTAATGTACTCTTTTTGTATTTATTTATTTTTTTACAAAATACTACTCATATTACAGAGCAAGCGGCTAAGCTTCATACGAAACAAATGTTTGCTTTGTAGCACCTGCTGAAACATTATGGAGTCTTAAATGAGGCCTGAGTAAGGCCAAGATGTCATAAATACGCACACTTTAATTCATTATTTCTCAATTCAACTTTTAGATGCAAATGTCAAACGTGTCAACAATCCTTCCTCCAAAGGACTATTCTATGGATTATATTTAGTGAAAATCATGGTCTTTTTTTGTCCTGGTTTCATGATGAATCACTCACATATAAAGCTTCATCTGTCTGATTCAACCCTTTTATGCAGGCATTTAAAGGGGGACTCTGTAAAAGGGGACTTCTGTAAGTCTGTAACTTCTACTAATTTACTCCAGATGCATGTCTAGTAATGGACGCTGACACTAAAGTTTGATGTGCCAGTCTACGTGGCCTTTTCAAAAAAAAAATATATTGATGCACTTGATGTGGATTTAGGGTTTAAGCTGTACTTATGATTCTGAGAAAAGGAATAAGCTCTGGCTATCTCTAGTTCTTTGATGGTATGACAAATTCACATGAAAAGGACAGCTCTGGTGTCATCTAGATGCTGAGGTTGAAAGACAGGTCCGAAGCCTATGGCAGTGTTCCCGTGAAATTATGCAAGATGTTTTTTTTACTAGGGCTGACCTCATTTTGTCGACAAGTCGATTGTTTGGTTGATAGGATGTTGGTCGACGGAGATTTTTTGTTGTTGAGCAGTGGCAAATATATAACAAAGATGTATGACACACAAGACACCTGTAGGATTATTTTATGAGAGTTATTTTCTGTTTCACTGTTGGTTTGTTAAAAATAATGTGGAATCAGTTATTTGGAATGGTAATAGTTATTGAGTGTTTACCTGGCAACCAACTTGCTGTTTTGTGATTGGTTGAAAGTAAAAAAAGGTGAGAACAGGAAGTAACTGAGCTCATGCATGGCTGTATCTGTGTGCAGTTGATTATTAAATCTACAAAATAGTAACCGGTCTCCATCCAGTTTATGTTCTCATAGAGAGTCAGCCATCCACCATTGAAATAACCCTCAAACTACACACCTGTCTGATTCACACCCGGAGGCCGCAATGGATTAATCCACTTTTATTTGTCAGGGACTGCCCTATCCTATTTCTTTACTGTATATATATTTTCCTGTTTGGGTTATATTTCAGCAACACAGATCCACACCAAATATGGATGTTCCTGACACATCAAGAATGACGTAAGACTCCTGAGCACAGCACCACTACGTATATCCTCAATGTATCCTCTTTATTGATCCGTTGATTGTGACGGTGTTATTTCTTATTGTAAGCAAGCATGTGTACAGATAGGGCTCAACCAGTGCCTAAGCATCTGGCATTCTGCCCTTTTGTCCCATATGACAAAGTGCCTACACAGCTTGGTATTTTTAGAATTTTATGATTTACTTTAGAATTATTTTTAGAGTCTCTTTTAATATACAGTACCTGTCAAAAGTTGGGACACACCTACTCATTCAAGGGTTTTTCTTTATTTTTACTATTTTCTACATTGCATAATAATAGTGAAGACATCAAAACTGTGAAATTACACATATGGAATCATGTAGTAACCAAAAAAAGTGTGACAGCTTTGAACACTCTTGGCATTCTCTCATTCAGCTTCATGAGGAATGCTTTCCCAACAGTCTTGAAGGAGTTGCCTCGTGTTGAGCACTTTTGGCTGCTTTTCCTTCGCTCTGCGGTCCAACTCATCCCAAACCATCTCAATTGGGTTTAGGTCGGGTGAATGTGGAGGCCAGTACTTTTGATGCAGCACTTCATCACTCTCCTTGGTCAAATAGCCCTTACACAGCCTGGAGGTGTGTTTTGGGTCATTGTCCCACTAAGCGCAAACCAGATGCGATGGCGTATCGCTGCAGAATGCTGTGGTAGCATTCCTGGTTAAGTGTGCCTTGAATTCTAAACTAATCACAAACAGTGTCACCAGCAAAGCACCCCAACACCATCACACCTCCTCCTCCATGCTTCACGGTGGGAACCACACATGAGGAGATAATCCGTACACCGATACTGTGTCTCACAAAGACACAGCGGTTGGAACCAAAAGTCTCAAATTTGGACTCAGAGCAAAGGACAGATTTCCACCGGTTTAATGTCCTTTGCTTGTGTTTCTTGGCCCAGGCAAGTCTCTTCATATTATTGGTGTTCTTTAGTAGTGGTTTCTTTGCAGAAATTCGACCATGAATGCCTAATTCACGCAGTCTCCTCTGAATAGTTAATGTTGAGATGTGTCTGTTCCGTGAACTCTGTGAAGCATTTATTTGGACTTCAATTTCTGAGACTGGTAACTAATTAACTTATTACCTCTGCAGCAGAGGTAACTTTTGGTCTTCCTTTCCTGTGGCGGTCCTCATGAGAGTCAGTTTCATCATAGCACTTGATGGTTTTTGCGACTGCACTTGAAGAAACGTTCAAAGTTCTTGAACTTGCCCTGATTGACTGACCTTCATGTCTTGACGTAATGATGGACAGTCATTTCCCTTTGCTTATTTGAGCTGTTCTTGACATCATATGGACTTGGTATTTTACCAAATAGGGCTATCTTCTGTATACCACCCCTATCTTGTCACAACACAACTGATTTGCACAAACGCATAAAATAAAGAAATTCCACAAATTAACTTCTAACAAAGCACACCTGTTAATTGAAATGCATTCCAGGTGACTACCTCATGAAGCTGGTTGAGAGAATGCCAAGAGTGGACAAAGCTGTCATCAAGGCAAAGGGTGGCTACTTTGAAGAATCTCAAATATAAAATATATTTAAATTTGTTTAACACTTTTGTGGTTACTACGTTATTTCATAGTTTTGATGTCTTCGCTATTATTCTACAATGTAGAAAATAGTAAAAATAAAGAAAAACCCTTGAATGAGTAGGTGTGTCCAAACTTTTGACTGGTACTGTATATATTTAAGTCCTAGCCTGTATTGCCCTACAGTTGGTTCTGTGATGTGGACTAACATTCTGCCTGAGGCCGAGCAGAGCCAAGCAGTCTCTTTCTATTTGTGGCAGGAACCTAGCTCTGCACATTGACACGACTTCTCTGGTGACTTCATCACACTTCTGTACTGTACTAAAACAGCGTAAAACTGGTCTCGAAACTGCTCTCTTTTCTGGGTTTTTTTTCTCAAATTAATGGGCATCACCCAGTGACAGGTGAAAGAGACTAAGAAAAGCATCAAACGAAAATCATTCATCTACAAAGTCTACACACTGCAAACAAAGTGTTTGACTATTTGTTTTCTAGGTTATTTTCACACAGCAAACTTTGCAGAGTTCTTACGTTTCTCGCTGTCACAGCGTGCCAACTGCCTTAGTCACCGTGTGATTTCAAAGGGTCCCGGGCGTTGGTGGTTGGGTGGGGGATGGGTGGAGAATGCTTCCACAGGCTGATCAAAGGGGAGGTGTGTCGTGGCGGGGCGTCTGTTAGGAACCTGATCTGTTCCTGGATCATAGGGCTAGGAACGGGCTCTGCCTCCCCAGGAGCCACACATGTGATGGGGGCTAGCAGCTTACATTGCCGTGACAGCAGCGGCTGACTTGAGGCTCCCAGGGAAGGGGGTCCGTGTTTTTTCTCATACCCCCTCCGCAGCTTGACAATCTCTGCATTTTAGTGGTTTACTACTCCGAGAAGCTGCCTGGGAAAGTGGATAACTGTCACTTGCTTTCATGCTGCTTTGCAAAGCATCATGGGCACACGTGCCTTGATCCAGATAACGTGTTAACAGTGTTGTGTGTTAATATTGTATGTGGCTTTGCCTTTAGCCTATCTTCTCATTTTATCTAGCTCAACCAAGAAAAATGAAAAACTGTAGACTGTCCTCGTTCCTTTCCTCTCCCCGTCTCCAGCCGAGTGAAATTTGATTGACGATTCAGATGCTTTTCATCTGTCTAGTTCTTCTCCTTACTACTTCCAGCCTAAACCACTCACGGTTATCTACCATTGGCCCCTTTTAGAGTAGCATGGTTGGAGGAGAGGAGAGCCTACAATAGCAGTAGATATAGAAGCTATTCTCTGGTAATATTACCATTATGAGGCTTTACAAGTTGCTTTATTGCTAAAGCTTGTATGAAGACGGCCCAGCTGTGTAAACACGACGGGCAGTGCTGAGCCGAGGAGATGTCGAGACGAGATGCTCGGTTCGATATTTCACCAATACACAATTACACCGAAAAGAACAACATTTGTGGCCTTGGAAATGTGTGACCCGAGCATCATGGCGCAAACTTATCGAATCCTCTGTTGGGCGTGTCACAATGAAGCCAATAAGTAGAGGAGCGATTGTTGAAAAAGTGTGTTCTGAGGACCGATATCTCTCTGACTGACGGTCTGATGACAGAGTCCTTAGGGACAGCTGGAAATGAAAGGCCTGCATCCCTTTTGAAAGGAGAGATACTGGGATGTATTGCGTGCCTAAACTCACTCATTACCCCCAGCAGCCCTTTGAGGCAAGGCAGAGAGAGGTTGCAATACAGTACGAATGCAGTGTGTGGTACGAAATGGTAAGGAGAGGAGCGACAATGACGTGACATGACTTCATCCCCTAGTGGGCCTATGAAGCAGGACATGGTAGAAGGGCATTCTGGTGTCTTCCTGTATCATTATTGCCATCAGGAGAACCTACAAGAGCTTGAACATGAAAGCAATGAGAAACCAATGTTTTAGTTTTTTTATGAACCACTGATAGGTTAGCAGTCAGTGGGTGGAGAAGATTCCTCAGAATGGCTGAGATGGTATGCTAAGCACATTCTCCAATTCAAACAAACTCAAAGGCTGCATCTAACAATTCTGACTCTTTGTACTGTCATGCTTATCTATGTGTTGTCCTATGAAGCCTGTGCATACGTAGCCTTATGTGGTGTGTGGTCTAGAGGTTGATATGGGAACAGGCCTCTCGCAGAGAGTCCCGCGGGATTCCATCAGGAAAGGGAGTCAAGTTCAGGATTGACAGTCCACAGAAACGGACAGTAGATGAATAGGTTTTTTTTGAGGGGGGGGGGTTAGAAATATGTAATATCGTTTACTTAATAAAAATCTATACAAAAATAAATGGTCATTTCCCCCCTTCCCTTTCCGTCAGCTCACTCTCGCGCCTCGCTCTAGTTGTAGACACTGCCGGTGCCTACTTTACCTCAGATGCCAACGTGCGTCAGTGAATTATAAAACTTTCAACGTAAGAATTGCGACATCTCATTGCAGCCAAGTACCCATCACTAACATTAGAGCCATTAAAAGGAAAGAAA
Source organism: Salmo trutta (assembly GCF_901001165.1). Taxonomy (NCBI): domain Eukaryota; kingdom Metazoa; phylum Chordata; class Actinopteri; order Salmoniformes; family Salmonidae; genus Salmo; species Salmo trutta. The sequence goes on along the minus strand of NC_042969.1, from coordinate 51,503,844 downwards.
TTTGATAGTTGTCTTTTAAAATGCAGCGGTACATGGCTTGTAAAAAAAATGCAGCAGTTTAATCAAATACCAACCGGAGAGGAGGACAAGCGGCCTGAAGCAGCATAGCTGCTCTACTAACAACAACAATACCAGTCAAGACCAATTGTTTGTGTATTTAACTGCCATCTGAGGTAAAGAGTAGGGTGGCAGATACAGTGCATTCGGAAAGTATTCAGACCCCTTGAATTTTTCCACATTGTGTTACGTTACAGCCTTATTCTAAAATTGATTAAATTAATTGTTTCCCTCATCAATCTACACATAATACCCCATAATGACAAAGTGAAATAAGATTTTTAGATTTTTTTGCAAATTGATAAAAAATAAACAAATACCTTATTTCTAAGCATTCAGACCCTTCGATGCTATGAGACTCGAAATTGAGCTCAAGTGCATCCTGTTTACATTGATCAACCTTGAGATGTTTCTACAACTTGATTGGAGTCCACCTGTGGTATATTAAATTGATGGGACATGATTTGGAAAGGCACACACCTGTCTATATAAGGTCCCACAGTTGACAGTGCATGTCAGATCAAAATCAAAGCCATGAGGTCAAAGGAATTGTCCGTAGAGCTCCGAGACAGGATTGTGTCGAGGCACAGATTTGGGGAAGGGTACCAAACTGAGCCATCGGGGGAGAAGGGCCTTGGTCAGGGAGGTGACAAAGAACCCGGAGACTCTGACAGAGCTCTAGAATTCCTCTGTGGAGATGGGAGAACCCTCCAGAAGGACAAACATATCTGCATCACTCCACCAATCAGGCCTTTATAGTAGAGTGGACAGATGGAAGCCAATCCTCAGTTAAAGGCACATGACATTCCGCTTGGAGTTTGCCAAAAGACACTTAAAGACTCTCAGACCATGTGAAACAAGATTATCTGGTCTGATGAAACCAAGATTGAACTCTTTGGCCATCTGGAGGAAACCTGGCACCATCCCTACGGTGAAGCATGTTGGTGGCAGCATCATGCTGTGGGGATGTTTTTCAGCGGCAGGGACTGGGAGACTAGTCAGGATCGAGGGAAAGATGAACAGAGCAAAGTAGAGAGAGACCTTTGATGAAAACCGGCTCCAGTGCGCACAGGACCTCAGACTGGGGTGAAGGTTCACCTTCCGACAGGGAAATGACCCTTAGCACACAGCCAAAACAACGCAGGAGTGGCTTCGTGACAAGTCTCTGAATTTCCTTGAGTGGTCCAGCCAGAGCCCGGACTTGAACCCGATCGAACATCTCTGGAGAGACCTGAAAATAGCTGTGCAATGACGCTCCCCATCCAACCTGACAGAGCTCGATAGGACATACAGAGAAGAATGGGAGAAACTCCCTAAACACAGGTGTGGCAAGCTTGTAGCGTCATACCCAAGAAGACTCGAGGCTGTTATCGCTGCCAAAGGTGCTTCAACAAAGTACTGAGTAAAGGGTCTGAATACTTATGTAAATGTGATATTTCATAATTTATTTTTATACATTTGCCAACATTTCTAAAAACCTGTTTTTGCTTTGTCATTATATGGTATTGTGTGTAGATTGATGATGGGGGAAAAAAACAACAATTCAATCCATTTTAGAATAAGGCTGTAACGTAACAAAAGTGGGAAAATTCAAGGTGTCTGAATACTTTCCGAATGCATTGTATGAGTACCAAATACTTTATTTACATGTTTAAAATACTGTGGAGGAATGGTATGAACCATGAATGTTTGTTTTTAGCCTATCCCAGTGTGTTTGTTTCGTTTTTATGCTAATCATGTCCTCCATGTTGTTGAATAATAACTAATTGCATCGACTGGACATATTTGGCATAAGGTAGGTCATTAGGGATAGTGCAAGATTTTGTCAATGATGCCCTTTTTCTACTTATCCAGAGTCAGATGACCTCCCATATACCATTTTTATTTCTCAGTTTGGAAGAAGTTGCTAACTAGCGCAATGACTAGAAGTCTATAGGATCAGCTAGCATGCTAGCTCATCTCAAAGACTTCGTCATTGAGCTAACGCTAGTTAGCAATCACTCACAAAACTATGCTAAATTTCCCTCCAATGTACACGGAGACACACAATTACACATCTCCGTATGACATACACAATTACACATGTCCATATCTATGAGTTTATCCGACTTTGGGTAAGTAGGTAGTAGGTCATTGACAAAATCTCCTAATGTGTGTTGCCTGTGTGTGCAGGCAATTTGTCTCATGAGCTCTGAGCAGCAGGCAAACGGAGCAGTTGCTATGGCTACTCACATGCAAAGCGGATGACAGGCAGGTGAGTGGCTTACTGAGGAAGTTATTTCTGATATCTGCGTGTAAAAATGAGTACAGGATGGGACTGCAGGTAGCTTAGCATTGGGTCAGTGACCGAAAGTTTGCTGGTTCGAATCCCCAAGCCAACTAGGTGAAAAGTCATCTGTCGGTGTGCCCTTGAGCAAGGCACTTAACCCTAATTGCTCATGTATAATGAACAAAAATATAAACGCAACATGCAACAATTTCAACTATTTTACTGAGTTACAGTTAATATAAGGAAAATCTGTCAATTGAAATGCATTCATTAGGCCCTAATCTATGGATTTCACATGACTGGGCAGGGGCACAGCTATGGGTGGGCATGGGCTGGGGAGCCAATCCTAGTCAATCATAAGGAGTTTTTCCCCACAAAAGGGCTTCATTACAGACAGAAATACTCCTCAGTTTCATCAGGGGCTTGTCTCAGACAATCCCGCAGATAAAGAAGCTGGAAGTGGAGGACCTGGGCTGGCGTGGTTACACGTGGTCTACGGTTGTGAGGCCGGTTGGACGTACTGCCAAATTTTCTAAAATGACGTTGGAAGTGGCTTATGGTAGAGAAATTAACATAAAATTCTCTGGCAACAGCTTTGGTGGACATTCTTGCATTCAGCATACCAATTGCACGCTCCCTCAAAACTTGAGACATCTATGGTGTTGTGTGACAAAACTGCACATTTTAGAGAAGCCATTTATTACACCCAGCACAAGGTGCACCTGTGTAATGATCATGCTGTTTAATCCGCTTCTTGATATGCCACACCTGTACAGTGGATGGATTATCTTATGTTATTATCAAATGTGTTCACAAAATATGAGCGAAATAAGCTTTTTGTGTGTATGGAACATTTCTGGGATTTTTTTTCAGCTCATGAAACATGGGACCAACACTTTACTAGTTGCATTTATATTTTTGTTCAGTGTAAGTCATTCTGGATAAGAATGTCTGCTAAATGACTAAAATGCAAAATGACTGGAGTGATTTTTATAGGGACAGGAAAGTTCCAAGGTTATAGCACTGTTGGTGATCAGAACTGTATGGGAAAACATTTCACAGGACAAAACGGGACAGGAATTAATTTTCACTTAGAAAAAAGGGTTCCAAAAGAGTTGTTCGGCTGTCCCCATAGGAGAAGTCTTTTTGGTTCCATTTAGAACTATTTTGGGATCAATGTAGAACCCTCTGTGTAAAGGGTTCTACATGGAACTAAAAGGGGTTCTACCTGGAACCAAAAAGGTCAATCAAAGAGTTATCTTATGGGGACAGCCGAAGAACCCTTTTCGGTTTTTCAAATAGTGTAGTGTGAACTATATCCACCTGTACTGATGCTAATCAGCTCAGAGGGGTTTTGTATGTTTGCAATGTGTAGCTACTATTAGCCTCATTTGTCAAATAATGATGTTGTTTGCCGAGATAACATGTCTTCCATACTGCCTCATCAGCCTATAGCTGTCCCTTCATGGCAATGAGTTAATCCATGTCAACATCATCTCTGTACATCCTTCCAACACCAAGCACACAAGCCTGCACACATGCACACACATTCCCATGCTATTATATACACACATACATACATGCACGTACAGTGTATGCACACATACGCACTGACACTGATTGTACAAAACATTAGGAACATTGTTTCTATGACGTAGATTGACAAGGTGAATCCATATTGCTGTCACCTGTTAAATCCACTTCAGTTGTGTAGATGAAGGGGACGAGACAGGTTAAAGAAGGATTTTTAAGCCTTGAGACAATTGAGACATGGATTGTACTATATAGGTGCAACTCAATATTAGGAAAGTGGTCTTAATGTTTTTTACACTCAGTGTATATGCAAATATGAAATATGCAAACATACATAAGAAATTGTTTAATTCAATGTGTATTTTGGGATTATACTTTTGAAGCAATTAGTCAGTTTCACATATAGTTATATTTTCTACTTATTTTACTCTTATAAATCAAGGTTATTTTGGCAGTGGATTTTGTATGTGTGCCATTCAAAGGGTGAATGGGCAAGACAAAACATTTAAGTGCCTTTGAACGGAGTATGGTAATAGGTGCCAGGCGCACCGGTTTGAGTGTGTCAAGAACTGCAACGCTGCTGGGTTTTTCACGCTCAACAGTTTCCTGTGGGTATCAAGAATGGTCCACTACCCAAGGAACACCCAGCTAGCTTGACGCAACAGTGGGATTGGAGTCAACATGGGCCAGCATTGGAGTCAACATGGGCCAGCATCGGAGTCAACATGGGCCAGCATCGCTGTGGATTGCTTATAGAGTCTATACCCTGACAAATTGTGGCTGTTTTGAGGGAAAAGGGGGTTAGTAGGAAGGTTTTCCTAATGTTTTGTACATTCAGTGTATTTACGGAAGCAGACTTGCAGAGAAGACCTGCCATCAACACAACACAAGTGAATTGTCATCTGCTCATGCTAACACCCCAGTTGCATCAAGGTGGTTCTTACTCCCTCGGTACCACAGAGACAAGCAACAATGGCTTAAATCAATAGCTAGCTAGAGGCTATAACTTGTTGTCGAAGGCTCGAAGTATGTTTCACATGCTTGAATGTTGAAGCGTTCCTGTTGGATACAGCATCAAACTTAACAGGTAGACTGGTAGAATACATAGCCCAGTACAGTCTTATTTTCACTATCTACCCTATTTCTCTATTACCTGTTTCTCTCTCTTCCAACCATTCACACCTCTGTAGCAGAGCATCCCTAGTAGGACGAGAGGGGACGGCTGTTAGGAGGCAAGGGGGAATGAAGAGGGACAGAGATGGAACAGGAACACTGCTATTGTCTCGAAGCATTGTATAATGTTCAAGGCCCTTGTCACCTACCGGCACTTTGTGTACGTCTATCTGTCATGCGTTCCTTTCATCTTTGCGTCTCCTCCTCTTCCCTCCCCTCTTTATCCCCCTTCTCCCCACTGTCTCAGAGCCAGAATACCATTAACCTTTCACTAATAGTGCTCCTCCAGAACCTGGAACACATTGTCAATCCACAGTTATTGTGTCTGAAACACATTTCCACAACACTCTGTTGTCGGGTGGTGGGGTGAACCTTGCTAAAACATTCAGCGCACAGCACAAGCCTCTTTGTTGAAACTGTAGCACGCTGCTTCTCCTGTGGGAGAGCATGCCATGGCAAATTTAGCGAGTGGAACATGCACGTGCGTGGACACAGAGCGTTGAAGTCTTATTTTCACAGCTTATGTTGCACATGTACATTACGTGTGTGTATGTGTGTGTGTGTGTGTGTGTGTGTGTGTGTGTGTGTGTGTGTGTGTGTGTGTGTGTGTGTGTGTGTGTGTGTGTGTGTGTGTGTGTGTGTGTGTGTGTGTGCGAGTGCAAGGAGTGTGATGATAATCTTTGAAATCAGAATGCATGCGATATCTAATGAGCAGGGAATTTGCATGAAGCTGGCAAAAAAGGAGACTACATCGCCACAGCAGGCTTTAGTATCACCAACATGTTTCTGATGAGATATTTGTTTTCCTATGAGAAAGATAAACACATTGTATCAAGGGTTTGATTTGAATCTTACATTTTGCCTGCAGTTTAGATAGCATCACGGATGGTTTTCATGACAGCTAGACACAGAAACCTCTTGATTGCGTTCCTTTTGTAGGAGGTGGGGTGCCTCACCTTTCCCCTTTCTTCTGAGTCAGACACAAAGAAACAAAAGCCAGGGATCCAATTAATAAATCATAGAGGACAACTCGGAGAGATTGCTAGTATTGTTGTTTTTCTGTGTCTTGCCGCGGTTGCTCTCTGCATCACCACACCTTTGGTAGCAATCAAACACTTCAAATGTGATTGATCACACCTTCTCCCACAAGCCCAGAGCTGGAGCCGGAAATATCAAAGAGAAGGAGCTCTCTGCTTCACACCACATGGCCTCCTCCTTTCTTTGTTCAAGGGCATCTGTTGGACATGTAGTTTTCAAGTATCTTGTGTAAATTTAGAGCAAAAACAAAGGTGATTAAACATGCAACACTTATTTGGGGAGAATTCTATTCGAAAGTAAATGTTACAAAATGAAAACCGAGGGGAGATATTTATTCTGGCTTAACCTGCCCTCAGGTTTTCAACTCCCTTATAATGGTGATTATCAGCCTATTATACCCACCTAGGGAAATGCTAGAGTAGTATTTCACCATGGTCGCTTTTTAATACTTAAAAGGTATATTTAATATGTTTTTTTAAATGTAAACGCTCTACGGTTTGGAGTGCAGAATCTAGCTTTAAAGAAGAAGACCTTCCATCTTCCAGAGGTGTAAAAGATGGCGGCGGTAATAACACTGCAGTTCCTCCTAGATTACCTGTCACCTCACTGATCAGTCCCAGCGATCAGATTGGCTGGATGAAGAGCAGGTGAGAACTCTCATTTCCACGAGGCTCCTGTGGCTGATGGATGAGAGGGGGGGAGTAGGTAAGAGCTCCTAAACACAGTGTATGTGTTAACAACAGGAGTCCACTGCTTCAGAGATGGGAGAGACAACCTATTAATGTCTCCTATAGCAAACATCCTTCACAAGAGGATATCCCTTAAACAGTAAGCTTGCTCTGAATCATATCAAACTACCAGCTCAGTTCCTACGAAAGGCAGAGGATGGACGACTGATCAAGATTCCATATGACGCGCATCGACGTACGCGTTCAGTTTTTGATAATGCGTACATGTGAAGAAGTGGTGCTCGTGGAGACTTTTTGAAGCGGCCCGGCCGATATCGAGTGTGAAGTGCTATTTCTCTTCAGAGGTCACATCAAAGCAATCATCTTTTAGCCTTTGGCAGGTGAGGTGCATCAGGGGTGAGGTGTACCAGGGGAAACTGAGGAAAGGAATGGGGGTAGGGTTGCCTAAACGTCAGACTGTTACCATGGTTACCCCATGGCTATCATTCTGTAAAAAATGTGTAATTGCCTCTACAAGGGCTGAATGTTGAATAAAATATTTCCACTTACTTTACCGGCCGTACATGCTGTTGGTAATTTTGGCGGTAGGAGGTGGCGAAAGGGTATCCACAGGAAAGTGTTGTTTACCCAACTATTTGTGGCTCCGGTAGGTTCTGTCAATTTGTATTTTCAATCTGTCGAAGCATTGCACGTGATGCACAATATGTCAACAATAACCGAATGTAACCAGATGTAGTCAACTGAAGCCCATTTCCTCGCAATCAGCTGGAGCTGTTTGCCTTTCGGTTAGGCTCGGCCATATTGTGCAAGTGTTTTTCACAAGGCGAATTGCATCAGTATTGGGAAAGAAAAAACGGAAATCCAAAAACGATATACAGACCGGCCCACTGAAGGTTGAGTTGATAACACTACTCTGTGGATATTTTGTCTCACATTCCTACCTGCAAAAGGACCAACCACATGGACAGCCGGCAAAGTATCATTTTACTCAGCATTCTGCCTTCTTGAGGTTGTGAGAGCAAACTTTCCTGATCCAAATGCTTATTTTTTGCCCAACGTAGAATTCTATGCAATTCAATGTCGGGTCTTCAGGCTAGAGGCTCAAGGTGTGGATTGTACTGTTATGGAGGGGATGCTAGGTAGGTGCGGGTGGTGTAGGGGGCAATGGTGAGAGAGAGGAGGATTTTGTGGTGTGATGTGAAGGAGAGAGTGCTGATCAGGGTATGGTGTGTGAAGGTGAGACTTAACTTGGAATGCATAATGTGAGGGCTGCTATAAGCCAGGAGGAGGGTGGATTGAGTGAGGGAGAGGAGTCTGAGAAATACTGTGAAGCTATAGGGCAGGGGTGGCATGTATGGAGAGGAGTGAGGAGGGTTGCACTGCATGTGTGAGATGAGGGAGAGGAGCTTGGGCAAGGATATGTGCTGCATTGCAGTGAAGACACGCATGAAGGAAGACAAACACACACACACACACACAGACACACATATAGGCAGAGGAGAGGCTCACTCTCTGACTAATGATTTTCAAATCACATGTGAATCCAGCCCCTCTCTCCTCTCCCCTTCCCCCCCCCCCCCCCCCCCCTCTCTCTCTCTCTCAATTAAATAAAATGTATATTTAAGGGCTTTGTTGGCATGGGAAACATTATGTTAACATTGCCAAAGCAAGTGAAGTAGATAATAAGTGAAATAAACTATACAGATTTGCAGTAAACATTACACTCACAAAAGTTCCAAATTAATAAAGACATTTCAAATGTCATATGTGCAAATAGTTAAAGTACAAAAGGGAAAATAAATATGGGCTGTATTTACAATGGTGTTTGTTCTTCACTGGTTGCCCTTTTCTTGTGGGAACAGCTCACAAATCTTGCTGCTGTGATGGCACACACTGGTATTTCACCCAGTAGATATGGGAGTTTATCAAAATTGGGTTTGTTTTCGAATTTATTGTGGGTCTCTGTAATCTGATGGAAATATGTGTCTCTAATATGGTCTCTCTCTCTCACTCACGCTCCGCTCCTCTATCATGGTGCCATGGAGGCATGCTGTGCAAACCGGTCTAGGTGAGCATTTATGACGTCTCCCAAAAGAGATTGCCACTTTAGTGATTTTGGATAATTGATCCATTGGTGATTACCATAATCACATATCAGTGATTTTGATATTGACATTGCTTGGTATCAATAGACGGGACCAGAGTAAAAGAGGATAAGATCAGACTGATTAACTATTGACATACCCACTAATAGATTACGGATCAGTCATTTATTGTACAGACCTGATGGTATTGCAGGGGCCAAATTACGATATACAAATTAAGTGTTTGGAAGACATTGTGAAGCAGGAAATTGAAGTGCTTGGAAGACATGTGGAGCAGCGGATTATGTAAGCATATTGAAAGTTCTAGTTGGACTTCAGTCAGTAGACAGACCCAAATCTGCCTCGCCTGCCACAAATGTCATGTCTGCCAAACTGTTGACAAGTGGTCCAAGGATTAGCTCAGCAAGCTGAAGTCCCGGAGTAGCAAATCGATTAGAGGAGAAAACAGAAACAAACCCAAAGTGTTTTTTATTTTTATCCATTTGTCCTCTTCTCAGGGGGAAGACAAACTGTCTGGAAGTAGCCTACTGCATCAATTGACCGCAGAGATTTTCACTTCATGCCAGTCAAAATACTCAAACTAAATGCTCTTCTTTACAACGCACAGTTGGGCCTTGGAAGTATACATATAATACACCCAGGTGTGAGTCATGTCACAGATCCACAACTCATAGTCATGACCGCAGGTGTCACTGTGTAAGTTGCCACAGGCTATGTGCCAGATACATGTGCCTGAGTGAGTGATTGCATCATTACATGTCATGGATTGATTGGCCCAGGCAAACCCATTGTGCATATTTTGTTATTGATCATATTGCAGTAAAGGAGTTGCTGGATCATAGCAGGTACCTAATGGTAGCTAGTGAGTCAGGGGGAGAATTGCTAATCAATGACCTAAATTAAAACATCTGTGCCTGCAGCCATCTGTATCTTTAAAGGGAAAATGGTTAACCTAATACCTCAGGAGAATCACACTGCAACTCTTTTTAAAAATGGCGGACAGGGTGAAGCTGCAGTCAGAAACCAATCATGTACAGTAAATTCACATAGGGATGGAGGGTATGGGAATGGGGTGGTGAGTCAGATGACTCAAAAGATAAATGGCGACCAATGAGCAATGAGGGATGCAGCGTGCCATATGAACTCCTGTATTCCCATCGGAATTGCTCCGTCGTCGATGTCTATTGATTCATGTGGTGTAGACTCCCAGCAGAGTTTATTTCTGTAGTGCAGCAATGCCCCAAGGGCTGCATTAAGGAAGCTGGTGTGAAGGGAAAGGAGGCAGATGTTTGTTAATTTTTTTATTTTTTTAATGTATGAAACAGTCCATTGAGGCTGGAGTGCTACTGTTCTGGTTTCAGGCTTGAATAACAGAACATGGAGTGGTTTTACAGTAACTTGAAGAGTCTGTCTTTCCATGTTTTTTTTCTTCAATAATCTGGTGGAAATTCGATCATCAGTGAAAGATGATGTTGTCTTCAACATGCAGAAGGGTTGCGAGCCTAAGACATGACTGTAATTATCTTGTTAATTACGTTAATTATTGTGCTAATCATCTATCACAGTAGACCAATGTTTACTTATATGATGTACCGTATACTGTGGGGTCCAAAATTATTGACACCCTTGATAAAGATGAGCATATATTGTATGCTCCTACATTTTTTTTTGAAATTATATTATTTTACACTAATACAATTGCTCAGAGAAAGAGATGTATTTATTTTTTATCTAAAAGGTAGGGGTCAAAATTATTGACACCCCTGTTTACAATACCCATCAATACTTCACGTTGCGTGGATTATGTCACTGAGCCTTTTTCTAAAGTGTTTTATGAGTTGAGGAACCCATTGGGAGGCATCTTAGCCATCCTTCCAATACAGAATCTGAGAGACTGAGATTTTTTTTATGCCAATTAACCATTTCTTTGTGGATTTTGATGTGTGCTTGGGGTTATTGTCTTGCTGGAAGAAACCAGGTTTTTGGCTAAATCCTGGTACTGGGTGAAGTTGATAATGCCGTTGACCTTAACAAGGGCCTCAGGAAGTGATCAGGAAAAAGCAAAAGCCCCATATCATCAAGGATCCACCACCATATTTTACAGTAGGCATGGGGTTATTTTCTTCTCATTGGTGTGCGTGGTCAAACAGCTCTATTTTCATGTCATCTGACCAAGGCACCGATTCGAATCCAAGTCCCAATGCCTTTTCGCAAAGTCTAGGTGTTTATATTTCTTGGATAACATGGAAATAGAGCTCTTTGGCCAGGCACACCAGTGGGAGAATGCATGAGCAGAAAATAACCCCTTTCCTACTGTAAAAAATGGTGGTGGACCGTTGATATTATGGGGCTATTTTTATGCTATGGGGCTACATCTACAAAAATGTATAAGCATGCAGGTGTCATCTCCAAATGTCAGTTAGAGGAAAGCCATGCAAACACATCTTTCCTCTCTGAAAAGTTCCACTATCATGCAAATGAAGTGGTAAAAGGCGGATACATATTATATCAGCAGAGGCCGGTCCCATAGAGGCACCACTCATCCTGGAAGCATGCATTCCTTTGCCTAAGCATTCCCTCCCTCCTTCCCTCTCCGCTTTTACTGTAGCTCGTTTGGAAGTGAGTAGCAGAGTTGCAGACTGTCACAGGGATGGGTAGTCTCCATTGGGAGCGATCACTCGAGTGGAACACTTTCTCACTACATCTGATTTATCTCTATATTCACCCTCCACCCTCCCCTCCCAACCTCTCCTTGTATTTCTTCACCTCCCAGAAGAAAAAGAGGAGTAAAAAAAAAACGTTATTAGTTCTGTGGCAGGAAGCTAACGGGAAGAATACATAATGCAGCAAGCATGGAGTTTGCCAGAGAGCATAACAAGGCGAGACGGCCAGGGCTGCAGTCAAACTAATGACATTTTAAACTAGCTGGCTGCTGAGAGAGATGGAGAGAGAAAGAGAGAGCCTGGCTGCTGACAGATGAAACCTTAACGTGGCCCATCAGATGCTCTGCATGGGCCTCAGAGCACCTACTGTTAGTGATGCGGATCAGCACCGTGGCTTTTTGGGGGGGGTGGGGGGCCAAGGTTTAAGCTTTTGACCAAGCTGTATATGAAATTATAAAAGTTGCAAGGAATAACTATTTCTTCACAGTGAAAGGTTTGAAAAACTACAGGAGGGTAATATCTATGCTCAGAGGTTTTAGTTTCACCCCATCTGATGCAGTTGCATGTACTGTGTAATGTATGTCTTCCGAGGAAGCTTGACCATGAGCTGAAGGTCGAACACACCAGCTAAGATCTAGCACAAGACTCACACAGCCTCAACCCCCAAGCCATCCTAGCTGATATGTGAATACGTCCCTCCAGAATAGTAGAATGCTTCAGTCCTTTCAAAGTGAATACAGCCCAGCTGTCTGTGATGTGCAGCCTGCAGTCATAATCAAAGTCCAGGGGGCGATTTCTGGTTGTGGATTGTTTCCACCCCCCGTCGGGGTCCCTTGGAGAAACAGGTGGTTTTCTCTCTGTCTGCTTCACTAATCCCACTGAGAGGAATAGTCTGTCACCCCAGTCATTTTCACACACAAAATTGACTTTTCTGTCTTTGGAACATTTCCTTTGTCCCTGACAGCGAGCAATTCTGTGATATATATATATATATATATATATATATATATATATATATATATATATATATATATATATATACTGCTCAAAAAAATAAAGGGAACACTTAAACAACACATCCTAGATCTGAATGAAAGAAATCATCTTATTAAATACTTTTTTCTTTACATAGTTGAATGTGCTGACAACAAAATCACACAAAAATAATCAATGGAAATCCAATTTATCCAATTTATCAGGTCTGGATTTGGAGTCACACTCAAAATGAAAGTGGAAAACCACACTACAGGCTGATCCAACTTTGATGTAATGTCTTTAAAACAAGTCAAAATGAGGCTCAGTAGTGTGTGTGGACTCCACGTGCCTGTATGATCTCCCTACAATGCCTGGGCATGCTCCTGATGAGGTGGCGGATGCTCTCCTGAGGGATCTCCTCCCAGACCTGGACTAAAGCATCCGCCAACTCCTGGACAGTCTGTGGTGCAACGTGGCGTTGTTGGATGGAGCGAGACATGATGTCCCAGATGTGCTCAATTGGATTCAGGTCTGGGGAACGGGCGGGCCAGTCCATAGCATCAATGCCTTCCTCTTGCAGGAACTGCTGACACACTCCAGCCACATGAGGTCTAGGGTTAGGGTTAGACATTTTCTTAGGTGGGGGTGCTCATGTCAGCTAGGTCGCCTGAACTCGCCTAAAATGTCATCCCCAAGGAGGTGGATTATAGGTGTGTGTGTGTATAAGGTAATTGGCCATCGTGCAGCGATACTGGATGTAGACACTTTACCGGTTGGCATGTTGATAAAGGGCTTTTAAGATGTGACATGGTTGGAGGGCTTTGGAAGACTGTGCAATGTTGAACGGCATGTCCTGTAATGGAGGTTTCAGAGAATGTAAATAGCATGTGCTCTAATGCCTGTTTTTATGTCTGTTCCAACACCGCAGCCCATTAACGTGTCTGCTCACGTTGCCGGTCTGTAATGATAGGGGACCTCACCAGGGTTCCCTCTCCTCTACCCGTCAAAGTCCCTATTAGTGGAGCTGATTCTGCTGTACGTGAGGCAGAGGACACAGCGCCAGGAGTTAGAGACGTAGGGGTGTTCGTCAAGCAACCACTCCGTTACATCACGATGGCCGATCAGGCGGAGAGGATAGCCGGTCGTCACAAAATAAAGAAATTGATAAATTAATGAGTACAGATGCAGCTGGAGGGGAGGCTGAGGCGAGGGATGGAGCGGGGGAGGGAGGGCCAGGACGTCTCAAGGTCAAGCTGTTTGCTGAAGTGAGAGACTGGGACCCAGGAGGAGGGTGAGGGAGGAGAGTGAGAGTGAGAGAGACAAATAGATATAGAGAGATGGGGGACATGGTAAAAGCAGGAACAACATCGTTGTGTTGTGCCAACATTGAGATGAAGGGGTTTCAGTCCCAATCAGCCTGAGGATCCGGGCTAGCTTAACTCTTCCACCCTGGTGCACTCAGTCTCTGAGGGAGAGGGTGAGGCTAAGAGCCTGGCATCCAGCGGCCACAGAGCTCCCAAAAGGTCATGAGGATTTGCTCTTAAATATAGCCCAGGCTGGAGGACCTTGTGCCGAGCCTGATCTAATTAAGTCAATTTAGTGGAAAAATATCACAACACGATGGCAAAGCACCTCCACAATTTCAGGGCAGAGGAAGTCAATGAAGAAAAATAGTCCTACTTTCAAGTGCCCAAAAAATACAAAAGATAAAGGATTTCAAGAAGTAAAAGGAAGCTAGAATTGTTTACAATCTCTGGGCTGTATTGTACAGATCGACTGAGGTCCATGTGTCTGGTAAAAGTAGAACCTTCATTTAAGAAGGGCTACTCAAATAGTATTTGAGACGACCCAGATGGATATTGTCATTTATCAGTGTATTAACAGGGGTGTTAGTACACACACGCACGCACGCACGCACACACACACACACACACACACTCAAAATCCTGTCCATGACACAACTGTTCAACTGTTCACACACCTCTTGTTGGCAGAGAGACAGTGTTGCAGTTTTAATGCTTATTTCCTGCAATTCTCACATTTTGCCATGATTTTTTGTGTGTTCTAATAATGTCTGAATGACTCAAACATTACAACAAAATCAAATGGGGGCCCCCTCGGAAGTCTAGGCCGCTTGACACGTAATCTTGCCATCATAACTACAAGGTTTAGATAGCTGGATAGCCTAACTTAACTACTTAGCTAAATCGATTTAGCTGACATGGGCTAGTTGATTTTGAAATTGGACCTTGTTCATTCTACTATTACAACCACTGGAGGTTGGTGGCACCTTATTTGGGAAGGATGGGCTAGTGGCAATGGCTGGAGCGGATTGAGTGGAATGGTATCAAATACATCATACACATGGTTTGATGCCATTCCATTCAGCAGCCTCCACTGATAACTGGAGTTAAAGAGGGACTGCCTTTAAAAAGCAACAACTCCCTTACAAAACGGCCGATGTGGCATCGATATTATTCAGAAAGTTATTCTAGTGGCACAATTGACTGCAATGTGTAAAAGGATAATTTAGGCCATAAAGTCAGTCTCGTCTAAAACGGAGTTTGGAAAATCCCTGCGTCACACCAGGTAAATTAAGGTTGGGTTTTGATTTGACCATGTCCATTTGCCCACTAACATGGGGTGAACAGCTGCAGTGATTGCTCTCTATCCAATCGCATATACAGTCAAATCAAATCAAATTTTATTGGTCACATACACATGGTTAGCAGATGTTAATGCGAGTGTAGCGAAATGCTTGTGCTTCTAGTTCCGACTATTCAGTAGTATCTAACAACAAATTCACAACAACTACCTTATACACACAAATGTAAAGGGATGAATAGAATATGTACATATAAATATATGGATGAGCGATGGCCGTGCGGCATAGGCAAGATGCAGTAGATGGTATAGAATACAGTACATACATATGAGATGGGTAATGTAGGATATGTAAACATTATTAAAGTGGCGTTATTTAAGGTGACTGGTGATACCTTTATTAAGTCCATTTATTTAAGTGGCCAGAGATTTGAGTCTGTATGTTGGCAGTGATGCCTGTTTAACAGTCTGATGGCCTTGAGATAGAAGCTGTTTTTCAGTCTCTCGGTCCCAGCTTTGTCGCCTTCTGGATGATAGCGGGGTGAACAGGCAGTGGCTCGGATGGTTGTTGTCCTTGATGATCTTTTTGGCCTTCCTGTGACATCGGGAGCTGTAGGTGTCTAGGAGGGCAGGTAATTTGTCCCCAGTGAGACAGACCTGCCCAGAAGCTCCAACTGTTTACATAGAACAACTTCACACATTTTTTTTACTTGAGAAACACTGCACTAAACACCTTAGTTAGATGTAAAATTTAGCAACTAAAACATCCTCGACCAACACGTCAACGTTTATTACAGATTTCTTGAGTTATGTTATCATTCTGGGGATTTTGAGGAAATGAAAGAGGCTTCCGCATCCACGGTGTCTCATGGGGGACAAACATCATTAACCAAATCCAGAATCGGTCAGGAAACCCACCTCAAAGACTGAAATCTTGTTTTTATAATGAGAAACAGAAAAACATGTGCCAATTGAGGTGTTCAGTGGTTCTTTAAGGCTGGTTTATGCTTGGTATAACAACATGTCCGTAGACAATTAGAATACGACAAGTGTCGCTGGTCAAAACAACATTTAATTTATACTCCGGTGGAATGTCTGTAGACCGTCCTGCGACTTGGTTTTCCGTGTCTCAAAAGGAAAAGCCTGACCCTGTAGCAGCGTCCGTTGTCATGGTTACCAGCAACGAGACAGTGCACACCCATAGAGAATGATAAAGGCCTCTAGTGACCAGAAGGCCGTTTTAGCATTGGCAGTGCCATTGAGGGCTTTCACCATGCTTCCGCCATTTTAAAGTAGTCAAAGTAGTCAACTAGGTGAGGATTCCTAAGGATTGTAGCCTAAATGCTTGTATTTTTAGCTCCAACAGTGCAGTAATACCTACCAACAATAATAAGAAGTTATTAAGGATGAGCCATGACCAGAATACAGTATATACTGTACCTATAAAGTGGGTAAAACAGCATGTAAACATTATTAAAGTGACCACTGTTCAATGACTCTATGTACATAGGGCAGCAGGGTAGAGTACCGGATGGTAGCCGGCTAGAACAGTGACTAAGGTTCAGGGCAGGGTACTGGGCGGAGACTGGCTAGTGGTGACTGTTTGATTGATAGCCTGGAGACAGAAGCTGTTTCTCAGTCTTTCGCTCCTATTCTTTGATGTATCTCTACTGTCTTCGTCTTCTAGATGGTAGCGCTGTGAACAGGCCGTGGCTCGGGTGGTTGAGGTACTTGATGATCTTCTTGGCCTTCCTGTGACACCGGGTGCTGTAGATGTCCTTGAGGGCAGGCAGTGTGCCACCAGTATTGCATTGGACTGACCGCACCACCCTCTGGAGAGCCCTGCGGTTGCTGACGGTGCAATTACCGTACCAGGTGGTGAAACAGCCCGGCAGGATGCTCTTAATGGTGCATCTGTAGATGTTTGTGAGGGTCTTAGGGGCCAAGCCGAATTTCCTCAGCCTCCTGAGGTTCAATATGTGCTGTTGCGACTTCTTCACCACACTGTCTGTGTGAAGAGACCATTTCAGGTCATTATCTATCATTATAATTCTGCTAAATATGTGTATGCGACCATTAATATTTGATTTGATTATCAATCATTATCAGGTAATTATCATTACCTTTTAAATAATGACCTTGTTCTGATTTATATTCCTGTAATAATGAACACAAATTAGCTAAAGTTAAGATGTTGTCAGCTATGCTAGCTAACATTAGGAGATTCCCTAAAAACACGCCACTTCGATACAGCTACGAGTGTAAGTGTTTTTTTTAGCAGGTTAGGAGAGTTTAGGTTAAGGTTAGGAAAAAAGTTAGGGTTAGCGAAAACGCTTGCCTAACCTGCTTCGAAAAGCCACATCCGGTCGTAGCTGCATCGAAGTGGCAGGCGCTACCTAGCTAGAAACGAACCAAAACACTGTTTAGAAAATTGCTATTAGTTGCCTGGCTTGCTACATTGACATATACCAAATGACAAACGGATAGGGTTATTGGTGTTAAAATACAGCAGTTATGTTATTTGGACCACCATGCTGTTGATGTCATACAGCCTGTCACTTTGTGTTTATACTTTTACATAACGACAATAACACGTTTGATGTTGGAAGGCAATAGAATGTTCACGATGTCACTGCAAGAACTGTCTACAGCAGAGATGTTAACGGCGTAACATCAACACGCTGGTGTATAGAAGATTACATCTGTCTCTGCCAGACATTCTGGATTGACTGCAGTAAGACCCAGAGCCCTCGGCGCTATCTAGCAGAAGAACAGACACGTCTCTTTCACTGCACCTCCTGTGCTCACATTTGCCGTTTCTTCTTTTATCTTTGCCACAACCGTCAAACTGGCAACCAGCAAATATTGAGCCTTTCACTCAAACTGCACCATTCTTTATCCACACCAACATGTATTATTATTATACCCGCTGTGGAGTTGTAATGAAATGGGGTTTAGATACATGGGTCTGGTGTGGGGCTAGAGGATGAGAAAAGGAGAAAAAGCATGCAGACAGACGGGGGGGTTATATATAGACTAAATCGTTAGCGGTGCAGTGAGAGGAGAGGAGAGGCGAGCTGGGCCTTGCTACAGCCGCTGAGGAGAGAGACGGTCAACTGCATCGTCTGCAAACAGGCCCTGTACCTCAGAGAGGTGTCAGAAACACGTCCACACCAACATTTGGCAAATGACAGCCACAAGGAGGGAGGACATTAACTTGAAATAATCAGACCAATAATAGACGCCAATAAGCCTAACGCTAAACCACTGGACGCTTGGATTGTGGGGAATGAGGGTGTGTCAAGACCAGTTTGCGTACTCGTAACGAGGAGCAAATGTGATGCCTTTGCTAAAACATAGTTGAATTGTCCCCCTGCTTGCAAAGCAGATTATTATCTGTTGGCAGTAATGCGGAGAAATGTTCCCTTGGGATTTCGCTAGGCTCACATCTGTCGGTCAGTTATCAGTAGTCTTGCATTTTACGCCTTGGTACCAAAGCTGGAGAAACGATAAGAGCGGACCATTTGCATCGCATGCGTTCAGAGACTTTTTAGCGTGATTTATTGTAATCTATTGTGGTGAGCGCTAACCCATCAGTTTCACACGAAGTGCCACACTCCTTAGGTTGGTTTTGCAGTAGAGGCGACAGGGGTGTGTGACTTGGAACGTTGCTTGTAATACGAGTGACTGGATTCACATCACGCTGAGGCCGTCGCTCTCCACCCTGCAGTTCGCGAGAGTGCGCTCCAATTATAAAGCGTTCGTTCTGCTCAATGCAAAGTGACATCTCCGCATCTATCTACCCACAGTGCTTCACAATGCTTCACCCACTGTTCTGGAATAAGCCATTGGACTGGCTAGAGCCCTCTGCAATCTCCAGACCCGTGTAGGGAGCCTTGATGCACTCAGAATCACAAGTGTCTCACTGACTGCCATATTAGAATCGACGTGGTTTATCTTTGATGTATTTAAGTGTGTACAATGCATGGACACCAGCATTACTTTTCAGTAGTATTTATGTGGCTGACTGATTCCTTTGTATGTTAAGATCTAAATGTGTAATCCTCTCCTCATGAACAGCTGTGCGAGGTCAGATATTAACCCAGACTATCAGCGCCCTCAAAGGGTTCTTTTCTCGCCAGCGCTGCATGTCCCTATGGACAGATTGATTAATCCCGGCTAGAGAAGTGTCAGTGAGATGGATTGTGAGATGCGCACACGTATGTACTTTGTACACATACCCAGTCATGCTCTCACACACACATGCATTCACCAGTGATGGTTCTAGAACATTTCAACTGGGGGGGGGGGGGGCAAGCTGGGGCCTGTTGTACTGTTAGAGGTTATTGTTGTCATATTGTTTTCTTCACTGCATTGCAGGCGTTAGCAGGCAAAAGACCATGTTCATAATCATCATCGTTGCCACTGTCTAATAACAGATGTAAACAAAGAAGGATAGCAAAAAGTTGTTATGTAAAAATTATTTCATACTCCACATTTAGGGGGGCCACAAGGGGGTCCAAAATTGTTGTCACAGGGGCACTGCCCCCCTCCCCCCGAACCGCTAGTGGCACTCACACACACACTTTTTAACCCATCTTAATGCATTCTCTATTTATTCAGGGTTCTTGTGCCTAAGTGGATATTTCAGACTGTCTCGCAGACACAACAGGCGCGTTTACCCGACATTATCCACACACGCTCCTCATCCACATACAGCAGCTGCCAGTGTTTCCTGTCTGATGTTTGTGTTGTGGTTTGGAAAATGAACATCTTTTTCGTCTGATCAAAGTAACCCACCGCCGTTGTTTTTCTGCTGGTTGACAGGGCTGGTAGAGCTGACGGTTACATCTGATCACTCACAGCTCCCCCATATTTCTGTTGTTGTATTCATTTAACTTTTATTTAACTAGGCAAGACATGACGGTGTGCTCATCTGGGTCAGATGAACCGCCACAGATTCCTGTGTGTAACGTGTCCCAGAGTTGGGCCAGGTCTGTTCAAACATACAGAGCATGTGGGTACAGAGCGCACACGCCACAGACAAAGGGCCAGCCTGGGTATTTCAGTTCAGGTGACACATGGAGCTGTTTTCAACTCCAACATTCAGCTCATTACACGGAGGATCAAAAATACAGGAAATGGTATGTCAGGGAAATGTGAGCTACCCCTTTACACATGGCTATAATGATGAATTATTATCAATAATACCATATGTAGTGTCTTTCCTAATTTGAATGCATTTCTGTAAATGATGGCAGTGCTTTTTCATGGCAACCTATGCAACCACCAAGCCTCTCGTTAGATCATGAAACTAATGAGAGCATATGGGGTTTTGTCATGCAGTCGCTAATGAGTGGTTGTCTAATTATGTCCATGTTGCTGAGCGAGCGAGGGAGAGAGGAGAGAAGAAAGATAGATGGAAGGTGGGAAAGAGCGAAGGAGAGGAAGACCGGAATATATTTGTAGGTAAATACTCGGATGAAATAAAAACACAATTCCTTCCCATCTAGTTTGAAAGCAGGTCAACAGTGTACATAACCCCAGAGTTAACCATCAGTCTCTTTGTTTGGGTTGTGTGTGAGCGAGTCTGTTATTTTCCTCTCCCTTTGTTAGTAAGGACTTGACAGTGCATCACTGTGTTATTATGCACAGTTTTTCCTCTCTGCAAAATGCAAATATGCTCTGCTACTCTGGGGCATATTTCCAACAGCATGTGCAAAAAGTTCTAAGCAGGAGTGTGAGGCGGTGAGTTGGGCTGCATTTGAGTCGAAGCAGAGTTTAACTCGGCTCTCCCTCTGAGAGGTCAGCCATGAAGGGACAGTTTTAGAGGGGAATAGATCTGTCATGTACTCTCAGATTCAACTTTTTTGTTGTTGTTGCTGTAAATAGAATAGAATAAAGATGAGAATATTATAGTTAAGTTGAGCAGAGCATATATACATTGATAGAATAAATCTTGGATTGAATCCAGTCTGGAATAGAGTAGAATCAATTGTGGAATGTGTTTCGTCGTACCACAACTGTTCTCTGATTTTGACTTCATTGTTGGTAGATTGTTCTACAACCTACCTTATGTTAGTGCATCCCACAATTTTTTCTTAAAACATATCAAGCATGCTCACTGAGTGTACAAAACATTGCACCTGCTCTTTCCGTGAGAAAGACTGACCAGGTGAATCCATGTGGAAGCTATGATACCTTATTGATGTCACTTGTTAAATCCACTTCAATCAGTGTAGATGAAGGGGAGGAGACAGGTTAAAGAAGGATTTTTAAGCTTTGAGACAATTGAGACATGGATTGTGTATGTGTGCCATTCAGAAGGTAAATGGGCAAGACAAAAAATTGAAGTGCCTTTGAACGGGGTATGGTAGTAGGTGCCTGGCGCACCGGTTTGTGTCCTGAACTGCAACGCTGCAGGGGTTTTCATGCTCAACAGTTTCCCTTGTGTATCAAGAATGGTCCACCACCCAAAGCACATCCAGCCAACTTGACACAACTGTGGGACTGTGGAGTCAACATGGGCCAGCATCCCTGTGGAGCGCTGCCATGCCCTGACGATTTGTAACTCAATATTGGGAAGGTGTTCTTAATGTTTTGTACAGTCAGTGTATATCATGTTGTGTGTCTCTCTCTCTCTCTCTCACCCACAGGTCAATGGACATCCTCCACAAGGGACCCATTTGTTTCCTTTAGTGCCCAGTATCGACACCCAGATGCTGCTTGGGTAGTCAACATTACCGCCTGCTCAGCGGCACCCTGACCACATAGCTGCCCATGTCTGCCCTCCTCTGCTAGGCCAACACATCCCACACAGTCTTCATGAGGATCACAACCCTGCCAGACCACCCCAGATAGAGGTATGTATATCAGTACTGTGTGCCTCGATACATCTCGTATTGAACAGCACTGCTAATCCTAGGATGTTACACAGTGTGCATAATGGACAGACTTTCCATTGAATATTGTAATGAGGCAGCAGTGGCTTGATGGAGGACAGCTGTCTTGGACTTGGTCTTGATTTCAGAGGCATGAAGGGGGAATGTTGACATATCCAAGACAAGAGACAGCTCCCTCACAATTTCCAATCTGCTGGCCATCTGGCCCATCAATAATGGTGATTTTGATTTGAGTCCAAATCCAAACCCTAAACCACCAGTTGGGTTTGTGGGATCTCATTTCCAAGAACTAAATTGATAGAATTTAAAGGAAGCCTTTCCCATTCCTATTCGTCTTGGCTGAGGTTTAAGGGCCGGTTTAACTTTTCACAAACGGTTGCCATGGCAGCAGCTGCTACACCGCTCCTCTGGGAGAGCTACCCTTAGTGCGTGGAGGTTTAAGGTCAAAGGTCAGTGTCATAGCCTCTATCAAATACAGGGACCTGCTGTAGCCTGTCCCCTGAGGCAGCTGCCCCTGTCTGGCCCGGGGTCACAAGTCAACTGTACCTTAACACAAAGTGACAGGCCCCTTAACGGGGTAGAACCTACCACAACACCATCACAACACTATACATAAGTAAAATCTGCTTGTCCATTACCACAAACTCAACTACTACTTGTGAAGTTGAAAATAATACTGTAGCTGTGCCTATGTGCACCCAGGGTTTTCTTGTGTGCCAGCCCATGCAGTCTTAATTTACTCAGGCACTTTCGATGTTGCTTTAAAAGCCAGTAACATTGATGTGCACCCTACATTTAGCGGTGAATTGATCACTGAACTAGCTGTAACAAAAAAGAGAAATGGGGATAATGCTTGAAGATAACACAGCATGCAGTCTGAGTGAGTCATTTTGTAATTTGCCTGGATAAGTCTTGCAGTATTTCTCAGCTATTCTGAGACCTTGACATTTCTGTAGAAACACCTAACGGACCCTAAAGTGCCCTTTTTCTATTTGCATGTTCTTAAGGTTTTTTATTTAAGGAAAACACTGCGGTAGAAATGCCAACAGGTCATTTGGGGGCAGGTGGTGGTGTTAAATGTGCATAAATTGATATTTCTGCATTTTTGAGTTAATGGAGAAAAACAGAGAAGAATTCCCTTGGAATGATTTGTACACTCTGGAGCCATCTTGAATATTGACTTTGATATTGACATTACAGAGGGGTGGCTGGTTGGATGGATACATGGGTGGATGCATAGGTAGATTGGTAGAATGTTGGATTGGTTGATGGATAGTCGGTAGGATAGGAGATGAAGAGCAGATCAGAGAGGGTAGGATAGCAGGATCCCATATAGAAAAGCTATAGAAGAATTGAACAAAATTCCTATATGTTTTACCTGGAACTTGTCAGTAATACATATGGCAGCAAATACACTTAGAAGATTCTTGTAATATCTGACTCATACTGGTGGTTAACATTTAGACATAACAGAAATGTTGCATGTATTATATAAAACACATACCATTCTAAAGTCTCACATACATGGGACATACTCATTTCAAAGCACTTGCATACCACTGTCTGACATCATTGACACATGCAATGTGACACTTTTTGAAAAAAGAAGCAAAGTCCGCAGCGAGCAGCAGGAGGAGGAAGACAGGAGGAGGACAGGAGGATGAGCAGAAGAAGAGGGAGAAGTGGAGGAAGAGGAGGAGGAAGAGAGGAGGAGGATGAGCAGAAGAAGAAGGAGAAGAGGAGGAAGAGGAGGAGTGAGGAGATGAGGAGGAATGACTTTGATAGCAGCAGTGAATCTATTTAGTTATTAAGTGGAGATCTCTCAAAAGCCATTCTCACGATAGCACATTGTTAGTAGTCAGTGACATATCAAACCTAAGCAGGGATGGGCTTGATTAAAACCCTGGATGGGAGACCAAAGGCATAGCTGTAGATAAATCAACTGTCCATTAGGAAGTGCTGCCCAACCTTCACCATGGAAACTCATACATGAAAATGTATATATAAATATTGTATTTATGTATATACAAATATTGTATTTTTGTTATAGTAATTGTCATGTTTTTTTTTTATTTGTTGACTTAAAAAACTATGTGAAACCTATTAAGGAAATCCTTCATTTTGTAGAGGTTACATTCTCAGAAGATACTTTTCCTAAAATATTTATAGATGACTCATATAATCCATATACAGTTTTTTTCTTAAATATGTCATACCATGTCTTTGTTGGCATCATTTCATTTATTCAATTGTGTATGACATATAAGGCATATAAGTCAATACATATACAAATACACCACTGACATTTAAGGCAACACATACAAAATCTTACCAGATTCTTATTAGATTGTTGTACAAATAATCTTCTTCTGCCATATCAGATTATTTCATTCTCATGATTCTTTTCCATATGTTGGAGATTACGATGGATGGATGGATATGGGAGCTGAGGCAAAGGTGAAAGAGGAGAGAGAGAGAGAGAGAGAGAGAGAGAGATGAAGGGATGTAGATGAGGGACATGTATAGGTGGGTTTGGTGGGGGCAGTGGGAGACAGGGATGAGTCGAGGCAGATATATCCAGGGAGGGAGTGTGTCTTCTCCCAGGGTAATTCACTGGGAGTTGCTGTGAAATGGAGCCAGTCTGCTGAAGCTGCTAGAGATTATTCAAACCCTTTTCCGGGGAGATGTGACAGAAGAGAGTGGCTCTGAAATCAGACTCAATCAAACTGTACTGGGTCCGATCACAGACTGCAGAGTTCCTTTTCCCTTGGGCACCCTTGCAGCACAACTATAATTAAAGAAAACATAGGCAAAAACCGAAGGACATTTTCTACTGCGGGACAGGGGATAATTCATATATTCTCTATGCATTTTGTAGTTTTGGTAATACTAGGCAAACAGTGTAGATTCACATTACGGTATGGCCATGGAATACTTGATTTCAGCTAGTTTTGCATAGAAAAGGTTCTTGAAGCATACTCAAGTATTATAATGCTCTGAGGCTGAAGGACTGCTCTTTTTCACATGATGGAGGAATAAGAAGTAGGCAAACTGACAGAAATGCAACTTTTTTTAATCCCAGCATCACACATGGATAAAATACCCCGTTGTGAAGTTTGCTTGATTTCCGTGTACGGTAGTTATAATACCTTCGATGGTTTAGAGCATGATTCAGGCAACAGTGGGGTTGTGTGTTTCATTCCCACATGGGCCACATACTGTATATTGCATGTCTTACTGTTGACAGCTTTGGATAAAAGTCTGTTAAATGACCATATTTTGGGGATAGCATCATATACCACCTTATTCAGTGTTATTTTTTTTTTACTTTATGGAAGCTACATTATTTTATCTGGGAGAACCACACAGTAATGCAGTGATGTGACAGTCAGATTAAAAGACAAGTCTGTGAAGTCTTTAAGGAACTGTGAGATTTGGGGAGCGATCTGACAATTCAAAACCATTGAATATGTCTCACTACCTTTCATCCAAAGTAATAGCAGCAGTAGTGTAACAGATGAAACAGCACACGGATTTAAATATGAACCTATTCAGCAGTCTGAAAAGTATGGCAGTTATGCAAAATCGGTCTGATTGTGATATGCAAAATATAACCATGTCTGATTCAATGTAAAACAATATTCTATATACTTCACATTCCACTATTTTCCTCTAATTTGTCAGCTATGTACCTGATGCTGGCAAATTGAGACGGAGCTGAACACCGCAAAGTAAGATGTCAAGAGGGGGTAAAGAAACGGAATATTCAAATGAAATAAAGATCATGATAGTCCCACTTCATCCACTGCTTATAGTGTAGATCTTTAAACAGTTTGTCTTATCTCTTCAAATAGAGGAGCCCTAGAGGAACAGCTGCATGCAGTGATCATGAATGGAGCTCAGTTAGCACTGCTGACTACCAAGTAGGGCCCCCGCCTCGCCTCTTTCAGCTAAAAGGGCTTTCAAAGGGAACCTGGCTTGCCAGTGTCACCACGTAAAGGCCACAGCCGGCAGAGTATTTTCTTGGCGCTTTGATTTCACGTTCATTTCAGGCTTGTCATGACTCTGCAGGAAATGTACGCACCCGTAAATGATGATCAGTTATGTTAGTTTAGTGTTGTGGTATGCGTTACGGTTGTAGTATGCTGCAGAGCTATTGCGGGAGAATCATTCAAATCGCAGTGCTATGTATTAGGGGTAGTATCCCCATTACAAGCACTGTATTCCCTGTGCGGCTTAGATCTCAGTAGCTTGTCACGGCCAATGTGGGGATGTGTGGCGAGGGCTCCGTCGACTTTGAGGTATAATGCTGATTGTAGGGTTTCGCAGCAAAATAGTTGATCTCTAAGGCTCCAGTCAAAGCAGGTTTTTTGAAGGCTTGCTGGGTTTATGGTACAGTAGGTTATACTAAACCCTGAGGTTATTTGCCTTGCAATAATCACATAATGTTGTACTGTAACTGAACCGCTGGAACACATTGAATATGGCTCCAAAATACCCTCTTGGAAAGTCTGCTCAGTGTCTAGCATCAAACAAAACCCAGTTACTGTAATATGCAGTGGGTGCGTTATCCATTTTATTTGACAAGCACAGATGGTGAGGAACTTTTTGCCTCGTTTCCCCATTAATACTGCGTAGTTGATGTCACGCAGCGGAGTTAATGATTTAAAGGATACTTCGGGATTTTAGCAATGAGGCCCTTCGTCTACTTCTCCAGAGTCAGATGAACTCATTGGGGACCATTTTGTTATGTCTGTATCCAGTATGAAGGAAGCTGGAGGTAGTTATGCGAGCCAATGCTAACTAGCGTTAGCGCAATTACTGGAACTCTGTGGGTATCTACTAGCATACTGTAAATGTACTATGTAGGATATAGTGGTATGTTGCCCCTCAGTGTTTATGTGTCGCTTGAAATGACTCAGTGGCTGAGACAGTGTGTCAAATGATTTGATTCTCTTGCGGTCTCCCTCCGTCTGAGCACCGCCGCAGTCCCATCTCAATCCTACACAGACCCAAGCACAAACAACACAAGTCTCCAAATATACAATTTACGGGTTTTTGAAACCCAATCTCCTTCTCCTAGACCCCTAGTCTGCCTGTTCATCTGCGGTTGCTATGAGACCGAACACCTCGGAGCACACTCTGAGGGTCACCCTGACCAATAGCAGAGATGCATGGCACAGCGTCTTGCTGAAGCACTTTGTTTTCTCTCTTTCCAGTCCGTCCCTTCATCTGAGGAGGAGAGTGGTGGTGGTGTGTAATGGGATGTGAGAGAGATAGGCCTTTGGTCCGTGGGCTAATGGATACGCTCCGGACCAGAGCAGCGTTCTGAACAAACACCCGAACCAGAATCGTCTACTTATCCCGAAAAATATTTGTGGAACTCTTCTGTTTGAATATCGGCGTCATACCATCAAGTAGGGGGAAAAAAACACCGCTGTGATATTTGTAGCTCTTTACTTACCACAGAAAACAATGGCATGAGCGCATATCTGTCAAAACATGTCAGCCAGACGCACAGGATGTGGTGCCACATTGTTATGATGAACGAACATTTCATGCGTCGTGATTAAATATCGCGAACCGATACGATTGT
This sequence comes from Salmo trutta, assembly GCF_901001165.1. NCBI lineage: Eukaryota > Metazoa > Chordata > Actinopteri > Salmoniformes > Salmonidae > Salmo > Salmo trutta. The sequence continues at coordinate 51,476,240 of NC_042969.1, read as the reverse complement.
CCTAGCAATGAAGTTCTTGCTCTAAAGGCAGATGGGCAAGCTGAGACAACAAACATCTGCGTGTGCCAGATCTTCTCTGTCAGTTAATGTGGTAGGCCCTTCTGAGAAGGAGAAATAATCTCCCTTTATATATGTTCCCGTCGTCGTCCTCTATGTGAGGTCATTGGTGTACTACTGACATCGCGTTCTACCAGGCTCTTTTCGTCTTGCCTCATGTTTCAACGTATACTGTAGAAACTTGGTCATTCATATGATTTAAAAAACGAACGATGCTCATGTTTTAATTACTTAGTATTTGCACACGCTTGTAGCCTGTCTTGTACCAGCAAGACCAGAATACATTAGTGCTCCTGTACAACTCTTCAGCATTAAAACATACTGACAGTAAGCAGAAGCGTGATTCCTTGAATAACAGCGGGACAAGTGATACCGTGTTCTGTTTTTCTCCGAGTGGAGAAAACGGCAGCCGTCAAGTATCGCCCTGGCTGTATTTACTCCATGCGTAGTGAACCGCTCTGGGTCTTGCTCCTATTCTCTTCTCCCGCAGCCCGATCCCAAGAGGGCGGGGCAGCAGTTCTCATCGACTGGGCCCTCCCTGGGCCCCTGGGGCACTGCAGACCGTTCCACTCCACAGCTCGACAGCCTAATCCATCTCCGTTGTGGGGAGGCACGGGGGTCAGAGAATTCTGTCAGAGCAGAGCAGAGTGGAGGCTCATCCCGTAAATAAGCTCTGGGGTGTCAACTGTCTCCAGTCTCCCCACCAAGATTCACCAGAGAGCTGACGGTTAGCTGCTTGGCATTTTAAGCCCTGTACCTTGGGAGATTTCTGCCCACATAATGATGTTTCCCTGCTACGGCTGACGGGGCTGTGGCTTCAGTACATCTGATATGAGAGGAGTTGGAAATCAGGCCCTCATTCTTAGAGCAGATTGTTGACCTTTAGATGATGGTGTTGTCTTACAACAGCTTAGCTTGAGAGAGAGAGAGATGATTAACAGAGGGAAATTTAACAGCGGCCATGTTGTTTTGCCGGTTTACCCACATCTCCCCTTATCAAGTTGAAAGCAACCTGACCCGCCATTTATTCAACAACGGAGCAACACATCTGTGTGTTTATTGTTAGTCTTTATTTGTATACACTGCATTTCTTTGTTCCTTCCCGGCAAAACCGCAATTTACAGTTGCTAATAGCTGTTGACATGTCGTTAAAAGGACGGGATTGCTACAGGATAAGCACTTGAAGCTAAGTTGGCTTTTGTGTTGTCTGGCAGTACAGTTCATTCCTTTTTAATTATGAAGAACCAGGAGGTAAACGTTTTTCAGAGCATCCACCCTATTTGATCCACTTACGCTGTGTAGGCTATTACGGTATGTATGGTAGCTTAAATGTCCCACACAGTGATTTGACCTTGAGAGTAACTGCATCAGTGTCTACTGCACCTCTATTCACTAGATCAAATGCGTCCTATAAAATTGAATGTTTATAAAAAAGATTTCAAGAGTTTCAACGTGGTGTCCATGTCTTTACGTTTGTTTGGTATTCACCATAGCATTAGCCCCGTAATCCAAGGTGCAGCTGTGAGATGGGGCAGTGAAATGAGATGCATATGGGCAGCTGCTGTGTTTCTGTTGATGCTGTATGGCGGATGGCCACTTGGTCACACGCGAGAAGCTATTCAATAGCATCATACATCTCCATTCCAAATCCATTCAATGGTTTTATTAAATTCACAGAGAAGAGCATAAGGCCTTTTTAATGGCCGATGACAAATCCCATACATGTCCTGGTGCATTGAGTTGTAAAGCTGAGAACTGTAACCGCAGAAATGCTGTCGTAAATACAGATATTGTGTGTGTGTGTTTAGGGTACTTTGCCATGAACAAGGAATTACCAGGATAAATACATTAAAGTGCCATTTTATGGATATGCATCATACGACAAGAGAGAGAGATGAGAACATCTCGGCCATCGGCAGTTCATAGCACTTCAAATCTGTCTTGCTACCTCATTTCAGGAAGATCTTTTCCATTTGTAGTAGGACTACCAATCTTATTTTCAGAGTGTGTGTGGGTTACGCATGTACTCATGCTGTGTGTTGAGTGTGCATTGCTGTTTGTGTATTTGCGTGTGTATTCGTAAAAATGAGTTCGTAAGTGTGTGGGTGGATGACTGCGTGCTTTTACTACAACTGTATATGCATTCCCAGTTGCCGTCTTCAATACAGATATATTTGTGTTTTCACTCATGTTGGAGATGGAGGGAGCTATGTTAAAAAAAATGGCTTTTAGAAAATCCACAGAAGGTAGACCCGTAGATCCTTAAACTGTGATATGGCAGCCAACTAACTTTGTCCAGGGATTGCATGTTGAGTAAAATGATTTGCTAAGCTATAATTACACACACCTATTCTTTGTCCTTATCTCTTCATTGGTCATATTAGCATACCATGTGTATGATTCCCGAAAATCTTCAAGAAGTATCTATGAGGAGGAAAATAAGAAACAAGCCGTTAATAAAATTGGCTCGCTTGAAACGTCACCTTTGCCTTATGCTTCAGTGTGTGCTAAACATTTAATTCAGGGTATTGCCCACTCCTTGAAATGTATTCACATACGTTTACTGGCTTTGATCATCTGAATGCAGGGCGAACACTGCTGTTTTGCATTCCGATCATGGCTGATAGAGATATTTCATCTCAGTTTGACCACTGTGATAAACGTAGATATACATTTTGATTCTCCTAGTAAATTCCCCACTTGGAGTACCACATCCTGACATGTCCTGACCAGTGCCTCTCTTCTTTGCCTTGCAGTTTCCCCAGAACGCCCGAGGGAGGATGGACCGGCTGATCTTCTCCCTGTTGGTGCTGGCCGTCTCCATCAGGGGGCAGCTGTGCCCCAAGCGCTGCATGTGCCAGAACCTGTCCCCCTCGCTGGCCATCCTCTGTGCCAAGACAGGCCTACTCTTTGTGCCCACCGTCATCGACCGGCGCACAGTGGAGCTGCGGCTCACTGAGAACTTTATCACAGCCATAAGGAGGCGGGACTTTGCCAACATGACTAGTTTGATCCATCTGACGTTGTCCCGCAACACCATAAGCCAGATCATGCCTTACACCTTCGAGGACCTCAAGCGGCTGCGAGCGCTGCACCTGGACAGCAACCGTCTGAGTGTGATCAGGGATGACCACTTTCGGGGGCTCACCAACCTTAGGCACCTAATCTTGGCCAACAACCAGCTGCACGATATCTCTCCCCACGCCTTTGACGACTTCACAGGAACCCTGGAAGACCTGGACCTGTCCTACAACAACCTGGTGGACATCCCCTGGGAGACGATAGGTCGTCTAACCAACGTCAACACCCTTAACATGGACCATAATCTTATAGAGCATGTGCCCCAAGGAATCTTCACCAACCTGCACAAGCTGGCGCGTCTAGACATGACTTCCAATAAGCTGAAGAAGATCCCACCGGATCCACTTTTTCTGCGCATCCCCGTCTACGCTAAAGCCAAAGGATCTCCTCAGTCATCATTGGTGATGAGTTTTGGTGGAAACCCGCTCCACTGTAACTGTGAACTGCTGTGGCTGAGGAGGCTGACCAGAGAAGATGACCTGGAGACCTGCGCCTCTCCTCCAGACCTCACAGCCAAGTACTTCTGGACTATCCCAGAGGAGGAGTTCATCTGTGACCCTCCGGTCATGACCAGGAAGTCTGCCAAGACCTTCACCATGGAGGGCCAGCCAACCAGTCTGAAGTGCAAGGCCAACGGAGACCCAGACCCAGAGATTCACTGGATTTCCCCTGAGGGCCGTCTGATCTCCAACACGTCACGGACTGTCACCTTCAGCAATGGCAGCCTGGACATCAACATCACCTCCATGAAGGACTCTGGAATCTTCACCTGCATTGCCTCCAACGCGGCGGGGGAGTCCACGGGCCAAGTGGAGCTGGTTGTCAACCTCCTCCCCCACCTGGCCAACAGCACCAACCGGCTACGGGAGCCCGACCCTGGCCCTTCAGACATCCTCACTTCGGCCAAGTCCACCACAGCCACGGGCAATGACACACGGAGGAACCAGGAGGGAAGGGTGCTGATGGCGGAGCTGACAGCTAGCTCAGTGCTGATCAAATGGCCATATCAGAACCACGTCCCTGGGATCAGGATGTACCAGGTCCAGTACAACAGTTCCCTGGATGACACGCTCATCTACAGGTGAGGAGGGATAGGGATCTGAACAGGGGTGATGGGGAAATAGCTTCAGTCTCTTGGTTAGAATGAGTTAAAAACATTCAAATGTGTTTTTGTGTTAATGAGTTACTCAAGGTTTTATGATGAAATTACATTTTGACTCACAGATATACAATTACAAGATGTCTATCAGCTAAACAGTAGCAATCATAAGAACACCAGAAACATTTCATGTTGTATACATGTATGTAATTATAATGAGTTAATATTTAGTTTGGTACTTACTAATCGTTATTTGCAAGCGATAAAAAGGTAACATTTTTCATTTGCTTTGAGAAGACATGTTTCTTCTCTTCTCTCCTTATTTATTATTTTGCTCCTTCGTACTTGTTCCAAGGTTTATTTTGATTTATTTTTTGTTTTGATGCTTCCCTCATTGCATATGCCAGGCCCAACATCAATTTATATCAATTATTTTGAGTTTGCAGCGCTCTGATAGATGCTGATGGACCGATCTGTAATTCGTGAATTATTTTGGTCATCAAAAAGTGTTGGTTTTCATTCAAGTCTCACGTCGTCTTACAGGGCCTGGCCCAGGGCTCCTCACGTCGTCTTACAGGGCCTGGCCCAGGCCTGTATGCAGGCGGCTTGTTTAGTTTTTCTGCTCTGATCAATGGCAGCTGTCACTAAGGGAGCATATTGATTTGGGATCTCATTTAGGGTATCCATGTCGAGATTCTGGAGGCAAATCCTAGTGACTGAAGATAGGCGCTTCTGTCCCACTGTGAAAAAAGCACAGCCACAGTGAGAGAAAGAGGGAACTTCACTTTCTTTGGTGTTTTCAATCTTTGTTTCAGGGGAAACGTATACCCCAAGCGGTTTCTGTTACCACGGGGAGTTGGAGGGATGATTTTGAATGCCGAACATGTAGAGGAACATTGTGCACAGAGAGACACAGTTTGGATTGTGGCTGGTTTTAGAGCAGGTACACAGTCTATAGACTGATGTGTCTGTGCTCTGATAAACGCTCTCTCTCAGCAGATATTGTGGGGAGCCTAAACTAATGAACACGGCAGCCAATTAACTGACTGGGACAGGAGAGATGTTACTATAGGTGAATTTATCTAGGACTAAGTACTTAAACATTGCTCCCTGTTCCTCATTGACTAGTTGTCTGATTTTATTTACTTGGTCTGGGAAAGCAGTGAGCATACACGGATGCTTGCAGACACACACACACACACATACACACATATGCACGCTCGCACACATACACACACATATGCACACACAAAGTTATGTAAACATAGCATATTATGTATCTTGCACTTGTCTACACACCCACTGAAGGGTATGAGCACATAGTACACTCAAAAACATTCAATACACTAATACAAACACACACCCACACAAACAAAGCAAGTACAGTACATTTCTCAAACAGCTCATCATAAAAAAACATCTTTCTTTGTTTTGGACGAATCAGAGGTTTTGCTCGACTCTTGGGCAGCAACGCTTGCTTAAACTCTGCCTCTTGTCTTCCATATTGATTTGGAAGAAGAGAAGAATGTGCATAAAGGACACGTTTCGGAGACGAAGAGCTCAAGCTAACAACAACACCCTGAAGCTGTAATTTCTAGACAATTTTCAAAAGCTGTGCAGAGGAATGGCGTAACAGCCACTGCCAGGTCCCAGTACGCGACACGCTGCAGCCCAAAGATTATTAAGAGCGAATCAGTATAATGCCCACAGGAACTGGGTCGACCGAACGAATGGTCTGTCCTGCCAGCTCGCTACGCATTAGGGCTATTGAAATGTCTGTCGGTGCCCTTCTGCTGATTTGGCCCATTGCAAATGAGCTTCAATGTTCTCTATGGGCTGGTCCAGCTCCTACTCAAAATGTGTTCTCGATCATTTTAGGCGTTTCGGTACAACAATAAAATAAAAAAACAGGTTCCATCCAAATGTTTCTAGCAAATGTTCATTTTGGCCCAATTAGGGCCTGAGAGTCCTTTCCTCCCAGACCACCGATCTAAAATTACTTGACAGATGTAATTGATACAGCGTAAATCAAATCAAACTTTATTAGTCACATGCGCCAAATACAACAAGTGTAGACCTTACCGTGAAATGCTTACTTACAAGCCCTTAAACAACAGTGCAGTTCAAGAAAGAGTTAAGAAAATGTTTACCAAATAAACTAAAGTAAAAAGTGTAAAATAAAAATAACGAGGCTAAATACAGGGGTTACCGGTACCGAGTCAATGTGTGGGGGTACAGGTTAGTCAAGGTAATTTGTGCATGTAGGTAGGGGTGAAGTGACTATGCATAAATAATAAACAGCGAGTAGCAGCAGTGTAAAAAACAGTTGGGGGGGTGTGTCAATGTAAATAATCCGGTGGCCATTTGATTAATGCCCTCCTTTCACATGTCAATGGCCAAAAATAAAATGAGACTATTAAAGGAAGGCGTTTGACAGTATTGGGACACGGCCCCCCACCATTCTTCTGATGTAGGGAAGTGATTGACAGTTTATATCAGACGGAGGAAGCTTGAAGCACACGGGACCGGCTGTGAGGTCCGTTAGGGCCCGCTGTATATTTGCTGGCACAGTCACTCGGGCGGTGCCCATCGATGGCATTGATGTGTCTCCATGCGGGGTGTCACCAGGAATCAATTGGACCCAGCTGGACATTGGCAGTAGTCACTCCTCCTCAATTCCCCCTTAACGCCTCGACTTTACAGGACTATTGGACGCGCCGACTCCTCCGAGCTCCTCTCAGTCCCTCTCTGTGGTGGGGCCCCCGGTGAATAAAGGCCCCACCACAATAGAATGGCACCGTCGCACATGCACACTCCTTTCATGCTCTACTTTTTTAAATCGCCTCTGCTTGAGGATTCTATTAGGGATGGGTGGAAGAGCACTGTAGGGGGAGACAGTGGAAGAAGGAAAGAAAGGAAGAAGTGAAGAGAGAAAGATTGAGGGAGCAGATATTTTGTCACTGTGATATCATGATTATCAACTAAACTATATTAATAATCACACTTGCGTGTGAGTAGACTCGTGTCAGGGGAAGGAAGGAAGACATGTACTGCTTGCTCATTTTATACCATTGGCGGTTTTAATACTTTGTGACGACTAATGAGCTCGCCAATCCACTCAATTGACGGACTTGGTTCCGTTTATACTGGAGTGATTTATTAGTATACATGCAACATGCATCACCTGTTTATTTGGGGCCTTTGTTGGCCCTCTGAGCTGACATGGGTTTTTTGGTTGAGATAAAGCCGTCCCACTGGGCACATACTGGTTGAATCAACGTTGTTTCCTCGTCATTTCAAACGACATTGAACCAACGTGGAATAGACGTTGAATGGACGTCTGGGCCCAGCGGGATCATTTGTTATGCAAACATTTGCCCACTTGAAGTGTACCTGCGATGCCTCTCAGACAGTCCTTCTAAGGACTATATATAGACGAAACAAATAAAAACACTAAACCTTCGGGATTCTTCTAAACAAAGGCTTGGCACAGTAGGATGCGTGGCGTGAAACGGCGCATGGCATAAGTGAATTCCCCGAATTATGGTTTTGATAAGACTCTGTTGCCAACACCCTATTTTCGAACGTGACAGGTAATTTCCTTTTGGTGTTGTACTTGAAGGCCCCCTGCAAAGAGGCCACAATGACATGTTCACAACATTGCCTTGTGAGAAATCAAAATAGAATCAAACCGAAGAGCATTACATTCTCCTGACCAATGGGTTATAGCATCAACGTGGCTGTCTCACTGTGCATGATGGTGAACAGTTTTGGCTGAGGGAACTAGCCGTCCTACCTTGTTCTTTTGTTAATGACTCTTTACATTTACGGTCCTCAGTGTTATGTTTCATTGGAACTAACCTCCAAACTGGCATGGGCTTTAAAGCTTAAAGGATGACTCATCAGGTTCACATAGTATGTAAGATTGGCTCTCGCATGGGGATCTCGAATAAAGAGAATGTTGTTGCCTGCCTTTTGATAGCATATTTCAACAAAGAATGGCAACATAACAAATTTTTTTTCTGTTATCAGATGCCAATAACTGTAACATGAACTGTTGTGTAAGATGTTGATGAAAAAACACGCCTTGTATAAATCGACTCTCGAGGATTGAGTCAAAACTCTATTTAAAAGTAAAGGAACCATATGTCCATATCAGTCGATTGAACTGATAAAATGAAACAAACGAAGGCTATGAAATATCTATTAGATAATAGTTGTTGGTTTTAAGGCCTGCCAATACAAATGAAACCAGGTGCTGTGTTGAGCATGTTGATGTGGGACAGATGGTTATCCCAACCTGTTCTTCCTCGTCCGCCTACCAACCTCAATGCTTTATTCAAGGTTATATGCCATGATGGCATTTTTTGAAATTATTTACAGTCTGAAAAAGAAGTCAGGGATTCTAATAGGCTGCCATCACGTGTGATGTCTCATTTGGATGCATACGTAGTGCTGAAGCTTTCAGCTAGTGTGTGTGATATCCCACATAATATGCCCATCTGCACGTAACCATTATACTCATACTACACTTATACTCATGTGCAAGCCAAGTCAGAGACGCAGACATACAAGTGTGCATACTCTCTCTCTCTCACACATACATACATACATACATACATACATACATACATACATACATACATACATACATACATACATACATACAGCTCTTCAAACTACCATACAACGTCTGACTCTAAATCTATAAGCTTAGCCTTTTTTTTTCTTCTTTTTTTAAGTGTTCCTTCTTCCTCTGTATTGCTCACATTTTCTATGACTGGCCTCTTAGAATCCGGTGATGTTCCCCTTTTTCCAGGTTTATCCATCTTAGTGTATTCTCCTCACGTATGCCTCTGTTGGAAAGGGCAACAAGGGGACGATTGGCTTTATCCCCTACCAGAAGACCCAGACATGAACCAATCTGGGTGTCTCATCTCCGCCCCCAAAAAACTAAACTCCCTAAATGTATACAGGCCTTGTTCTCTGCATGCTACTATGGCTGCATATCAATTACGTGATTATCATGTTGCTGGAAAATAAATAATAGATAACTCTCTGAAAAGAGATTATAACAGGTTTATGACTAGACTGCAGAGGCTCAAGTGTTTTAGCTCAACACGAAATGAGCTGGAAATATGGACCGATTCCTTTGACTTCTAATGTGGGTGATAGAGGATATTTTCAATTTGAAGCCAGACCTTTATCTCACGTGATACTATGAGCTTCACCAAGGCCATGCATGGAGATGAGGAAGTACAATATGTCATTAGGCTCCAGGTAGTAGTTCTGGAAGCTGTACTTCCTCAGAGGTGATTGGCAGACGGTTAATGTGGGAACTGGGAGATAGCGTGGAGAAGAGACTTTCCCCTCCAAACCCTAACCTGTAGCAGAAAATAGCCTAGACTCCCCCATCATAAATGATCGATGGGATGATTAGCATGACTCTCCTTGCCGGAAGGCTGCAGGGTGTGTACTATGTGGTAAGATGACCCATAACCCTAAAACCACACACTGGTATCCCTGTTTCAACTCTGGAATGATCCGATTATATCCTGAACTTAAGTTTTAAAAAAGGAATGTTGGGTCATGGTTAGGGTTACAAAGGCAGGGCATATTACTGGAAACTTTCAAGGTTTACCAGTAAACTACCAGAATTTTGGTATCTTTCATGGATTCTACGTAATCTATCACTGTCACAGCTTTCTTCGTCGTCAGACGATATAGCGAAATCATCGTCGGAGAACGTGGACCAATACGCAGAGGAGTTAGTGCTCATCGTCTTAATTTATTAAATGAATGTGAACACGGAGGAAAAACAAGAAAACGAAATAAGACTAGTGACAGTTCTACAGGCATAAATAAACGCAGTGCAAAATACAACTACCCACAACCTACCAAACAAATACACACCTACTTATAGGACTCCCAATCAGAGGCAACTAGAAACACCTGCCTCCAATTGAGAGTCCAGCACCCAAAACTACACATAGAAAAACAAACCTAGAACCTATACCAAAACTAACACCCCCACTACACCACACACAAAACCACATAATACAAAACAAATATACCTCTGCCACGTCCTGACCAAATATAATACAAATAATACCTAAATATTGGTCAAGCCGTGACAATCACAAGATATCTAGGTACTTCAGAATATCACAAGTGTGTGTAATTATCTCTGGCCCTCTGTGCGGCCTTATCACATGAAATAATTAAACAAGATGATCTTCAAAGAAAAGAAATAGGACAAAGCTGCAAAACATTATCCTAAATATAAACCGTCAACTTAATTAATACCTGTTGGGGTTTAATATGAGGGTTGCAGCATTAAATAGCTTTTATATGATTTTTTTTTACTATGCCAATATGTATTTGTTGTCAATGCTTTGGCGTCAAACTGGTAACAGTTGTGAAAAAAATTCAATAGTTGGACAAGTTACAGAAGGAATTGAAAATAATGCCATTGTTGATTCAAGCCTTTTTTCATGAATTAGGCTATTTGCAAGTATACATAACCAAACTTACAATAGATTCCCATAGATTTTCTGTTAATTACCAAAATCACTGAAGATTCTGGTAACTTTGGTAAATTACTGGTAGCTTTGTAACCCCAGTCATGGTATGTTTTATCAATCAATGGGAGAATGTGTAAGCAGTGTGTTTCTCCCTAGTTCTTCTACTGAGCCTGAGTCTTGCTAGTAGTTAGTTCACTTACGACTCATGCCTTCCTTATTTAATTAGTTTGTAATTCTCTACTAATATGTGTATACACACACATGGCATTACGCACTTAGTTAACCATTAGGCCATTGTCCCTTAATTAAATGATTCACTTAGTATTAGCTAATTAGATTACACCCCCTAACATCAACTGGGCATTAACACAAGTACCAAATACCTGCTTCAATGACTGCCAATTGTACTCAAGCCATGAAAAATAATGAATGAAATCAAGGGCGACAGTTCAAAGAAGCCACTTGGCTCTAGTTAGTTACATGGGCGTGAGTGAGGACCTTTTGTACTGCACAGTCACCGCAGCACTTTTCTCTTTCTCCTCCTCTGGTCCAAATCCAGCCGAGCTCAGCGAAAGGCCCTGTCACCTCCCCAGGCCCATAATCATGTGCTAATCCTCGGCGTCTTGCTCCGAGTTTTCATCATCCTCCCCATGCCCCAGATCAATTTTTAATCATGGCCGTTGACACGCCACCTCCTCCATCCCTGAGAGTGTGTAGATTAATTAAGCAGACAGACATGCGACAGCCGTAGCGATAACGAGGGAGGGATGCGCTGGCCCCAGTTAATGATTTTAATGGCCGCCGACAACAGGTCACACCTGTTGTAAAGGAGTTAATGCAGCGGAATGTGAGAGAGATGCTGTTGAGTTACCTATTGGTGGATATCACAACGGAGGTCTACGTCATTGGATGAGGAGGATGGGTCGAGGTGTATTGATGCACAGGAAATGATGGGCAAAGGCCATGCCTTTTTCATTACCGTTTGGTAATATGAACACTCACTGTTTCGGCGTCTTCATGAACGGTCCTTCATCTGAGCGCAAATTCACACACACACACGCAAGCATGCACGCACACACACAGTCACATGCACTCGCTTTCTCATGAGCACACACACAGTCACATGCTTTCTCTCTCTCTTTCTTGCCCTCTCTCACAAGCGCACACACAGACACAAGCCATCCAATTATCCTCCATGGGATTTTAAAACTATTTACATTGTATCATAGATCAATACTATTACGTTTTGGATGCTGTTGTTCATGGTGCATCAAATAGACATTCTAATTTGTTTGGAAAAAAATCGGCAGCACTCATTTTGCTATTTCGACCAAACTAAGCATTACATTGATTTGGTTGGCAGGAATGTTATAAGAAGTACGCAATACATTGCAGAAAAGGTTGATGCAAATACAAATGTCATAGGAAGCACACAAGCCTGCACTGTGAAGTAATACAAAACAAATTAACTTTTAAGCTGACTTTGTCCACTAGTCTTCTCCCAGAAAATGCCCCACAATAATTTTAGGGAGTTTTCCAAGAAGATTTCATTTGTGAAATACTCAATTTAACTAAGCCAATGTACAGTCATGCTTGTGAGAGGACCGCTGATAGTAGATCCATACTTATATGCTCTTGGGGTGTTTCTTCTCAAAGTCTGTAGCTAAGCCCCTTAGTGATTGTGGATGACTGGGATTTCTCTGCAATGCATTAAGGTGTTCTGAGCCCAACACTCCCTCCCCCCTACTTCAGCTCAAAGCCACTTCATGTAATCGGGCAGATTTGAGGAAGCCACTTGCAGTGCCATATTTATCACCCAATTCATCAAATCTATCGATTCACAACTCGTCTATAGAGAGATGTCTACTGTCGTCGTGTTTTATGTGTCTGTGCAGCTCCTACTGTAGCTCTGCCGTTGTACAGTTACGTCTCGTTGTCTGGAAACAACGAGAGATACATGGTCTCCATCTTGGGGCTCTGCTAAAATGTATGGGCAGTTTGAGATGGCTGGAAGGATTTGGTTTTGGGACACTAGGTTTTGTCTGGTGAACATGCACATCATAAGACTCTGAGTGGTGGCAGGAGTGTGTACCATGGGTTGAGGGCAGCCTAGCAGGGAGTCTCTCTGCCATGTGTAAACTGATGGGCCACTTATATAGCCTAAACCAGATGGCCATCAGTGTAAGTGGGCTGAACTAGCCCTGTGTGCCACCTGAGGACCCGACAGAGGGAAGCAGATGCTCCGGACGATTGTGTGTGTGTGCGTCTGGATGTGAATGGATGTGGGTGTGTGTGGCACACACAAAAAAATACTTTCTGTGACTCTCTCTCTCACACACACACACACACACACACATCAAACATCGGGGAAGAGTAGAAATGTAGTAACTGCAAGTGCTACTGGACCCAGTGTGACTCAGGTGCTGCAAAGACCATGTCCTGACTTCAACCAAGGGTAGTCACATGGCCACTGTCATGTTTCCAGTTAGACGTTTCTGTGGCTTCTCGCCAACTACTGGTCAGATATTTGCCTTTTATTGACTCATGTCATGTGACAAGGTTAGAGGCCTTTTGGAGGGAGTGTGATGTTTTTCTCTCCGGAGCAGGGCGCCTCTCAAAGGAATGATCAGTGGGGTAGCGTAGAGTGTAGAGGCTGATCAAATTAAATAGAATATTCCTAGTGTTTGGTGAGACGTAGACCCGATGGCAATGGCGAGACTGACGGTACCCTGTCTGTCTTGTTGAGCTTCGACACAGAGTTTCTACCTGATAAGGTCAGGTTGAGTTATATTTGTTATTCTGTGAGGGCCTATGTTCCGAACCCCCTACGGTGCTTTAGGTGCCAAGGATTCTGACATGTTGCAGCAGTGCGTAGACTGATCCCAAGATGTGAGAAATGTGCAGGAGGGCATAGTCAGAGGGAGTGTACAGTCGGGATGGAGAAAGCACTGTGTGCCAACTGTGGGGGTGCCCATGCAACTGGGGATCCAAAGTGCCCTGTGAGAGAGAGACAGGTTGAGATTGCCAGAGTTTGAGTGTGGCAAAACATGTCCTATGCTGAGGCAATGAAGAGAGTAGAGAATGTCCCAAGGGTGAGTGAGTCGACTGGGAGCCTCCCAGTGAGTAGGCCTGAAGAGAGAGATCCAGAGAGGATGAGTTTTAGTAAGGTTGGATTTATTGCGTTTATAGCCATGGTGAACAATTGCACTGCACTGATGGAGCTGAAATCAGAGAACATAGATGTGGTAGTTGCAGCTGCAGAGAAATATTTGGGTGTGAGAGATTTTAGTGCAGAAGATTCTACAGGAAGTTTCATGTCATGCAGAAGATTCTACAGGAATTCTTCCCAAGTCGACGGTCTGGTGTATGATTGTTAAGAGACAAAGTAGTAGGAAGGAGTGGAGGGTTTTGGGGGATAGTGTATAGGTGCAGGGTTAGATGGTGGTGCAGTTTAAGTTTTCCCCAAATTGTGCAATCTGCACTCCGACCTGCAAAAGGCAGCATTACGCAACACAGCATTTAGTCTGCCAGAAAGCCACAAGAAGAAGAAGATCACAGGTTAGAGGTCATTCAAGTACAAGATGGCGCAAGAAGATGCACATTAAACTCCTCCCTCAAATATCTACTGCCATCCTTTATCCTACAGTTGCATTGTCTGTAAGAAATTGTTACTTAAGAGGTTCTCCCAGTTGCATCCATGTTAACATTTTGTTGTTTCATAACCAGATGTGTTATGTTGTTACATTTTGTGAAATTCTATGGTAGATAGCTAGTGGGATGTAGCCCTTGGTCATGACTCTCAGTTCCATTACGTTACACATACAGTTGAAGTCGGAAGTTTACATACACCTTAGCCAAATACATTCAAACTCAGTTTAACTGAGTTGAGCGGCCTTTCAGGTTATGTCGATATAGGACTCGTTTTACTGTGGATATAGATACTTTTGTACCTGTTTCCTCCATCTTCACAAGGTCCTTTGCTGTTGTTCTGGGATTGATTTGCACCTTTCGCACCAAAGTACGTTCATCTCTAGGAGACAGAGCACATCTCCTTCCTGGGCGGAATGACGGCTACGTGGTCCCATGGTGTTTATACTTGCGTACAATTGTTTGTACAGATGAACGTGGTACCTTCAGGCGTTTGTAAATTGCTCCCAAGGATGAACAAGACTTGTGGAGGTCTACAATTTTTTTTCTGACGTCTTGGCTGATTTCTTTTGATTTTCCCATGATGTCAAGCAAAGAGGCACTGAGTTTGAAGGTAGGCCTTGAACTACATCCACAGGTACACCTCCTATTGGCTCCAATTGTGTTAGTTAGCCTATCAGAAGTGTCTAAAGGCATGACATAATTTTCTGGAATTTTCCAAGCTGTTTAAAGGCACAGTCAACTTAGTGTATGTAAACGTCTGACCCACTGGAATTGTGATACAGGGAATTATATGTGAAATAATCTGTCTGTAAACAATTTTTGGAAAAATGACTTGTGTCATGCACAAAGTAGATGTCCTAACTGACTTGCCAAAACTGTAGTTTGTTAACAAGAAATTTGTGGAGTGATTGAAAAACAAGTTTTAATGACTCCAACCTAAGTGTATGTAAACTTCCGACTTAAACTGTAAGTAATTTGTTTTGTGAAGATCCTTGGCGCTGGGTCAGAACATTAACATGCATCGCTTGCTGTACGGTTTTGGAGATATACCTTCTCTTTCATATCAGCCAGAAATAATGTTAAAAAAACTAAAGGTTAAATGAATACACACCTTTTATAGGGTTAATGTTCCCACACAGCCATATCTCCATGTTGCAGCGCGTGTTTACGGACGAGAGATGGATGACAGAGGGACCACCTGTGCTAATTCGCTATTTAGCATGCTCCAAATACCTGTGTGCAACTGAAGAAGCCCATCAGAAACGTGTTGCCACTGAACAATACTGTCGGCTGCAACCGTGATAAAGCCGGTTAAAACAGTGTACAGTAAGTGTATATATTTGTGAAATTATTTGAAGTTTCTAGAACCGTATCAAAATTGAGAATCGATTCACGTTTAGATGCATTATTTGGCTGTTTTGGCAGCTAGAGCCAGTCTACCTCTGAAAATAACATACGATCCTTGGACCTTAAGGAGCAGCGTTAGGCTCCTTAAGAGTACATCTTGGGCTTAGTGGGGGGGGGGGGGGGGGGTTTGGTAATGTCCAGACGTTTTACGTTTCTGGGGTTGTTTCATCCTGTCTCTCTGATATAATGTGTAGAAGTGTACCATGTTCACCATCTATTTTATTGATAAATGATGACACTACTTTAGACCTATCTGTCGGACAGCGACGTAATTTGGCTGGCTGGATTAACAGCAGCCAAGAAGATGATAGCCTCACGTTGGCAGGCTCCGCATTCTTTAAACAGACAGCGGTGGGTGCTATCATTCATTTACATTATAAACATGGAAATATCTGTAGCACGAATGCCTTGGCCGGGTGAGAGAAACATATCTGCTCTTTCATTAGCATATGACTGTAAAAAGACTGCTATTGTGAACCGCTAATGTAACTTTGGGTTGGGGAAGTCCTGTGGGATGGGAACTGTATGTTTTCTTCATTCTTGTCACTTCCTTCTTTGTCCATGTGTTCCTGTTTTGTGTACCTTACTAAAAACAATAAAAACATTCAATCAAAATGAACAGACCCATTAGTTGTGTATGCAATGGTAACTGCATAGAAAGCAAAAAACGAGTCGATGGAGATCAGTAGCACTGTACGTTATAAAGTGATGTTAGTTACATATTAAGAGATTGTTTTAATGGCGTTGTTCATCACATAATTCAGGGTCCTGATGTGTTTACACAGCCTAATGGCATGTAAATAAAGTTTCCTCACTAACTCGCGAAGCGAGGATAGCCAAATGCATTGTCAGCAGGGTCTCTTGCATGTGGTACGGCACACACAGACTTTAATTGCATAAATGCTCCCTCTTAGCATGACTGCTGACAGCGATTGCAGAAAGGAAAGATACATTACTTTTATTCCCTCTGTTATTCTTAATCTCTCATCCCGCCGGTATGTACTGTATTCACCATTTTTATCAGCTACCGCACACTTAGCACTAACACAAATGTCCTCCTCTTCCAGTGGAATAAAAGCCGGAGATAAGTGTTTTGCTTTTACTCTACCTGCCGGGTCCATATATATTATACAATATCGAGGGCGCACAGATGACAATGGATCTGATGAAAACTTTATTCAGGGAGTTTTCATATGATGGTAACGGTCATGATGACTGGGATGCTGGTGATGGTTAGGCTGTTAATGGTCTGCCTGTTGATGGTTCGGCTGTTGATGGTGACAACCAGAAGCATGAAATAGATGACGGGCTTGAAAGTAATGACTGATGTCAGTGATGACATTATTGGCTTCTATAATTAGGATGATGGCCATGACAATTACAGGAGCCTATCCCTCAGAGTCTGGCAAACTATCCTGCGATTCTCCCCTCCGTATCGGTAACATGTCTGTCCGTGGAAGGTGACTCCTCTCCGTCCTCTGCACCATTCCACATTAGCGGGGGGGAGCAGAGTTAACTCTTATCAGCGTGGGCTGATCCCGCAGGACCATGGCAATCTTAGTCCACAGGACTGAGGGAGGGGTGGCGTGACACTGGCAGATGGGCAGCAACACACATCCAACCACTCATCTCACCCAGATCCCCCAATCTTAAAATTGGCACAAGCACCACCCTCTGCCAAAGTCCCCTACTGAAACCAATGTATGCTTTTGTCTTTCACTTTGTGTGCCATTGTCATCGCAATCCGTGTAGCCCTGTATCGTGGTCTACTGTGCCAGTCTGCTCTGTGGCCGTGGGTTCCATGTGTTTGTCACTGAGGGGGCTTCTTTAATTCCCTCAAATTAATCTTGCTGCCCCTGTGAAGATACGAGGCTAGCACCGCCGAGTTGACGCCACACTGTTTACCTGAAGCATCCTCCACAGGGGGATTTGTTATCCCTTCCTCTTCCATAAAGACAAGGAATTAGCCCGTCCCTACACCGCGGCGGTGGAACGCGGCGGTGTGCTGGGAATATGAATAACTCCTAATGTTAGAGCACTGATACGCCATCAAAACTCTATTCATCCTGACTGTGATTCTCACAGAGCTCATTTTAGCGAGACTGACTGTTGTCGGCTGTATAGACTGACGATTGTTTTTTTGTGGGTGACGGCGACTGACCGTCTCATCTGGGGATGAAATGCTGAATGACAGAGATGCTGCTGGGTAAATGGAATCGTCTCGCTGTTCATTTCGGTAGATTGTGGGATCTCAAGGCTGTTGCGGTGGTTTCATGGGTCTCCGATGTTTATCATTGGCTGGCTGGTTGGTTGCATTGCAACATCGTGACAATGGTTGAGTTCGTATTGTGTGCCCCAGGTAGGGAGAGTTTGCTCATTTTAGACCATTCCATTGGTCCTTAAGTGAAATCTTCACCCACCCAAAGCACCGAGCCATGCAAAACAAACTCCGCCACTGATTCATCAAAGGCTACATGGGGAATGGGCATTCCATTGGATACAGTATCTCGGGTGCTTTTATCTTCTGGTACACACTAAAGGAATTTATAGTAGATACTTAATCTGCACTGGGAATAGGACACATGATGATTATGAGGGTAGTACAGATGCCACATTAAAATCCGTTAATACCTTGGATAGCTATTTACTGCAGTTAGCCTATTTGAGAGGTGGAGGGTCATGGATGGAGGGTCATGGATGACATTTAGTTAGAAATGATAGCATGTGTGGATAGAAATGGTAGCATGCTGAATAGCCGGTAGGGAGAATTACAAAATATTTGTTTAGGCTCATATACAATAACACAACATTCCTACCATCTGCATGGCCAGAGGACTCTGACACCCCAATCTGAGCCTGACCTTCAGAACCAGGTTGCAGGGCAAAGGTCATCATACAGCCATTTTGTGTTGAGGGATTAGGGAAATGAATTATTCACACAAGTACATTTTCTAACCATTCATATTTATTCCTATTTACCTGAAGTGCATGGTGTAGAGCTTGAAGAGCCCTGTTGTTGACCCCAATTGAGTATTGCTCATCATATGATGCAGAGCTGAAGCGCTCACTCTGATTAGCATGGTGGGGAAACCTAGCATGGTTTCCAGTGCTTCCTCTCCACAAGGTAGAGGGCACCGAGGTTAGACCATGAATAAATGATGAAATAATTGCTGTCTGTTTTGAGAGGCTGGTCATGCGTGTCCTGCTCACCCCTTGCCGGAGTTCTCTCTGCTTGGTTCAGGCACTGGCTCAGGTAGGCAGGCCTTAGGCGTGTTCTGTGTTGGCTAATCTTTCGTGGACAGATTCACACGTGAACAGTGAAGACTCATGTAGAATTACAGTATGTGATTACGAGCAGCAGTAGTTCCTGGTTTGGGGTTTTCATAGATTATTTGGATGAATCATGATTAGGCGATGGCGGTGCTTAAACTAGGGCGGTGATTTCAAGCCCAGTTGTTATTGCACCCCTGGGGAAACATTAAATTAATTCATATTCTTATATTTATGGTTTCATGAAATGCTTCACATTAGCACCCCCCCCCCAAACAATAATATGCAGTGCAGATATGTATCAATATGATATGTCACTTTTTTATTTGACGTTGGGAAATCTGAGATAACATCGATGCTGCTGTGCCAGTGAACAGCTCTGGAACACTGAGCCGTTGACTGCACCAGATGGCTGTATAATGAGCGGGTTGCTTTTTGACAATAAGACACCGGACTGTCTACATCCATAACGTTTTGAACCTAGAAGAAGACTGAGAGACAGGAGTAGGCAAGAAGGAGTCGAAGGGATTGGCAAGAAGAATTTTGAGTTGTCCTGAAAAGCATGGTAAGCTAACGTTAAGGAGTGAGTGTCAAGCCAGCTACAGTAGCTAGCTAGCTTGTTGGTTATCTAGTTAGCTAGCTAACTTGTTGCGTTTTACAGCCAGTCTTTCAGTTTTACACATAGCTAGTTGCAGTAGATGATGATAAACTAAACTGCAATTATCATAAACTATTATTATCTAGCTACCTATGGTAGCTATATCTGTAAGATGTAAAGCAAGAATCGTGGCATGTGTCCAAAGCAATGCATGTTGACTAGCAAATGTTTTCCAACATCATCTTTGAAGCAGTCTGTCTGCAAAATTGGGTCTCAACAATCACAAGCATCTAAGTTAACTAACTACAGTAAAATAAGGAGGAGCATGATGTTGTGATGGAATAAGTTGAAGTAGCAATTGTTAGTGAGATGGACCTTGTGCCATAATATAATTTGATTGGATGGCATGTCATATTTTTTAATCAGCTCTATTGTTGTCATTTACAGACATGAATCATGAAATAGGCTAACAAATACATGAAACCTAAATGCAGGTACCATTTTCTTTTGTTAATCTCTTCAGGTTTGTCATCTGATTTCTTTGAGCCTGGTGGAGATAGATGCCACCATTTGACAAGGCAGGACATTTATCTGCATCCAGGATGAGGTTTGCTACTAGCCGGAACATGGAACACTCTTGTGTCAGTAAGTCATGTTGTTTTTCTTTAAATTGCATGATACTTTTACGAGTATCAAGAGTACTAATACTCCACTCATATAAGTGGAGAAGCCCTGTACACCACCTGTACACCATACACCTGTATAATCCTGGAGTAACTCCCTGTCAGAGAGACTGTGATTAGAGGGTTTAGGCAGAACGCCCTGGGTCAGTGGGAGGTCAGGGGTGAGGACTGTATTTCAAGCACACTCACTACCTCTATCTGTCTCTCTCCAGGTACCATAGAAACAGAATGGTCCAAGGTCCTCCAGAGCCTACTGACCAACTACCTGAGATCTCTCCAAAGCACATAGAAGTAAGCTCCACTCGTAATAGTACACTTGATTCACTCTGTAAATCTCCTTTACAATGGCAGTCTGCCTGTGTGATAGCATAGCATATTGTCCTGGGCCACTGGTTGGATTGGATTAAATGTACTCACTCAAATTCATGCTCTCTCCTCCCTGTAAAAGTCTCCCAGACTTTTATAAAAACTAACATGTGTCCATCCCCCTGTCCCCAGGTGAGTCTTCTGGGCTATGAAACTCTTGAGCAGCACATCAAAAAACCTGCCACCCTGTTGTCAGCTATCCACAGACAGTTCCCTGAGGAAGGATGCAACTAAGTAACTAACCATTTTAATGGCCTAATTTTGGGGATGACCAAATGCAATAAAGTTTTGTATAAACAACTCATTTTCATTTTTCAATTGATAGATTACAAAACAATAACCTTTTCATAGCATGTTTGGCATATATGGTCTTTATTAAATAGTTTTACTTCTGTTGTAAGAGCAAAGAGCTTATGATTCAAAAGATAACATAAATTTTTATTTATGTATATTAGACACATCACACAGGCATGTCAACTAAAATATACTTTATCAGTGCTATTGCCCATAGTTCTTCCCATAAATTTGAGTGGTTACATACAATACATGGTGACGGAATGGCTGTGAGAGAGAGACTGTTGCTGTACACCCAGCTTATTTTCTAGAAGCCTAGCTATAGTCCACTTAGCTAGGCTAAGGTGAACTTAACTCAGACTGATGGTGGGAATTAACATAAGTTATACAGTTGAAGTCGGAAGTTTACATACACAGGTTGGAGTCACTAAAACTAGTTTTTCAACCACTCCACAAATTCCTTGTTAACAAACCATAGTTTTGGCAAGTCGGTTAGGACATCTACTTACATTTACATTACATTTAAGTCATTTTTTAGCAGACGCTCTTATCCAGAGCATGACACAAGTAATGTTTCCAACAATTGTTTCACTTATAATTCCCTGTATCACAATTCCAGTGGGTCAGAAGTTTCCATACACTAAGTTGACTGTGCCTTTTAAGCAGCTTGGAAAATTCCATAAAATGATGTCATGGCTTTAGATGCTTCTGATAGGCTAATTGACATCATTTGAGTCAATTGGAGGTGTACCTGTGGGATGTATTTCAAGGCCTACCTTCAAACTCAGTTCCTCTTTGCTTGACATCATGGGAAAATCAAAAGAAATCAGCCAAGATCTCATATAAAAATTGTAGACCTCCACAAGTCTGGTTCATCCTTGGGAAAAATTTCCAAACGCCTGAAGGTACCACAAGTATAAACACCATGGGACCACACAGCCGTCATACCGCTCAGGAAGGAGACACGTTCTGTCTCCTAGAGATGAACGTACTTTGGTGCGAAAAGTGCAAATCAATCCCAGAACAACAGCAAAGGACCTTGTGAAGATGCTGGAGGAAACCGGTACAAAAGTATCTATATCCACAGTAAAACAAGTCCTATATCGACATAACCTGAAAGGCCGATCAGCAACGAAGAAGCCGCTGCTCCAAAACCACCATAAAAAAGCCAGACTATGGTTTGCAACTGCACATGGGGACAAATATTGTACTTTTTGGAGAAATGTCCTCTGGTCTGACGAAACAAAAATAGAACTGTTTGGCCATAATGACCATCGTTATGTTCGGAGGGAAAAGGGGGAGGCTTGCAAGCCGAAGAACACCATCCCAACCGTGAAGCACGGAGTTGGCAGCATCATGTTGTGGGTGTGCTTTGCTGCAGGAGGGACTGGTGCACTTCACAAAATAGATGGCATCATGAGGAGGGAAATTATGTAGATATATTGAAGCAACATCTCAAGACATCAGTCAGGAAGTTAAAGCTTGGTCAAAAAATGGGTCTTCCAAATGGACAATGACCCCAAGCATACTTCCAAAGTTGTGGCAAAATTTCTTAAGGACAGCAAAGTGAAGATATTCCATCACAAAGCCCTGACCTCAATCCTATCGAAAATTTGTGGGCAGAACTGAAAAAGTGTGTGCGAGCAAGGAAGCCTACAAACCTGACTTAGTTACATCAGCTCTGTCAGGAGGAATGGGCCAAAATTTACCCAACTTATTGTGGGAGGCTTGTGGAAAGCTACCTGAAATGTTTGACCCAAGTTAAACAATTTAAAGGCAATGCTACCAAATACTAATTGATTGTATGTAAACTTCTGACACACTGGGAATCTGATGAAAGAAATAAAAGCTGAAATAAATCATTCTCTCTACTATTATTCTGACATTTCTGACAATTTTTTCTGGGATTAAATGTCAGAAATTGTGAAAAACTGAGTTTAAATGTATTTGGCTAAGGTGTATGTAAACCTCCGACTTCAACTGTGTATGTATGTGTGTGTGTGTGTGTGTGTGTATATATATATATATATATATATACTGCTCAAAAAAATAAAGGGAACACTTAAACAACACATCCTAGATCTGAATGAAAGAAATAATCTTATTAAATACTTTTTTCTTTACATAGTTGAATGTGCTGACAACAAAATCACACAAAAATGATCAATGGAAATCCAATTTATCAGCCCATGGAGGTCTGGATTTGGAGTCACACTCAAAATTAAAGTGAAAAACCACACTACAGGCTGATCCAACTTTGATGTAATGTCTTTAAAACAAGTCAAAATGAGGCTCAGTAGTGTGTGTGACCTCCGCGTGCCTGTATGACCTCCCTACAACGCCTGGGCATGCTCCTGATGAGGTGGCGGATGGTCTCCTGAGGGATCTCCTCCCAGACCTGGACTAAAGCATCCGCCAATTCCTGGACAGTCTGTGGTGCAATGTGGTGTTGGTGGATGGAGCGAGACATGATGTCCCAGATGTGCTCAATTGGATTTAGGTCTGGGGAACGGGCGGGCCAGTCCATAGCATCAATGCCTTCCTCTTGCAGGAACTGCTGACACACTCCAGCCACATGAGGTCTAGCATTGTCTTCCATTAGGAGGAACCCAGGGCCAATCGCACCAGCATATGGTCTCACAAGGGGTCTGGGGATCTCATCTCGGTACCTAATGGCAGTCAGGCTACCTTTGGCGAGCACATGGAGGGCTGTGCGGCCCCCCAAAGAAATGCCACCCCACACCATGACTGACCCACCGCCAAACCGGTCATGCTGGAGGATGTTGCAGGCAGTAGAACGTTCTCCACGGCGTCTCCAGACTCTGTCACATCTGTCACGTGCTCAGTGTGAACCTGCTTTTATCTGTGAAGAGCACAGGGCGCCAGTGGCGAATTTGCCAATCTTGGTGTTCTCTGGCAAATGCCAAACGTCCTGCACGGTGTTGGGCTGTAAGCACAACCCCCACCTGTGGACGTCAGGCCCTCATACCACCCTCATGGAGTCTGTTTCTGACCGTTTGAGCAGACACATGCACATTTGTGGCCTGCTGGAGGTCATTTTGCAGGGCTCTGGCAGTGCTCCTCCTGCTCCTCCTTGTACAAAGGTGGAGGTAGCGGTCCTACTGCTGGGTTGTTGCCTC
The DNA here is from genome assembly GCF_901001165.1 of Salmo trutta. Classification (NCBI taxonomy): domain Eukaryota; kingdom Metazoa; phylum Chordata; class Actinopteri; order Salmoniformes; family Salmonidae; genus Salmo; species Salmo trutta. Next base: position 51,452,070 of record NC_042969.1, on the reverse strand, counting down.
CTACGGCCTCCTCCACGTCTCCTGATGTACTGGCCTGTCTCCTGGTAGCGCCTCCATGCTCTGGACACTACGCTGACAGACACAGCAAACCTTCTTGCCACAGCTCGCATTGATGTGCCATCCTGGATGAGCTGCACTACCTGAGCCACTTGTGTGGGTTGTAGACTCCGTTTCATGCTACCACTAGAGTGAAAGCACCGCCAACATTCAAAAGTGACCAAAACATCAGCCAGGAAGCATAGGAACTGAGAAGTGGTCTGTGGTCCCCACCTGCAGAACCACTCCTTTATTGGGGGTGTCTTGCTAATTGCCTATAATTTCCACCTGTTGTCTATTCCATTTGCACAACAGCATGTGAAATTTATTGTCAATCAGTGTTGCTTCCTAAGTGGACAGTTTGATTTCACAGAAGTGTGATTGACTTGGAGTTACATTGTGTTGTTTAAGTGTTCCCTTTATTTTTTGAGCAGTGTGTGTGTATATATATATATATATATATATATATATATATATATATATATATATATATATATATATATATATATTATGATTACACTCAAATATACTAATTGATAAAAAAATTATATATTTTTAAACAGAAATATGTATAATCTTTGTTAATGATATCATAAATAGGACTGGTGGAGTTGTCACACTTGCTGTTAACAAAAATACATGGAAATGTCTGCTCTACTCAAAATTACAACCAACTAATTTCAGAATTACCACAAATGGAAGAGGCAAGTGGAAGGGGGAGAAAGTAAGGAACTTGTCTGTCGGCCCTGCATTAAAGACCAAAATTGTGATAAATAAAAAAGTATACCAGTTCCATTTAAGGACAAAACATTGACAGCTGTGCCATATCGATCGCAAAATAGTTGGGAATAAATTTTAGATTTCCCTATTCCATGGCACATGGTTTATGAACTGATACACAAAACAGCGCCGGATTCAAACTTAGTTTTTCAATTTAAATTATTATACAAAATTCTTGCAAGCAATAGAATGTTATATACAGTATATGGGGGATACAACAATCCCAGCTCTGCAGCTTTTCCTGCGAAGAGACAGAATCATTTAGATCACTTGTTTTGGTACTGTCCATATGTAGCTTGTTCACAGGTACAGAAATGGCTAAAGAATTGCAACATTTACCTGAAGCTAACGCTAGCACTGCCAGGTGATTTAAAAAGTCATAGTCAATCAATTAGTAACACAATAATACTGTTAGCAAAAAATATATATATTTAATTTACAATATGTAGAATCTGTCCGAATAGGAAGGTTCAGAACTTTTGTGAAACATCACAGCACAGTTGAAAAATATGCCAAAATAGATATAAAAACTGGATAGTGTTCAGAAATAGATGGGAGGGGTTGAGTAGAGCTGAAGGATGGGACTAAAAACAAGCGAAAGATACAAATGTAAACTATAATGTGTCCTTAAATGTATATAGTATGTATAAGATGGAAGTAGAAGCCTAAGAGTTGTTGTCCATTAGTTTACTCCAATTGGGGGAGGGATGGTAGGGTTAGGGGAAAATAATATAGGAAAATATAAAGTACCAATCAAAAGTTTGGACACACCTACTCTTTCAATGGTTTTTCTTTATTTTTACTATTTTCTACATTGTAGAATAATAGTGAAGACATCAAAACTATGAAATAACACACATGGAATCATGTATTAACCAAAAAAGTGTTAAACAAATCAAAATATATTTGAGATTCTTCAAAGTAGCCACCCTTTGCCTTGACGACAGCTTTGCACACTCTTGGCATTCTCTCAACCAGCTTCATGAGGTAGTCACCTGGAATGCTTTTCCAACAGTCTTGAAGGAGTTCCCACATATGCTGAGCACTTGTTGGCTGCTTCTCCTTAACTCTGCAGTCCAACTCATCACAAACCATTTCACTTGGGTTGAGGTTGGGTGATTGTGGAAGCCAGGTCATCTGATGCAGCACTCCATCACTCTCCTTCTTGGTCAAATAGCCCTTACACAGCCTGGAGGTGTGTTTTGGGTCATTGTACTGTTTGAAAAATAAATGATAGTCCCACTAAGTGCAAAGCAGATGGGATTGTATGTTGCTGCAGAATGCTGTGGTAGCCATACTGGTCAAGTGGGCCTTGAATTCTAAATTAATCACTGACATTGTCACCAGCAAAGCACCCCAACACCATCACACCTCCTCCCCCATGCTTCATGGTGGGAACCACACGTGCAGAGAGCATCCGTTCACCTACTCTGTGTCTCACAAAAGACAGCTGTTGGAACCAAAAATCTCAAATTTGGACTCATCAGACCTAAGGACAGATTTCCACCGGTGTAATGTCCATTGCTCGTGTTTCGTGGCCCAAGCAAGTGTCTTCTTATTGGTTTCCTTTAGTAGTGGTTTCTTTGCAGCAATTCGACCATGAAGGCCTGACTCATACGGTGTCCTCTGAGCAGTTGATTTTGAGATGTGTTTATTACTTGAACTCTGTGAAGCATTTATTTGGGCTGCAATTTCTGAGTAGGTGTGTCCAAACTTTTGACTGTTACTGTAAAAAAAATTGTTAGCCAATTTCCCGTCCAGCAATTAATACCATTTTCTCAAATTCATCAATCAAATGGATAGTTAGCAAATAAACTTTTTTTATCTGCCTGATACAGCTGGCCAGTTGATAGTAATGTAGGATGAATGATACAGCTGGCTAGCCGCAAGTTCATCTGAAATGTATACATACCGGTACGCACTTCGTCCACTGCCAGTCCTATCAACCGCTTGCTGAACATGCTTGTTTGTAGAAATTTTCTCCATACATTGCTTGGTGTATTTTTCCAGTTGGCAAGCATGTGAAATTGTCCCCTTTACTAGTCAAACATTTTAAGCATAACTGTTGCAGTGGCTTAAATGACGAGATAGAATGGAATAGCTGTATTGAAAACATCCTCACTCACTTCTTCCATGTTTACTGCTTTGCGTGTGTCCACCCGGATCATAAACACGGTTGAAATTAGCGTAAGGGAGGGGGTTGGCCGAGAGTTTCTTTTTGCAAGGGAGGAGACTTCCCTTTCTTCCTTCACACAACAGAAATCACAATTTCACAACACATTCCTCCCAGAAGTTAAACTCTTAAGGATCAGCCCCTTTTTTTCAATTTTCGCCTAAAATGACATACCCAAATCTAACTGCCTGTAACTCAGGAATTGAAGCAAGGATATGCACATTCTTGATACCATTTGAAAGGAAACACTTTGACGTTTGTGGAAATGTGAAATGAATGTAGGAGAATATAACACATTAGATCTGGTAAAAGAGAATACAAAGAAAAAACTGGACAGTCAGTTTTTTTTATACCATCGTCTTTGAAATGCAGGAGAAAGACCATGTGTATTATTCCAGACCAGGCACAATTTAGATTTTGGCAATTAGATGGCAGCAGTGTATGTGCAACGTTTAAGACTGATCCAACGAACCATTGTATTTCTGTTCAAAATGTTGTATCAAGACTGCCCAAATGTGGGGGCAATGAAATCTCTGCAGATGTTTTATCCATGACCTGCTTCCTCACCAAACAAAGGCCCTTTTTGTCCTACACACCACATTGTGGGCAGGATTCAGTCTGTGCTAAGGATCAGGAAGGGAGAGGCCTAGTTCAGAAGTGAAATGGGTAGAGGCTCTGCCACCCACAGACTGATTGTCCCTGGCTGTGCTCTTCGCCCTGGGGCCCAGGGGCAGCGTTTCGCTGATGCTGTGAGGGGAATGAATAATGGGGCGTGGCACAGAGTCTCTGTGAAAACCAGGCCTGTCGGCACAATACAGTCCCCTTTCATGCTGTTAGAGAAGCTGGCAGGCAGCTGTGTCTAACTATGTGTGTGAGCGTGCGTGTGTTCATGGATGCGTGCGTGCACCTGTGCGTTTTTATGTATGTGCCGGGTATGTACGTACCCTTGAGAGCAGCGGCACCAACAGTATTTCATGCTTCCCTCTTTTATCAAACGACTTCTATTTAAATCATTGACTCAACTGTATCAAATGGATGTTTGTAACTGAGTTCAAATGCAGTGGAAATTCAGCCTGATGCAATGAGATTTAAGAAGAAATTTGTGTTTATGTGTTAGTGTTCCTAATCTGTCCCCAAACAGTGCTTCTCAGTGACCCCAGGCTGGCTAAGAAAATACCAGGGAAAAATAAGTTCAGACTCATGAATCCAACATTTTTATCCTCAAACTGAAACTTTGCTAAGCTCAACAATACTTGAGAAGTATATTTTTTATTGTCACTCTTTAATTGAATTCACCTCTGGCTTGTCTATTATCCCAACCTGGTATGAGTAATCCTGTCAAGCTCATTTATTTAACAAAGAGTATTAAATATTTCCCGTCTGAATTTCATTCTGGGGCCGCCTGACGTACCTGATATGAATGGGACAACACAAGGGAGTCAGAGAAATTAAATTGACTGTCACTTATCCTCAACCTTGCTTTTGGAAAAGCCCATTTGGGGAATTATAAAAAAAAAAAAAAACTGGTTGCACAGCCTTGAAAGAGAGAGTGTGTGCGCACGCGCAACGATCTGTGTGTGCGCAATGATTCAAAGTTGCATGCACCACTCACCCCCACACCCCCTTCCCCCTCAGTCAATGGGGGCTCATTAGTAACCTAGTCAGGTGTACCTGAGACTAGAGCTAGCTCTGATAATTGTATAAATAAATATGTGAGCCATACACACCTCACTAGTGATATGCCTTAAATCCCTGCTACTTCCCCGATACACCATCATCCACAAAGCAAATCCCCCACGCATTAAAAATGTTTAGGTCAGTGTTTCTCCGCCAGACTTGCACACCAATCATTCAGGAAATTATACAGTGCATCCGTACAGATGGGATTATGTGGGAAGGACATTTTGTGTTCCTACTTGTTCCTCTTGAGAAAACAGAGATTTTAGGAAGAGCTACTACCAATATTACGACATTTTAAACAACAGTGTATGTTACTGATAGAAAGACGGCACCTGTAGCACACATTAATTATCACCCCTCTAAAGAGTCTAGACAAAGTACAATATGTAGATATCATTTCAAACATGCTATTTCATTACCTCCTGTCTATGGAATCAAGACTTCTCTTACTACAGGTCGATGTTTGATACTATGTGTCGTCGAGAGGATGCATGTGTGGTACATTTGAAATCAGTGTATTAGGAAATTGTTTTTGAACACCAACTAAATAAACAGATGTATCAATATTAGTGATCCAAGTATGCATTTTGAGATCAACACGCTGATTGTCGTAGTTATTTACCAAAAATCAGCGTTTCATTTGCGTTCCATTTCAAGCTCCACTCATCTCATCAGGCTCTTCATTTAGAGGTTTCAATCAGTCTCGTGAAGAATGAAAAAACCATAAACAACTAGCAGTTTCATTTCTCTGCCCTAAATTTCCCACAAAGAGAATCATTTCCTCCCCTATTCACAATTGGCACCCGGCTTCATTGCGGAGTAATTTAATTTGGGGTATCTGCCGCAAGGGTTTTTCATGAATCAAGAATCAGTCTCCCTGCATTGCTCCAATACCCTTTTTCTATTGATTTTTGTAACTGTTTTGTTATGTTGTCCTTGCCCCCAGCACATAAAGTGTCTCATGTCTGATAGCCTATTCCGGAGCCGCCACGTCCATGATAAGTCCTGTAATAAGCCAAAGCACAGAAACACCAGATAAAGGTCCTCTGCACAGCCTAGATCAAGGCGACTTTGTTCAGCATTGTGCTATAATGAATCTCCGTAAAGGCAGTCTGGATGTCATCCCTATACAGAGAGAGAGAGAGAGACAGACTCTGGGCTTCCAGTCAAATTAACAGGCAAAGGTGAGGCAAATGAGAGGACTTCAAAAGCACCTTTAAAGTGGTTAGACAGAGAGAACCTCCCTCTCCCCTGCCACGCTTTAATAGGATCCAGGATTGAGATCCGCCAGCTACTCTCTTCTGCACGGTCATCTTCTTCTGTCCCTACAGACCATAATATTAACTATTAAAGGAGAGAGAGGAAGAGAAAGAGACACAGAGAGAGAGTGACACACAGAGATAGAGAGACAGAAGGAGAGAGAGAGAAGAAAATTGTCTTTGCAGACTGGTGGACCAATTTGCAGACTTTTCCATGATTCTAGTTGGATTAGGATAATGCTTCCTCTAACAGGTGCTCTCTTTTTAGTAGTCAATAGGTTGGAGGAGTTACGCAAGCCAAACGGCCACCTCAGGGGATCCACAATTAATAAACGCTGTCTTTCACCTTTTAACAGGAATACACTCAACCAATTCCCTGCCAACGTAAGTGCGATATTGAGAACGTTGACCAAGATAAATGGAACAATGCTAAGGGAGCTGAACCCTATTTATATTCTTCTGTTGTTCATTCCCCATTGAGATGATGTGATGTATTGTCATGGCAACCCGTAAGGCCTTTGTATTACATGTGAACGAGGAAATCCCTTGGACTCAGACGTCTGATTTCATTATAGCCAAGAGCATCTGTAAGAGCATTAGCTACAATGACTCTTTAAAAAAAAGGGGGTCAAGACCAAGGTTACGGTTGGTTGATTGTCTTAATGGAGAATGTGGATTTGAACCTTTCATAACCTTGCAATTGGCATGTCACTTCTCTATCTGGTACTGGATTGGAAAAGACTCTAGAGAAAGATGCAAAGATACATCGGGGTGAATAAAGATTAGGAAGGGGTTGCAGTGGCAGTAATAACATTTCTGGCCGGATGCAGGGGTTACGATTATTGTTATTCCCCCACCCCGTGTAATTCATTTTGTCAATTCACATCAATTCATTAATTATGCACTGGATTATTGTATGCACTGGATTATTCGGAAGTTGGTGCAAACAACTCCCGAGAATATTTCCTATTTAATTACTGTGTCAATATGTCTGGTTTGCATAACAGATTGAAAATGACATTTCCATTATTATATTTACAATTTATTCTGTCTTTAGTGTAAATGTTAAACTTTCCGCCAGAAAAGTTGGAGTATTTCTTGGTTTATAATGAATAGAGGTGCTAATGATCCCAAGCACCTTGTGATTTAACACTGTACTGAGCCATGCACATTCTGGGACGGACAGCTCAGTACTGTAGTCACAGTTGAGGGTGAGGTCCAAGCCTAAATCATCCATTCTCTCAACACTGTCAACAATCTATTCTCTATGTCTTCAAAATAATGGTGAACATTAAATGATTGTAATTTATTTTGCCAAGTCCAGGAGAGTTTTCTTAACTTATATTAAGTGTTCTACTGGTATACTCAGCCTCAAGCAAGGCGGCTTAGTGAGATGACACTGGGCGTTGTTTACAAACTCAGCTTTTTGAACTGTTGATGTAAATTTAAATGTCAAGACTTGTTAGCCAGTTAATGATACACACATAATGAAAATGGGAGATTTGGAAGCTTTGGGGAGTTATGCAAAATGGGGACTGACATTAAATCACAGCTCAAGATGTTACTGGCATCACTTTGTGTACAGATAATCCACTGCTCACTTATACTGTCAGAAATCACACACATGACCACACACTGTCACAGTGCCTTTCAAGGGTCTACACTACTGTACAGTGTTGCCAAGTTTGTAGTTTCTGTCACAACAGTCTGCGTATTGTTGTCATTGCAAAGGTCTGATTCACCAGACTATTATGACAGGGAACGGCGTCGGCCAACGACTGCGTAGTTTTATTTTCTCTTTGTTCATATTTTTTCTTACCCTGCTGTACAGCTGCAGGAATGGGACACGGAAATGGACATCATCTAGAAAAGTGGAGCATTCCTGAAAAATTTGCTGACAAATTGAGTCCAATCATATCAAATCCTTTCGGTTCAGTGCTGAAAGGGGTGATTTTAAGAATGAAAAGATATGGTACCAAAAGGAAAAAGGAAATTGCTTGTGTTGAAGGAACATACAGTATCTCCTGATGTTGATAGGTTCTACAGTGCTTCTGAAGCCTACATGCACCATATTATCTGGTAGTATTGGCACCTATAGGACACATGCTTTACTCCTTGGATGGACATTGATCTCAATATGGTCTTTCTCTACAAACTCATTGGACCAGGGTTAGATGATTGACTGTGGATGTAACTCACGAGCTCTCTGCAGAGTCAAAGCTTCAGAGAATCCACAAGGGACCTTTACACTGATTACTTTCATCCACAGTATATTCCATGTTATACATTTCTGGTAAATCCATTGTTATAGACCTTTAATATTGATTTTGAGGTTCGTCATTTTGACGGTCCCACTAGTAAGCCCAATAGGCTGGAACAGTTCGATTGCACCTCAGAACAAGGGGTGTACCATAACGCTATTATAATACTGTGGAAAAATGTCTTAAGATAAAAAGTATGTCTTAGCGGTCCATTTGAACTATCCATATCCATTCACATAGCCCTTTAGACAAGTCTAGTATTTACACTACCTTTCTTTACCCAGAATTAATCATCTTTTCAAAATATTTCCCCCATCTACAGATTATTAGTTCCTGTATATACCATGTTAGTCATCAATCCTAAAACATGTTTCTCTCTCTAATCAATAGAATGATCCCGTCCACCAATCAGGACTTCCTGGTTCGTGACCTGGTGTCAGGGCGTGAGTACGACCTGTGTGTCCTGGCGGTCTACGACGACGGCATCACCTCGTTGACGGCCACGCGGCAGGTGGGCTGTGTCCAGTTCATCACAGAGACCGAGTACAGCCAGTGCCAGGCCCTCCACAGCCAGTTCCTGGGCGGCACCATGATCATCATTATTGGTGGCATCATCGTGGCCTCCGTTCTCGTCTTCATCATCATCCTCATGATCCGCTACAAGGTCTACAGCCACCAGAGCATGGACACAGGCAAGGTGGGCACCCTGGCCAACATCCGTGCCCAGACCAACGGAGGACAGGCTGGGGGACAGGTGTCCCACTCTGGGTCTAAAGTTACAGAGAATCAGGAGGAGCAGCAGGGTCATGCCTTTGCTGGGGTGGGAGTGGGACCAGGGACAGGGGTAGGAGGGGGTGTGAGTGGAGCAGCATCGCCTAATGCCACCCTAAAGAACTCTAACACCATGGTGCTGGTGGTTGACTGTGAGAAGGCAGTGCAGATATCAGACATGACTGCTGAGGACCTGCTGTCGCCAAGTAAGAGGCGTCACTCCAGGACTGCCTTTGAGATGAAGAGGAGAGCCTCCCTCACACCCAAAGAGGCCACCATCGTCGATGTGGGGGGAAGTAAGTACTTGAGAGAGAGAGACAGATACAAATGGTTGTGAATGGGGTGAATGAGAGAGTGACCCAATTTTTCATAATTTTCAATGTGGTATCTCTATGGCATGTCTGAAACATCTGGCTTGTAATTAATTTGTATTCCTTCTGTGGCCTACAGTAGGTATCAGCAGCTAGAGCTCTGCCACTGAACATGAGCCCATAGCATAACCCAGCCCAGCACACCTCATTGCATCACATAAAATGCCAGTTCAGAGACATGTAATTGCTACGAACAGGGCCATTCAACTGATTCAATGGGTCACAGCCAGATATATTTTAAAGAACCTCGCCAGAGTGAGAAACTTGGATACATTGTTCCCGTTGGATAATTGCACTTTCTGAATGAATGGCCATGGATATCCAGAGCCATGGCCTTGTAAATCACTAAATCAATATGGTGAATTAAATCGGGGTCAGGGAGAGACAGGCCCTCTCTTTCAATTCCGTCAATCACCCATGTCAGCTACAACATTGATTTTAGTGGAAAGTAAGGGACATAATGAACCAAAATGATCCATTTAGGCTGAGGATAATTTTGTCAATGAAAATGATTGAATTTGGCTGCCTTTGAACCTGACCAAAACCTTTGCAGTGGGCAACCACATTCTCAAAGTCATTCCTGTGTAATGCACACTTTGCACTGCAATGCACATATATTCATTCTGAAAAGGTGCTGCAGTGAACAACCACTCAATACACTTACATTCTGTAATCACTCTGTAAAATCACAATTTGCTTCCACCAGTAGAAGCATATCGGACACACAACCAGTAAGTGCAAGGCTACCATGTGATCTGAGTCCCGGATTCCATATCAGATCTGTGCCAAAAACCTGTGGAGCTGCCCTGTGTGAGACAAAATGGTGCCAATTTGGTACAGTTGACACCGGGCCATGAATCACATTCCCGCAGCCATGTCCGCAGGCTCCCTGCTGTGTCCCTGAGACGAGAGGTGATGAACGCACCGCACCGCGTCCAGTCTGGCTGTCACTAACTCTACCCGCCTCATCCCTCACCTCTATTTGTCTCTCCCACCAGACACGCCAGCGCCCGTTGCCGCTGACGACGACAAGAGGGCTCACCGAGACTGGAGTGACTTTAAAATTTGATGACTCCTTCTGCTTCTCGGCGAGAAGCAGCCATCATCCTCCAAGAGTAATGGTTCCCTTCTTTCCCTATTCCTCTCCATTCATCTACCTGAGAGAAGAATATGAGAGAGGGGGAGGGGGTTTAGTGTAAGATAGATGAATAGATACAAACTGAGATGGAAAGATGGCCGTGTCGGAGAGAAAATGTCACTTAGTCAGAGCTAACATATTGCTAGCCACGTTACTGCCAGAGACCTCCCTCAGGAGTCTGTTCCTACACATATGGCATATTCAGCGAGACTAATTGCAGAGCCCACCCCCTTAACACTGAGTGTTGCCCCTTTGAAAGCAGCAGACATCCAAACAACATAATGCAGAAACATGACTTACAATTACTTACATTTTCCTCCTACACCAATACACTGTAGGAGCAATACAAAACAGATCATAGCACAATAGCATATACAAACAAACATATCATCTGATTCACCTTCCAGTAAATATCATCATTATGAATCCAATTACCATTCAAACTATTGCACATATCTCAAGATTAGTTGTGATTGATGTCATGCATTCAACTCAATCACTGATTAGATTCTACATACAGTATCATGCATTCAACTCAGTCAGTAACCATTTGGTCATGTTTTTGTTTTTCAGAATATTCCAGGATTCCAGGAATCAAGGAGATTGGATTATAAATCAGGAACATTTTTAGGACTCCTGCTGGACATCCTCCTTGCGTCCCCCATAGTTCACACTGTATTTACGGACCCCCCATGAAAACACCCCAAAATGGATTAATAAGAACTGAATTCACCATCATAATCTATGGGGATTGGAGCTAGACGAGCCAACGGCCTCGCCAGTGGCTTTTGAAACGTATTGCCTTGTATCTCTCTGTGGCTCACACTGTCTATGTATCCGCTGTTCCTGGCCCTGTACTTGGACCAGGACTTGCCAATACCTGGACCTGTTCATGCACCTGGATCTATTCCTGGACCTGCTGATAATGTACCTTACTTTACCTGACTGTCTTCAGACTCAGGATGGGGACACAGCCAAAGGTGAGTGTACACAGGATTATGTACTCTGTGGATTGACCAGGAAACACTCCCTGGTCAGGTCACAAGGTCAGAAAACCACCCAGGCCTTACTCATTATTTAACCAATTTGACCATATATTTCTTAGCATGCATGCCACAGATATCTCTAATTTAGGGCTGTGTGTGAGAGTGTTCTGTGTTGATTTTAGCCAACCATGTTAGAGGTCCCAGACAGGCCCAATCTGATTAGTTTGTGACTACAAACAGGAGAGGGAGGGTGTTGAAGAGTAAAATTGAGTTACTCTGTAGGAGGACCCAATCTTTCTCCCAGAGACATCTCATGTCTGCCTCCCATCTCCTCTCTGTCCACGCTACTGGTTCCTCTGGCTTAACTAATAACATGGCTAAACAGATGAGAGATAATTATGGGCAGACAGGCAATTGAGGAGTCAAATTTGGTAAGTGATCAGCTCAATTAGGTCCTGAAAACACTGATGGAGGAACACAGCGGGAGAGGACCCCAGCCGCAACTCAGGGGTAGGCATTACTAGATCTGTCTGGATTAGGCTACTTTCTCTCTTAACTCTCTACTACTCCACTCACTCCATTGACTGTTGTCCCCAATTAGATGTTTTTTTATTAATTTGTTAGGAGCCCCATTAGCCAACGACAATGGTGACAGCTAGTCTTTCTGGGGTCCGACACATAACGAAAAAGACAATACAGACATAAGACTTTGCAATTTACATACATTTAAAAACATTAACATGTAGTGTGTGTGTGTGTGTGTGTGTCCATCTGTCAGTTACAGATACATGTCAGTACATACAAACAACAAGTAGGTCACGTGGGTGAGAGGCGGTGTGCCATGAGGTGTTGCTTTATTTGTTTTTTTAAATCAGGTTTGCTGTTCACTTGCGCTATATAAGATGGAAGGGAGTTTCATGCACTCATGACTCTGTATAATACTGTATGTGTCCTTGAATTTCTGGACCTAGGGACTGTGAAAAGACCCCTGGTGGCATGTCTGGTGGGGTAAGTGTGTGTGTCCGTGCTGTGTGAAAGTTGACTATGCAAACTATTTGGAATTTCCAACACATTGTTTCTAATAAAACAAGAAGTGACGCAGTCAATCTTTCCTCAACTCTTAGCCAAGAGAGACTGGCGTGCATAGTATTAATATTAGCCCTCTGATTACAATGACGAGCAAGACGTGCCACGCTGTTCTGGGCCAGCTGCAGCTTAACTAGGACTTTCTTTGCAGCACTTGACCGTATGACAATAATCAAGATAAGCTAAAACTAGAGCCTGCAGGACTTGCTTTGTGTGGTGTCAAGAAAGCAGAGCATCTCTTTATTATGGACAGACCTCTCCACATCTTTACAACCATTGAATCTATATGTTTTGACCATAATGGTTTACAATCTAAGGTAACACCAAGTAATTTAGTCTCCTCAACTTGTTCAACAGCCACTCCATTCATTACCAGATTCAGCTGAGGTCTAGAATTTAGGGAATGATTCGTACCAAATACAATGCTTCTCATTTTAGAGATGTTCAGGACCAGTTTACTACTGGCCACCCATTCCAAAACAGACTGCAACTCTTTGTTAAGGGTTTCAGTGACTTCATTATCTGTGGTTGCTGATGCGTATATGGTTCAATCATCAGCATATATGGACACACATGCTTTGTTTAATGCCAGTGGCAGGTCATTGGAAAAATAGAAAAGAGTAGAGGGCCTAGAGAGCTGCCCTGCGGTACACCACACTTTACATGTTTGACATTGGAGAAGCTTCAATTTAAAAAAAAAACCTATGAGTTCTACTTGCTAGATAGCTCTGAATACACAATATGGCAGGGGTTGAAAAGCCATAACACATACATTTTATCAACAACCGGTTATGGTCAATAATATCAAAGGCTGCACTGAAATCTAACAATACAGCTCCCTCAATCTTGTTATCAATTTCTTTCACCCAATCATCATTCATTTGTGTCAGTGCAGTACATGTTGAGTGCCATTCTCTATAAGCATGCTGAAAGTCATTTGTTAATTTGTTTACAGAGAAATAGCATTGTATTTGGTCAAACACCATTTTTTCCTGCAGTATGCTAAGAGCTGGCAGCATGCTGATCGGTCTGCTGTTAGAACCAGTAAAAGCCACTTTACCATTCTTTTAGTAGCGGAATAAGGGTGGCTTCTTTCCAGGCCTGCGGACAAAGACTTTCCACTAGGCTGAGATTAAATATATGACAGATAGGAGTGGCTACAGAGTCAGCTACCATCCTCAGTAGCTTTCCATCTAAGTTGTCAATGCCAGGAGGCACCTCTCCCACACTAACTTTACAAAATTCTAACAGCAATGCTTTTCTTTCATTATTTGTTTTTGTATAAAGTAGTTTACATACACTTAGGTTGGAGTCATTAAAACTCATTTTTCAACCACTCCACAAATTTCTTGTTAACAAACTATAGTTTTGGCAAGTCGGTTAGGACATCTACTTTGTGCATGACACAAGTAATTTTTCAAACAATAGTTTACAGACAGATTATTTCACTTATAATTCACTGTATCAAAATTGTTGTGGGTCAGAAGTTTACACTTAGTTGACCGTGCCTTTAATCAGCTTGGAAAATTCCTGAAAATGGAATTGATTATTCTCCTCACCGCAGCTTTAAATTAAAATTGTAGAATCATTGGTTTATTTCGATGTTTCTTTCTATGCTTTCTAGTATTCATGAAGGACTTTGGCAACAGTAGAACATAAAATTACAGTGAACTATCCATTCGAGCTGCAGTTGGCAGAAGGGCAGTTCATGGTCTTTGAAAGATCATGGAAGATTATGTGTGCCGTGATCCTCCACACACTCTCTTTCACATCACAGCCACCTTTCAATCCCAAATAGTCAATCTGTAACCACTCAGACAACAGAAAAGGCACCATAAGATAGGGATATTGTATGTCAATATTAAGTAATTCACCTAATTTTAATAGCCTATTGGCTTGCTGAAAAACTAGTAACTAGTTTTTTTTCCAATATCAAAAACACAAACACTATCTTAGTTTTGGATAACTAAGGCTCCATACAGATCTGGATATTGGTTATCTTCTGCTAATAATACCACAAACCTTTAAAGCATAATTATAATGGCTGACTAAGTCGAGACGGAAATGCCAAAAAGAGACCAACAATGTCGCTAAACCTTACAGATAAAAACCCCCACCTCCAACCAAGGCCAAAACAACAAGCAACACTGAGCTACAGCCTTCCCTGTAGCTCAGTTGGTAGAGCATGGTGTTTGCAACGCCAGGGTTGTGGGTTCGGTTCCCACGGGGGGCCAGGCCAGAAAAAAAAAATGTAAGTCGCTCTGGATAAGAGCGTCTGCTAAATGACTAAAATGTAAATGTAAATGTAAATGGTTAACTTCGATCACTGTGAGGAGGCATGAAAATATTCAAAAGGTAGCTCAAGATATACGTTTTATTTATTTTTTTTAACTACAAAAAAAAAAAAAAAGTGCAGAATACAACTGTTACATTTTCAAGTATGTATTAATATTAATATTGAAGAATAAAATGATTTAGCTTTAATTTGTCATGGTTATGTGATTATATGATCTCTCTACCAGCACAAAACAGTTAACATAAGACCTGTTGGGCCTCGATTCAAGCTAAAAATCAACATTCTAACAGTAATTAAACATTCTATACTGTATATTTGGTTGTGTTTAGGAAGGTTTAGGTAACCTTAGAATATAAATATTATTGACGTTACTGTGGGCTGTATGTTGGGTAATGGAGAGGAGCAGGTCCTACTGTCAGAAGGAGGGTCAAAAGGGGAATGGCATACACCATTATTATGACATGCCCTACTAACACTTATGTTTGAATCTAAGGTTTAACCACAAAAAAGTAAAGAGGGAGACTTTACCTTAAATGGCAAGTGGCAGACACGCTTCCCACCTTCTTGTCAACACAGTAATGTCAGCTACATGCTAATGTTTGCCAAGCTAACACACATTAATTCGCTTGGTAACACTAGCCAAGCACACATATATATCTAACATTCCATAGCACTGTTACTAGACAGCTACAAACATAACATGTTTATCAAATAGAGTTAGCTATAGTTAGCTAGCTACAGTACTCACCCTTTAATAGCTAGCGTCCTCAGTAGTGGCCCCTTGACAGCTAACTCACACAACCTAAAGGAACATTTTGAACTAGCCAGTGAGTAACAGTAGCTAGCTACTAATGTTAGCTAGTACACTGGCTCATTTTACCTGGGCAGCTAAGGACATGTTAACTTAGATAGCAAGCTAGCGATCACAAAGAACAAGCTCCTCGATTTAGCTCACAAATGTTAGTCAAATAACCGGACAGCAAATAATTTCAGTTGACAGCCTACTTGCTATACCTTGCCAGGTTACCTTGCCTATACTGCAGTTTCATAAGGAACATATATTATTAACAGCTAGTTAAGCTATATAAAATGTCAGGTTGGGAAAAATAGCTAGCTTACCTATTTCATGAAGTTAGCTTGCTAGCTAACTAGCTAGCTATTGGATGCAACCGATCCAACAACAGTGCTATTGTCGCATGTAGCTAGCTAGCCATGCTGTAAGTTGGTAACTGATCTGGGGTCTCCTCTCGAAATAGCAGGGGTCTTGTAGTTTAATTGGTTGTTTATATCATATGACTAGGGGCTGGCGCCAAGAGTTGGAGGTATTTACTTTCAGGTGTCACTTTGAATAATCTAACAGAGTAAAACATTTGGTACACCCCAAAAAAAGAAACATGGTTTTCACTAGTGAAAGTTCTTTGCCTTAAAGATAGTTAAACGCTATTTGATGTTTTTTTTAAAACTTATATTAAAGCCATGCTTAAGGTTATGAATGGAACCTGTATGGCTATATCAAGAACCCTTTCCTTAGGTTCTAAAGAACCATTAAACCATTAAATAGGTTAAACTTTATATAGCACCAAAATAGAGGGTTCATTTCAATCCATTGTCAAGGCAAGTATGGAAAGTATGTTTATTGTCATATGCAAGAAGTAGAGTAATACCTTACAATGAAATGCTTACTTGCATGTAGGCCAACAGTACAAAATATACTAATACTCAATCTAAAAGATTAATAACACTGGATCAAAGGGTACAGGCAGTTAAAAGGGATAAAATGTTGAGTGCATATTTAATAAAAAAAGAAAAATAAATATATGTTGGCATTATATCGCAAGCCACAATCGACCCAAATGTACCCTGCCATAATGAATACGGACTTGTTTGCTGTATTTGGCCCACTGTTGGCCCACATAGGACTGGCCCCTGCGAGGCAAAGCCAGCAGTGCCAAACAGTTGCCGCAGTGGCCCGGAATCGTCTGCTATCTAGGTTGAAAGAGCAATTACGGTTAAGTGCTTTGCTCAAGGGTACTTAGACAGATTTTTCACCTAGTCAGCTTGGGGATTTGATCCAGCAACCTTTTGGTTACTGGCCCAAGACTCTTAACCACTAGGCTACCTGCCGCCACCTGCTGCCCTATTTTATGTGCTAACATGAAACGTTTTGTTTATTTAAGTCAATTAATACGTTTCTTGGAGGGCATGCATGTGGGTGGTCATTTCCCAGGAGGCCTATGAGATCCTACTTAATTATTCTCACATCAATGAAAGGTTTGTGCTTTCTAGAGATTTATCCAGTGACCTTGTCATGGCTTAGGTCTATGTTATCTTAGATCACTGCAGTGGTCATAGTATACCATAGTACAGCCAAACACAGATCAATCCCATTAACATTTTATCCCACAACTTATTGCAGGTGATTTCTCACCCTTGCCCAGCTTGTGTTCAGACAGGGCTTGGGTGACGGCCATTCTACAATTTGTACGACAAGGTGATTACAAGGTGATCTGGTCCTATCGTGTGATAGAGAGGAGGGATGTTACAGTGAAGGGCCTCTGCTATTACATATCGGCTTTCTGAAACAAAGCAAGGGAGGTATGCATAATTGATAATTGCAGCTATTTCTCGCCTCAGACGTAAACCTTGCCATCAATTCCCCTGCGAACTCTTTCTTTTACCTGCTAACATCTGAGAGCACAGAAGCGTGTCGAGAAGGGAGGGGAAATGAAGAGGAGAGTGCAATGTGAACATGCTCTGGAGCGTCACTTTATGTCTTAACGAATAGTTTCACTCTACTCTCACTCTGATGGCTGGCTTTTGCCTTTGATAGTTGAGAGTAAACTGACCGTTAATATATTTTATCCGCAAACTAATTGTGTGTCTGTCTAATTAATAATATGTCAGTGGTGGGTGGACAGGTGCTTTTGTTTTGTATTTTTCGTTGGATACTAATGTGGAGAGGGTTGAGGTGTAGTGATGTGTGAAATCAGGGGACTCCATTGTTCTAAGCCCTCACCATTCCGGGGTGGACAGGGACAAATGGAAAGGCTCAGCCAGCTGTCAGTACCTAGGCCCGGGCCATGAAATCACTATTGATAAGACATATCTCACCATCAAGCATGAGTTTGAGAAATGAGACAGGTTTAAGGTTAGACTTGAAAGAGATGAGATGAAGCCAAGATAGATGTGTGTGTGTGTGTCTATTTCATTAATCTAAAACTGAGTTCAAACAGCCTGGTATCGTCAGCTTTCTGTCTCACAAAATAACATGAGGATTGGAAAACAGAACCACTTTAAAAGGATCGTAGTTCTGCTGCTGGTGTAATTTCCTAATTAGTGTTTTTGTCTTTTCATCGCCCTTGCTTTGATTAGCAATATGTAGGATACGTGTGCAGGGCGTATGTGTTTTCATACATATGTATGTGTGTGTGCATGCCTGTTTGTGTGTGCATGCCTGCGTGTGTGTGCATGCCTGCGTGTGTGTGCGTGTGTGTGTGTGTGTGTGTGTGTGTGTGTGTTTGTTGTGAGAACAGAACACCATGCCTCTCATATTTACACATGATTCCACCCTCAAGACAATTATGGTGCTCCTACAATACATACACCACACAAACAAAAAGCAGATGATGCTTTATATATCACAACCACTGCCAAATGTAATTAATTACTACTGTACCAAGAGGGCTTCAAATGTCAGGAGAGGAATTTATTTAGCAAATTTTGCAGCTTTCTTTATTGTCATGGCTGTGTGTTGGCTTTAATCAGGGACGTAGTTTCTGCTTTCTGGGTGTTTGAAGCATTGGGCCTCGGAGGCACGCTGCAGCTCAATTTAAACTTGGCACTAATTCCAAACAGTTGCAAAGACATGGATTCTGTTTCTTTTTGTCACACAGCCGGTCTGCGCCCAGAAAAATATATTTATATACCGAGTGGCAATACCATTCTTGTCTCTACGCGTTTGTATTCAGCAAGTACAGAATCAAGTTGGGGGCTGCCATTTTTTGGCTGCATGTGCTATGATCCTTATTGCTCAGGAGAAACCCCCCCCCCCAAAAAAAAAAAAAATCTGCACAAAAACAACAAACAAAATTGATTGACTTTAGATTGCTATCAACACCTTGCTAAAATAGGCCTGGGAGAAATCAATTATGATGTGTTGTATGGCTTGATGGCGACCATCTTCCCATCCTCCCACACTTAGCATTAAGTTGTGTCAAGTCTCCTGCCTCATTTCTCTTGCAATTAAAGTATCGTTATGTGGCTAATCGTTGCTCCATGCTGATGACGCAGTGATAAGCCTGTTACCCAATGTATCAGCAGCGGCATAGCGCCTGATGATCACAGGTCCCTGGCATCAATAAACAGGTTGTTTAGAGTGAGATCACAGAGGTCTCCCCACTAATAAAAGTCAAGAACAGCAGGCTAAATGGTCTGTGCTGAACTGTCTGAAATCTCAGCTATGGCGTCGCTATGCAAACATTATGTAAACAAGCTCTGTTATTATTTGGGAGACAGAATGACGTTCGGCTCAGATATCATAGGGCAGAACCGAGGCGGCAGGGGACATTAGGTTGTAGGCTCTATTTGTTTTCATTTCGTCACTTTGTCATGATCTTCTGATCAGGGAAAATGCAAAGGAGGCTACTGAGCTTCACAATACCACAGTGATGGTTTTATTAAAGAGATTTTGCCAGTTTTGGTGACTAAAAGACATCTAAAACCAAGGGCAAAATACTGTTGTTATCCCTCTCCCTCTAGCCAGACAATGTGAAACAGCAACAATATCAACATCCCATGTAAAAAGGTGAGATGATGAAAGGCGGTGTGGAGAATAAATTACTGTCTGCCCCCTGAACAGTGTCTGGGTCGGCAGGCATTGGATGGCATTCGGAGAGAGATTTGTGTGGCAGACACACTGAGGTGATTCATTTCAGATGATCATTGGATGATTGCCCCAGGGGGCGGATTGCAATCCATAATACAGCCGGTCCCAATTTATATCTCCTGCTCAGGCCACAATTAATTGCATAATCAATAGGTACTGATGAGAAGCAAGGTGTGATGATGGGAATCATAATTAGGGTAGTGTAAATATCATGGCACAAGGCGAGACCCAGATGCTGACACAAGAGGCAGATGGTTGGAGTCTTACAATATTTATTAATCCAATAGGGTAAGGCAAGAGAATGGTCGTGGACAGGCAAAAGGGTCAAAACCAGTTCAGAGTCCAAAAGGTACCGATGGGCAGGCAGAATCAAGGTCAGGGCAGGCAGGCGGGAAAGTAGTCCAGAGTCAGGCAGGGATCAAAACTGGGAAGACTATCAAAAAGAGAATATCAAAAGGAGTAAGGGAAAAACACGCTGGTTGACTTGACAAACATACAAGACAAACTGGCACAGAGAGACAGGAAACACAGGGATAAATACACTGGGGAAAATAGGCGACACTTGGAGGTCATGGAGACAATCACAGGAACAGGTGAAACAGATCAGGGTGTGACAGTAAAAGAGTCTGACAATGTGTATCGGACTGACCCCTCCATGGAATACACTTATTGCCCTTGGAACATTGTCAAATTTCTCGGAACATTTCTAGAGTGGCGGATGCAATGTTGGTCCTGTCCTCATTCAGGTCCAATATCCTTTCCCCTGGATGGTGATAGAAGATCATAGAAATAGCTCAATGGTGCATGCTCAGCACAAGGTTTGTTTGTAAATGGATGTAAATTAAGCTATTTCGTATACACTCGCTAAAAATAGTGTTTGATGCAACACCACGAATGGTTTAGAACAAGTGGCAGGCCTAATGGAAAGCAAGCTACGGTATGATGCTATAATCTAGTGTACAAATAGGTCGCCCTTACTCAGTTTGATACTTACACGTTTAAAGTGGTTAAGGAAATACAGAAAGATATTTCTGCACTTTTGCAGAATCCAAGCGCTTCGTAATATGTGGTTGTGCTTCAAGAGAGACTCTCCTGCTGTGCCAATGAGCGAGTAGTAGAGAAGGCAGGTTCTGCTTTGGGTAGACGCTAGCTGACTTTATCAACGCTCCCACGCTGGGAGGGAGAGGCAGAGAACGCCCATGGTCACTAAGGTCCTGAAGCAGAATACGTCACACTAAAAGCCATACATTTTTTTCACAGGATAAAGCCTGCTATAGACTAGTCCAGAACATGTTGAATGGGAATGTAAAATAAAAATAAATTCAAGTCACTTGTTATAGTACACTTTGATATTGAAAAGCAAATTGTTTGTTTGAATGCGTTGGGGGTGAAGATGTAATGGCCCCCTATGCTTCGAATGGACAATCTACTTCTGCCTCGTGAAGTCAGCATTAAGTGACTGAAAACACTTTCATGCAGTTATGGTTTTTTGACATGCTAGTACATTCAGCCAACTGAGAAGCACAAATAAGTACCCTCTCAACTCCTCCACTTTATAGGCCTCAGTCCACTCAGTGCTTTCAGCATCAAACATGTTAGCCTGATATACAAGGGAACAGTATTTCCAAAATGGCATCCATAATTGTAGCTCTTGCTCTCGCACCTGTTCAGCCTCTTCTCTCCAATACAAACCACCTGCGGTGCCAGCTAGTCAGCTACTTCCAGGTGCCATACACAGTGATACGCCAACAGAGAGCCTATATATAGAGGGTAGTGCATACGGCCCAGTACATCACCGGGGCCAAGCTTCCTGCCACCCAGGATCTCTATACCAGGCAGTGTCAGAGGAAGGCCCTAAAAATTGTCAAAGACTCCAGCCACCCTAGTCATAGACTGTTCTCTCTGCTATCGCACGGCAAGCGGTACTGGAGCACCAATTCTAGTACCATGAGGCTTCTAAACAGGTTCTATCCCCAAGCCATAAGACTCCTGAACAGCTAATCAAATGGCTACCCAGACTTATTTTTTACTTTTTTGGGGGGTATTTTCTTAAAACTGCATTGTTGGTTAATGGCTTGTAAGTAAGCATTTCACTACACATGTTGTATTCGGCGCATGTGACAAATGCAATTTGATTTGATTTATATAGCAGCATTTTTCAAAGTGCCTAGTTCAGTATGTAGATGTAAGCAAAAGTGATCATTTAAAATGTCTGCCAGGCTTGTTTTCAGCTCACTACCTGCCATGCATCCATAGCCATGAAATGTCCAGCCCGATGGGAGGCTTAGTCAGGCTACTATAAGGACTCGGCTGTCTGAGCTGACCGGCTTAACTCCTATCACTGTTCTGTTGACAGTGCGTGAGACATTGAGGATGAGTCTAAGGCCGAGGAGTCCCAAATGTAATCTTGCGCTATACTGGAAAAGCATCTGGTCAATTCAATGGCTGTTTAATGGCACTGGTTTGTTGTTTTATAATCCTGTTTTGTTTCATAGCCACGCAGGCATGCTCACCACGGTTTGGCCAGTGCTGTGAGGAAGGCTGCAAGTCATGGCTGCCAGTCATTTACATTTGTATCAAACAGCAGTAGAACACAACACTGCATGGATCCATCAGAGTGCATTGTCCAAGCACAGTGGCCGTATGGCTGCCTGTGTTTGTGAAGCTTCCTGTGTTTGTATTAAACTGTACTTGGGTCTATTGTGTTTATGGAAATGTTATGGATGTTCTCTGTTTCATTATATATAAAGCCTTAGTATGCCAGGGATTCAATAAATTTAACACTGGTCAAGGAGAACCAGTATCATCACTATACTTCAGGAGCTAAATTGTTGGCTGATCTTTATGAAGCCCTTTCAATTATCAACCTGGATTAAGTGGGCTTGTATGTGTGGTCAACTGTAACTGATGTGAGGCCAGAATAGAACATATTCCTCACTGATTTCGCTGTCTCTCCTTTCTCTGCAGGTATGTGCTGTGTTTTGTCCATCCAGACTCCGAGGACCCAAGGATATATAGGAGGAAGAACTCCAACCAACAGGGACTAAGCAAACTGAACCGCATGTCTGTGCATCACCACCACCTCTTCGTCACAATGGTCTTCATCACCCTCTCCTCCTGTGTTGCGTTTTTTTTTCACCTTTGAGCTGAACCCAGTGAGAACTGAATCAAACAGACAGACTTAAAGAAAAAACGCTCACTGCTGGGGACTCACCTTCTGTGTTGTCCGTCACTTTTTATTTGGCTTTATCTTTTGTATCTGTACATAACGCAATTCCAAATCTTATAGTTTTGTACATGTAATTTTTCTGGTGTGTGAAATTTTTCTAATAAAATAAAAAAGTGGATTCATTCCCTAGAGACTAACAGGCCTGTTTGTGGCTGATGATTTACCTTCTGTTACACCTTCTTCTCTCCTTTTTTCTTCTCTCCATCCCCTCCTCATATATTCTCCCTATACAAACCTATTACACCCACACCCTATCCCCACCTCGCCTATTTCTGCCTCATGGCACCATGTAGCCAATAACCTGTGTTACCCCATGGTTGTATCACAATGGCAGCCAATCCAAATGACTTTACAGGGAAAAAGGGATCCCAGAGGTAAAAATAAATTAGGTTTGAATCGTCCAAGAGCGTCAAGTCCAGCCCTCTATATATATTACCCCACCAGTCCTACAGCCTTCTAATGGAGGTATTCATCATTAGTATCGGTGTTAGCCTCTCTCCCCTACCTAGTAGGCTTTATTTCTGAGAACTCAATTCCACTGACTTCTTTTTATGTTTTTCCCCCTGACCCTCAAAGCCGACATGAATTCAAACACTGCAATTTGCACAGATTCTCTGGTGGTGTTTTTCACCGTCTGTTGCCTGTGAATCTGATCCAAGTCAGGCATTGAACCAACATAATGCTTCGTGTGAATGGGATATCTTATTTAAAGTGCTAGACCCTGGTGTTTATGACTGTTTACAGCCCACCTAAAGGCTTGCTGAGAGATGTGTGCCATGAGAGTAATGACTGTCTGCCGCTGTGCTAAATCATCGTAATGCTGTTATTACATACGTCATAAAATTGAGAAATCATCAGTATTTCCTCTTGACAGGAGATCGAACGATCTCACTGGCATCAATACAGGGGAACATCGAGGTGCAGAAATAGGTGATTGCCAAGCAGAAAATGAATGCTAACCTCAGTCACTTTGAGAGTTAAAGTGCATTCGATATCCAGTGCCAGTCAAAAGTTTGCTATTTTCTACATTGTAGAATAATAGTGAAGACATCAAAACTATGAAGTGACATATATGGAATCATGTAGTAACCAAAAAAGTGTTAACCTTTTCATATGTGAGTTCCAAATCTCTCTAATGGTTGCCCCAGCATGATTTTTTTATGCACGTGATGTTAGAATGTTCTCTCCATTCCAGAATGGGATTGTTACACAGCAGTACATTTAATCCGCGCTGCCCTCAAACCATTATTTATAGGCTGTTTTCAACTTGTCAATTTCAAATGATTTTCTAACAAGTTTTTATTTTCTAAAAACAGTTTGAATTGAGGTGTGTTCCGCCTCCTCATTCATATACATAAAAGTAAGTCCTTTTTACTTTTGCGGACAATTAAGTTTTTTGACATTTCTGACCCAGGACAAAATACCCCAAGCGCTTCCCAATTGTTTGTGCAGTTCAAGTCTGCAGACATTTGCGCATCTCCCGTCCTGCACACACGTGTTCACATTTTTCATCTATTGCCTGCATCGCAATCATTGTTGTTTTCGTTACCAATAATAACTTTGGAAATGTGTGCGTTTCTAGCAAAGTAAGTGCCTTATTACGTTATAATAGTTTCTGTATGTCGTGTTATGGCGTTTCTACTGCAGCTCACTGTATGTATGGAGCATAATATATTTGTGTATATTCCTTATACCCGCAGACACGCGAGGTAACGTTACTCATTTCCTAAACCTTTATGGTGTTATATTCAATCGTGCTTATGTAGCTCGCTACATTCTTCTATTAGCTCTGTAAAACAATGCTAATTGCGTCAGAGAAGTATTAGCTTGTGTTGTATTTTGAAGCTACCCTGGCCTTACGGCTCCCAAGTGGCGCAGTGGTCTAGGGCACAGCATCTTAAATCCAGGCTGCGTTTCTATCAAAGTAAGTGCCTTATTAGGTTAATAGTTTATATATGTGATTTGTAACTGTATGTCCAATTATAAAAAATACCTTGTTCAGTAATCATCTCACCTGTTACTTGGCGGTGAACTATGTGGTCATTGAGGGCATCGTCGGTCAGATGGAAAAATATCTTCTTATACCACTTGGTCATTTTCCGAGTGTATTCCACAAAGCTGTTTATCATGTCCGTCTTATCCACTGGCCCCATTTTGAGGTTATAGTCAAGCACGCAGTCTGGTTTGATTTTTCTCTCTCCCGTCAGGTGGTCCACCTTCCCTGTGGCCAATATGGTTGCTGTATGGACAGTGGAGAGGACATGGACGTCTCGTTTGTCATGCCACTTTACTGCCAGCTGTTGACCGTTCTCCTTGAACTCTACCTCCTCTCTCTGCATCTTCCTGCCTCCGAATACCGGCATCCCCTTCCTGATCGACCTGACTGTGCCACAGGCCACTGTGCTGTTGGAGAGCAGATGCTGGAAGAATGTGGGACTGCTGTAACAATTGTCCACATACAAAGTGTGTCCCTTGCTGAGATGAAGAGCCAGCATGGTCATCAACACGGACCCGGACACCCCAAACCCCTCATAATGTTGGATGTCAGTGGTGGACCCTGTGTAAACTATAATTTCCTGGACAAATCCTGTCTTCACGTCACACATGACAAAGAACTTGACCCCAAACCTGTGCCTTTTGGAGGGAATATATTGACGGAACGTCAGGGACTCATCAATGCATAGGTCCTTGTATGCCACAAAGACCCGACCAAAGGCTGATGTCATTTCTTATTTTGTATAACGGGTCATTTAGGATGGCAGTAGCATTGTTGATGAAATAGAACTAGGAAGCGGTCTTGGGAAAAGAGGTTGGCTAAGAAGAGAGTTGCAAACATAGGATCTGTGCTCCAGTATTCTCTTAGGAAGTTCTTCTTTACTATCCCCATGAGAAGGACTGTCACCAGGAAGGTATACATTTCACTAATTGTGGTTGTCACCCATTTAGCGAGTTTCCCACTCACTCCTGGCTCTCTCTTCTCTTGTAGCTCCAAGGATTGGCGATTGGTCTCCTCTACTATGTCTCCCACCAGCTCCTCTGTCAGAAACAACTTGAAGCACTCTGCCTCAGATGGAAATGGCAAGGGGCATGGCACTCCAGACTTGGACTCATCAAAGCAAACACCAGGGCCAAGAGGGGTGAAATGGCTGGCGGCCTTCCAGCTACCACTGAACTCCAGTACTTCATCCACTTTCGGTCTGCCTTCATCACCACCAGCATCTTCAAAAGGACCTGGGACTTCGTCAGTGGACAAGGAGTCCTCAGATCCAGGGTTTTCAATGGCTACAAGGTTGGGGGGCAGCTCCTCACTGTTAGAATCTGATTCCTGACTTTCATACTCAGACTCATTGTCAGAATTTAAAAAATCTCCAAAATTTCCGCATTTGTGAGTTGTCTCCTTTTGAAAGACATTGCTAATGCTACAGCTTAGCTCACTAGCTACATACATAAACAACAACACTGAATGGCTCAGAGTGGGAGTGAGAGGTTACGTGATTGACTGCCGGCACGCACCACTTGTATTAGTAAATCACTATCAGAAAATGTTTTGTGTGGTAATTATTTATATATTTACTGCTTTATTCACGTTTTCAAGTTCTATTGACAAATCATGCATTCCGATTCTTGCATAGATTGTAATGGGCACATACGTGTGTAAAATACTTTTTTGAAGGTTGTAATGATTATGATGAGCTTAGCTAATTCCAGCTGTGTGTGGAGCCATGTTTGTTGACATACAATGCATTCTGGGTTTCACGTAATCGTCTGTCGAACCAAATATGTTATAACAAAATGAGGTGAGTAAGGGTTCACACATTTTTTGAGAACTTCCGGAAATGAATGGTGGGTTGTGAACGATGGTAGACAACACCCCCTTCAACATGCGTACAATAAACAGACCAAACTCATCTTGTCTTCTCTTATTTTGGGTTTTGTGAGAGAGAGAAAAAAAGCATGGCAGTGCGCAGAAACGACCCATTACTTTAGATTTTCAGAGAGTGTTTTACTCAATTATTTTGATCAATGGTGAGCTCACCCGTGATGTGATTAATTATAAATAGTCATTTCTATTAGTTAATTCATATTGTAGTTCTTGTCATAATATGGACTTGGTCTTTTACCCAATATGGCTATCTTCTGTATAGCCCCCCCCCCCCACCCACCTTGTCACAACACAACTGATTGGCTCAAATGCAGTAAGAAGCAAACAAATTCCACAAATTAACTTTTAACAAGGCCCACTGAAATGCGTTCTAGGTGACTACCTCATGAAACTGGTTGAGAGAATGCCAAGAGTGTACAAAGCTGTCATCAAGTGACTACTTAGAAGAATCTCAAATATAAAATATATTTTGATTTCTTTAACACTTTTTTGGTTACTACATGATTCCATGTGTTATTTCATAGTTTTGATGTCTTCACTATTATTCAACAATGTAGGAAATAGTGAAAATAAAGAAAAACCCTTGAAGAGAGTTGCAAACCTTTGACTGGTACTGTATGTATTGGGGGGACATTTTTATTTAGGAAACTCTCTTTCGGACTCTCTCTCACATACACCCACATACAGTCCACATTCACCCTAGATTTTCCCTTTTCCTTTTTTCCCCACCACAGACAGTACTGGTTTCCAGTTGATGGAATGTGGGACAGGGGTGATGGTTAAAGGCCATGTGTGTAAGGACATTCTGTAAGGACAGAAGCTAGGAGACGAGAAGCAAGTACAGGGAGTGAACATTTAATAAATAACTGACATGAAACAAACAAGGATATCATCTGAACAGGGGAAACATAACTGCAATAACGCTGATACCGGGAACAAACTGAGGAACAGACAGATATAGAAGGGGAAAGTCCAGGTGAGTCCAATATCGTGCTGATGAGTGTAATGATGGTGACGTGTGAGTAATGATGGGCAGCCTGGCGCCCTTAAGCGCCAGGGAGGAGGAGCAGGCGTGTCAATGTGTATTGGATTTCTTTATTGAGTAATTCATTACTTGTGTAGACAACAGTACTTTTGTAATACACCATTCTGCAAATGTAGGCAACGGTCATAGAGGAAATCGGCACTTATCAGCTGATTTGAGAAGTCCGTCTGTGATAGGGTGATTTTAATTCTTGAACATGATGTTACACTCGCCAGCATACCGAGATAGTAATAGACTGGCTCTAACTCATCTTGGGACAATATTGGTACTTACTGCGTGGGCTAGATATTTCTGTTATACTATAAGTTATTGTTTATGCACATTGGGACAACAAATGGTTACTTAATGCTATCTTCAAGTTAAACCTTTCATTGTCTGAAAATGTATTACAGATGATAGAACTCTGTCACACTGAACTTTGTCACCAAATTCACAGCTCGCACAACATCCCCCTGTCACGCCCTGGCCATAGAGAGGTTTTTGTTCTCTATTTTGGTTAGGCCAGGGTGTGACTAGGGTGGGCATTTTATGTCCTTTTTTCTATGTTTTTGTATTTCTTTGTTTTGGCCTGGTATGGCTCTCAATCAGGGACAGCTGTACATCGTTGTCACTGATTGGGAGCCATACTTAGGCAGCCTGTTTTCCTTTGGGGTTTGGTGGGTGGTTGTTTTCTGTCTTGTGTGTTCACCTGGCAGAACTGTTGGCTTTTGTTTTCTTGTTTTATTTAAAGTGTCATTAAAGTTAATATGAGCACTTACCACGCTGCATCTTGGTCCCCTCTGTCAGACGATTGTTACACCCCCAAAGCTTTTTCAGAATTAGTTATTTCCTGGATTCTTTCTCAACAAAACTGGGCCTTGAAGGCATATTTTCAGCATAGTGTGGATTGGTTGGCACAGTTTTGGGACCGCAGGTAGCCTAGTGGTTAGAGCATAAGGTTGCAAGATCAAATCCCCGAGCTGACAAGGTAAAAATCTGTCGTTCTGCCTCTGAACAAGGCAGTTAACCCACTGTTCCTAGGCCATCCTTGAAAATAAGAATTTGTTCTTAACTGACTTGCCTAGTTAAATAAAGGTTAAAAAAACTGTAAACCTCTTTGTCAAGGACCTTGGCAAACCTCTCAAACACTATCATTCTCTCTCTCTTGTCCCACTTTAACAGATGCTGTAACTCCAGAGTTGAAGAATGAGGTTCTTTGTGACATTAACAGATTGTTGAGAAGTTGTCAATGGTGAGAAGGGGATGCTAGGTGTATTGTATTGAAAAAGCAGTGACAGCTACATTATTCTGAGAAGCGAAATGAAGAATAGGCCTGTTAAAGTCAGGCACCACAGGCTGAAATAAAAACATTTGCATTTACGTATAGTGCCTTCAGAAAGTATTCACACCCCTTGACGTTTTCCACATTTGGTTATGTTACAACCTGAATTTCAAATTGATTAAATTGAGATGTGTCACTGGCCAACACGCAATATCCCATAATGTTAAAGTGGAATTGTGCTTTTAGACATTTTTACAAATTAATAAAAAATGAAAAGCCAACATTTTTTGAGTCACTAAGTATTCAACCCCTTTGTTTTGACACGGCGAAATAAGTTTAGAAAAAAAAATTGCAAGTCACAATAAGTTGCATGGACTCACTATGTGTAATAATAGTGTTTAACATGATTTTTTAACGACTACCTCATCTCTGTACCCCACACATACAATTATCTGTGAGGTTCCTCAGTCAACCATTGAACTTCAAACACAGGTTCAACCACAAAGACCAGGGAGGTTTTCCAATGCCTCACAAAGAAGGGCACCTATTGGTAGATGGGGAAAAATTAAAAAGCAGACATTGAATATCCCTTTGAGCGTGGTGAAGTTATTCATTACACTTTGGTCATTACACCCAGTCACTACAAAGATACAGTTTGCTGGAGAGGAAGGAGACCACTCAGGGATGTTACCATGAGGCCAATGGTGACTTTAAAACAGTTTACAGAGTTCAATGGCTGTGACTGGAGAAAACTGAGGATGGATCAACAACATTGTAGTTACTCTACAATACTAACCTCAATGACAGAGTGAAAAAAGGAAGCCTGTACAGAATTAAAGTATTCCAAAACATGCATCTTGTTTGCAATAAGGCACTGAAGTAAATCTGCAAGAAATTTGGCAAATCAATTTGTGCCCTGAATACAAAGGGTTATGTTTAGGGAAAATCCAACACATCACTGAGTACCAGTCTTCATATTTTCAAGCATGGTGGTGGCTGCATCATGTTATGGGAATGCTTGTCATTGGCAAGGACTAGAGGAGTTTTTTTAGGATAAAAAGAAAAGGAATAGAGCTAAGTTCATATATTGTGTGTAGATGGGTTAGAAAACAAAAAATGTAATCCATTTTTAATTCAGGCTGTAACACAACAACGTTTGCAATAAGTCAAGGGGTATGAATACATTCTGAAGGCACTGTATCAATTTTGAGATTTGTTCTTATTTTGGTTCATTTAAAAAAATGCTAAAACTTGATGAAAATGTATATTTTCTTTAGTGTATCGTACTACCGTCATGAACATTTAAATGAATTTTAACCACTTTAAAATGGACACACATCAATCATTTTTAACACATAACTTAAAAGCCCATTTCATAAAGAATGTTACAAACTGGACTATATTTAGTAACTTACTTTGAAGTTATGGTGATTGGGTCTAAATAGGTGTTTGGCATTTGGTAATCTAAATTCAGTGTACTTGTCTTTAACTACCCTTTCCCGAAAGTCAGACTCTTCCCACACACCAATTCATTTACCAAGTATTGTGTGGTTATCCTTGGATATATTGTCCAGACTTACCCAGAGGCAATTGTTGATATGTTATCAATTTTTTATTCTACAAAACATTTTCTTTGGAAAAATGTCCACAAATGCATTTTTCATGCATGTCTTTAGTATTTTACATATAGAATGATCAAAAAAATGGTGACCTACCGGCTCAAATCGGTCTTATGTAGCAACATTTTAAATAGTGTTTTTTACATTGGATAAAAGTAGAGACACAGAGCTACAATATCATATATCACACACTACAGTTGAGGAACAACGGGAAAGTAATTGAGCTTTGAAAGTTGATAAACTTGTAAACTCACTTTTGAGAAAAGCCTTTGAATCTTTTGGTACTACTACTAGAGAGCCCTTCTTTGTTGTAACGGATTGGCAGTCGTGGTGAAGGAATGAGGCACAGGAAGCAGCGAGCACAGGGTAGTGGCGTATTTAATGTAGACTCACTACTGAAACAAAATATTCCCAAACACAGGGGAGAAAGTACACACGGCGTAGAATAGCGCCGACACGAACATGAACCGTTAACATTGAAATAATCCCGTACAACACGGAAGCGGACCAGCTCACATAAATAGCCCCGCTAATTAACCACACTCAACACAGGTGCACAAAACCAAAAAAAGGGAAAACCAAAAAGGGGAATCAGTGGCAGCTAATAGGCCGGTGACGACGACCGCCGAGCGCCACCCGAGCAGGAGGGGGCGCCACCGTCGGTGGGAATCGTGACAGTACCCCCCTCCTGACGCGCGGCTCCCGCAGCGCGCCGACACCGGCCTCGAGGACGACCCGGAGGGCGAGGCGCAGGGCGATCCGGACGGAGGCGATGGAAATCCTTCAACATGGATGGGTCCAAGACGTCCTCCGCCGGCACCCAGCACCTCTCCTCCGGGCCGTACCCCTCCCAGTCCACGAGGTACTGCAGGCCCTTCGCCCGGCGTCTCGAGTACCGAATGGCCCATACGCTGTACGCCGGGGACCCCCCGATGTCCAGAGGGGGTGGAGGGACCTCCAGCACCTCAACTTCCTGCAGGGGACCAGCTACCACCGGCCTGAGGAGAGACACATGAAACGAGGGGTTAATACGGTAATAGGAAGGGAGTTGTAACCGATAACACACCTCGTTTATCCTCCTCAGGACTTTAAATGGCCCCACACACTGCGGACCCAGCTTCCGGCAGGGCACGCGGAGGGGCAGGTTCCGGGTCGAGAGCCAGACCCTGTCTCCCGGTACGAACACGGGTGCCTCACTGCGGTGGCGGTCAGCACTCCTCTTCTGCCGTCCACTGGCCTCCTTTAGGGAGTCCTGGACGGCTCTCCAGGTCTCCTTGGAGTGCTGTACCCAGTCCTCCACCGCAGGAGCCTCAGTCTGACTCCGGTGCCATGGTGCCAGGACCGGCTGGTAACCCAAAACACACTGAAAGGGTGACATGTTAGCAGAGGAGTGGCGAAGTGAGTTCTGGGCTAACTCCGCCCAGGGAATGTACCTCGCCCACTCCCCTGGCCGGTCCTGGCAATACGACCTCCTGGTTCACCCTCTCCGCCTGCCCATTGCTCTCGGGGTGAAAACCGGAGGTCAAACTGACCGAGACCCCCAGCCGCTCCATAAACGCCCTCCAGACCCTGGATGTGAACTGGGAACCTCGATTAGAGACAATGTCCTCCGGCACCCCGTAGTGCCGGAAGACGTGGGTAAATAGGGCCTCCGCAGTCTGCAGGGCCGTAGGGAGACCGGGCAATGGGAGGAGACGGCAGGACTTAGAGAACCGATCCACAACCACCAGAATCGCAGTGTTCCCCTGAGAGGGGGGAAGATCTGTCAAGAAATCTATAGACAGGTGCGACCATGGCCGTTGTGGAACGGGGAGGGGCTGTAACTTCCCTCTCGGTAGATGCCTAGGAGCCTTACTCTGAGCGCACACCGAACAGGAAGAGACAAAGAACCTCACGTCCTTAGCCAAGGTGGGCCACCAGTACTTCCCCCTGAGACTCCGCACTGTCCTCGCCACACCAGGATGACCCGCCGTAGGTAGCGTGTGCGCCCATCGAATCAAACGATCACGAACACCGAGCGGCACATACATGCGACCCACCGTAACCTGCGCATTCGCAGGTTCCAACACTAATGCCCGCTCGATGTCCGCGTCCACCTCCCATACCACCGGTGCCACCAGCCTAGACGCTGGAATGATGGGAGATGGATCGATGGACCGGTCCTCCGTGTCATAGAGACGGGACAGCGCGTCGGCTCTAGTGTTAAAGGAACCCGGTCTATAGGAGATAGTGAACCTAAACCGGGCGAAGAACATGGCCCACCTTGCCTGACGCGGATTCAGTCTCCTCGCTGCCCGGATGTACTCCAGGTTTCGGTGGTCGGTCCAGATGAGAAAGGGGTGTTTAGCCCCTTCAAGCCAGTGAAGCCACACCCTCAAAGCTTTTACCACCGCTAGCAACTCCCTGTCCCCCACATCATAGTTACGCTCCGCCGAACTGAGCTTCCTCGAAAAGAAAGCGCAGGGGCGGAGTTTCGATGGCGTACCCGAGCGCTGTGATAGCACGGCACCCACCCCAGCCTCGGATGCGTCCACCTCCACTATGAATGCTAGAGACGGGTCCGGGTGCGCCAACACGGGTGCGTCGGTGAACAGGGTCTTCAACTTCTTGAAGGCTCCCTCCGCCTCCGTCGACCATCGCAAACGCACCGGCCCCCCTTCAGCAGTGAGGTAATGGGAGCCGCTACCTGGCCAAAACCCCGGATAAACCTCCGGTAGTAATTGGCAAAGCCTAAGAACCGCTGCACCTCCTTCACCGTGGTTGGAGTCGGCCAATTACGCACGGCCTTAACGCGGTCACACTCCATCACCACCCCCGTGGTGGAAATGCGATAACCCCGAAAGGAAACGGCTCGTTTGGAAAACACACACTTCTCAGCCTTAACGTATAGGTCATGCTCCAGCAGTCTACCAAGCACCTTGCGCACCAGGGACACATGCGCGGGGCGGGTGGCGGAATATATCAGAATGTCATCGATATAGACTATCACGCCCTGCCCGTGCAGGTCCCTGAGAATCTCGTCAACAAAGGATTGAAAGACGGCTGGAGCATTTTTCAACCCATACGGCATGACGAGGTACTCATAATGGCCCGATGTGGTACTAAAGGCGGTTTTCCACTCGTCTCCCTTCTTGATACGCACCAGGTTATACGCGCTCCTAAGATCCAGTTTTGTGAAGAACTTTGCTCCGTGAAATGATTCCACCGCCGTAGCGATGAGAGGTAGTGGGTAACTAAACCCCACCTCTGTAATCAATGCACGGACGCAGACCTCCCTCCTTTTTCTTCACAAAAAAGAAACTCGAGGAGGCGGGTGAGATGGAGGGCCGAATGTACCCCTGTCCCAGGGATTCAGTGACATATGTCTCCATAGCCGCTGTCTCCTCCTGTGACAAGGGGTACACGTGACTCCTGGGAAGCGCAGCGTTAACCTGGAGGTCTATCGCACAATCCCCCTGTCGATGGGGTGGTAATTTAGTCGCCCTCTTTTTACAGAAGGCGATCGCCAAATCGGCGTACTCAGGGGGAATGCGCACGGGGGACACCTGGTCTGGACTCTCCACCGACGTGGCACCTATGGAAACTCCTAGACACCTCCCTGAACACTCCTCTGACCACCCCTGGAGAACCCCCTGTTTCCACGAAATACGGGGATTGTGACCAGCCAGCCAGGGGACCCCCAGCACCACCTGAAACGCAGGCGAATCAATAAGGAAAAAACTAATGCGTTCCTTATGATTCCCCTGCGTTACCATGTCCAGTGGCACCGTAGACTCCCTGACTAGCCCTGACCCTAATGGTCGGCTATCTAGGGAGTGCACGGGGAAGGGGGAATCTAACGGCACCCGCGGAATGCCCAGCTTAATGGCAAGTCCACGATCCATAAAGTTCCCAGCTGCGCCTGAATCGACTAGCGCCCTATGCTGGGAAGAGGGAAAATTTTTTGAAAACAAAACAGGTAAGAACACGTGACCAACAGGGGGTTCTGGGTGAATCTGGTGCCGACTCACCTGGGGTGACCGAGAAGTGTTCTGCCTGCCCTCTCGACTCCCAGACTGGCTCCTCCAGCACCGGTCGGCCGTGTGTCCTCTCCGACCACAGCTGGGGCAGGAGGAGCCAGCTCCTCCGGTGTCCCTTGGCACGGCCCCCCCCACCTCCATAGGGGTAGGGGCGGGGGTGCACGAAGGTGGAACGGGCAGGACCCTCTCCGAACGCCCGCGGGCAGCCAGCAGATTGTCCAAACGAATGGACATGTCGATGAGCTCGTCCAGGGATAGAGCTGCATCTCGACAGGCCAGCTCCCTACGGACGTCGGCCCGGAGGCTGCATCTATAGTGGTCTATGAGGGCCCTGTCGTTCCACCCCGCCCCAGCAGCCAAGGTCCTGAACTCCAACGCGAAGTCCTGAGCGCTCCTCGTCTCCTGCCTGAGGTGGAACAGCCGTTCACCCGCCGCTCTTCCCTCCGGAGGGTGGTCGAACACGGCCCGAAAGCGGCGGGTGAACTCTGGATAATGGTCCCTCGCCGAGTCTGGGCCATTCCAGACCGCATTAGCCCACTCCAGAGCTCGGCCCATCAGGCAGGAAACGAGGGCACTCACGCTCTCCTCTCCCGAGGGAGCAGGTCTGACGGTGGCCAGGTACAGCTCGAGCTGGAGCAGAAATCCCTGGCACCCAGCCGCCGCCCCATCGTACTCCCTCGGGAGCGCCAGACGAAGCGCGCCTGAGCCAGACGTAGTGGTAGGAGGAGGTGGCTGCATCGGAGGAGCCGGAGGTGGAGAGAGGAGACCACTTCTCTCCCATCTGTCCATCCTCTCCATCATCTGGTCCATCGCGGATCCTATGCGGTGGAGGACCGTAGTGTGGTGGAGGACGCGTTCCTCCATCGAGGGGACAGGGGTGGCCGCTGCTCCTGCTGATTCCATGCCTTTTAGTGGTGCGGGATTCTGTAACGGGTTGGCAGTCGTGGTGAAGGAATGAGGCACAGGAAGCAGCGAGCACAGGGTAGTGGCGTATTTAATGTAGACTCACTACTGAAACAAAATATTCCCAAACACAGGGGAGAAAGTACACACGGCGTAGAATAGCGCCGACACGAACATGAACCGTTAACATTGAAATAATCCCGCACAACACGGAAGCGGACCAGCTCACATAAATAGCCCCGCTAATTAACCACACTCAACACAGGTGCACAAAACCAAAAAAAGGGAAAACCAAAAAGGGGAATCAGTGGCAGCTAATAGGCCGGTGACGACGACTGCCGAGCGCCACCCGAGCAGGAGGGGGCGCCACCGTCGGTGGGAATCGTGACATTTGTCTACACCCATTCAGCATCGTTCACACCCTCTTAATCTTTAGCCCCAACCATCTCTTTAAGGGTTGAGCCGAGCGTTCTGTACTAACAACCAGTGGTGGAAAAAGTACTCAATTGTCATACTTGAGTAAAAGTAAAGATACTGTCAGGCCCTGACCTGAGAGAGCCATTTTTCTCTGTTTAGTTAGGTCAGGGTGTGATATGGGGTGGGCATTCTATGTATTGTATTTCTTTGTTTTGAGCAGTGTATGGTTCCTAATCAGAGGCAGCTGTCTATCGTTGTCTCTGATTAGGAATCATACTTAGGCAGCCTGTTCCCACCTGTGTTTGTGGGTAGTTATTTTCTGTTTTGTAGTCGTTACCTGACGGAACTGTTTGGCTTTTCGTTTTGTTTCTTTGTTATAGTGTTTCATTGTTTAATAAATAATATGAACACTTACCACGCTGCGCTTTGGTCCGCTCCTTTCGACAGCCGTAACAGATGCCTTAATAGAAAATGACTCAAGTAAAAGTGAAAGTCACCCAGTAAATTACTACTTGAGTAAAAGTCTAAAAGTATTTGGTTTTAAATATACTTAAGTATCAAAAGTAAATATACTTAAAAGGTACAAGTTAAAGTATAAACCATTTCAAATTCCTTATATTAAGCAAACCAGACAGCATCATATAATTTTTTACATTTATTGGCGGATAGC
Organism: Salmo trutta; assembly: GCF_901001165.1. Taxonomy (NCBI): domain Eukaryota; kingdom Metazoa; phylum Chordata; class Actinopteri; order Salmoniformes; family Salmonidae; genus Salmo; species Salmo trutta. The sequence goes on along the minus strand of NC_042969.1, from coordinate 51,415,302 downwards.
CAGGGGCACACTCCAACATAATTTACAAACGAAGCATTTGTGTTAAGTGAGTCCGCCAGATCAGAGTAGGGATGACCAGGGATGTTCTCTTGATAAGTGTGTGAACTGGACCATTTTGCTGTCAAAATGTAACGACTACTTTTGGGTGTCAGGGAAAATGTATGGAGTAAAAAGTACATTATTTTCTTTTGGAATTTAGTGAAGTAAAAGTAAAAGTTGGCAAAAATATTAATAGTAAAGTAAAGTACAGATATCCCAAAAAACAACTTAAGTAGTACTTTAAAGTATTTTTTACTTAAGTGCTTTACACCACTGCTAACAACAGAAGTCAAGCACCCAAGCGAACTTGCTAGCTACTTCCAGACACAACTGAACAGCTCACTGAACATTACTCACCCTAGCAGAACTGGTTAGGCTGTTATGTTACCCAGAGCGTTGGTGACGGCAACTGTGCTGTCAGATTGTTCATTCATAAATTCAAAACATGTAGCTCTCAGAGTGTTTAGAACGCACACCGGACACTCTGACCAATAAGTAGGGTTGACCTCACAACGGCAGTCAAGCACCCAAGCTAACTGGCTAACATTGGCTAAGTTGCTACCTACTTCCAGACACATAATGAGAGAACACCCCTCTCTGACCATTTTACTCACCGTAGCAGAGTTCATTAGCCTGTTTTCATGTTATCCAGAACATTGGTGACTGTAACTGTGATGCTGGCAACACTTTAATTACGTTTTTTTTGCCTTTGTTTACTGACACCGGCCATATTCAATGGGTGTTCAGTGTTCATAAATTCATCAGTTATTCTGCGCTCTGGCACACTCAGACGAGAGAGCACTCTGAAATTCAGACTGAATTTACGAACACACCCGAAATGGTTACTTGCATAGTGGAGTCTTTTGTTAAGACATGTAGCTAGCTAGCTAGTTAAACAATGAACCATAAACATGTCATCAAATCAAATTTTATTTGTCACTTGCTCCGAATACAACAGGTGTAGACCTTACCGTGAAATGCTTACTTACAAGCCCTTAACCAACAATGCAGTTCAAGAAAGAGTTAAGAAAATATTTACTAAATAAACTGAAGTAAAAATTGTCAAATAAAAATAACAACAATGAGGCTATATACAGGGGGTACCGGTACCGAGTCAATGTGCGGGGGTACAGGTTAGTCAATTTATTTTGTACATGTAGGTAGGGATAAAGTGACTATGCATAGATAATAAACAGCAGGTAGAAGCTGTGTAAAAACATAGGGAGGGGGTGGTGTGTCAATGTAAATAGTCTGGGTGGCCATCTTATGGCTTGGGGGTTTAAGCTGTTAAAAAGCCTTTTGGTCCTAGACTTGGCGCTCCAGTACCGCTTGCCGTACTGTAGCAGAGAGAACAGTCTATGACTTTGGTGACTGGAGTCTTGGTGTGTTTGGACTATGATGTGATGTGATGTGGACACCAAGTAACTTGAAGCTCTCAACCTGCTCCACTACAGCCCCGTCGATGAGAATGGGGGTGTGCTCGGCCCTCCTTTTCCTGTAGTCCATGATAATCTCCTTTGTCTTGATCATGTTGAGGGAGAGGTTGTTGTCCTGGCACCACACGGCCAGGTCTCTGACCTCCTCCCTATAGGCTGTCTTATCGTTGTCGGTGATCAGGCCTACCACCGTTGTGTCGTCAGCAAACTTATGGATGGTTTTGGAGTCGTGCTTAGTCACGCAGTCATGGGTAAACAATGAGTACAGGAGGGGACTAAGCACACACCCCTGAGGGGCCCCTGTGTTGAGGATCAGCGTGGTAAATGTGTTGTTGCAGAGGGAGGTGTTTAGTCCCAGAGTCCTTAGCTTAGTGATGAGCTTTCAGGGCGCTATGGTGTTGAACACTGAGCTGTAGTCAATGAACAGCATTCTCACATAGGTGTTCCTTTTGTCCAGGTGGGAAAGGGCAGTGTTAAATGCATTAGAGATTGCGCCATCTGTGGATCTGTTGGGGTGGAACGCAAATTCTGGAATGATGGTGTTGATGTGAGCCATGACCAGTCTTTCAAAGCACTTCATGGCTACAGACGTGAGTGCTATGGGTCGGTAGTCATTTAGGGAGGTTACCTTGGTTTTTAGAATTGTATAACTGCCTTAATTTTGCCGGACCCCTAATATTATGGGGCTCTATAATAAATACAAATACAAATACTGCTCATGAAGGTGGAGGAGGAATTCACAGGGTAGCGATAAAGCAGGCCTAATGCGAGCCATTTCAATTGACTTTTAATTCACTGCACAGTGAGCACTCTGTCTGACCTCTTTCTAAAGACAAAGAGTGTATATGTTGCCGACCTCCACCACCTTCCACCCCACGGACTCCCACCTGTGTAAAGCAACCTGGTAGATGTCCAAAGATGACAGGGAGGAGGGAAGGACAGGGCGAGGGAGAGAGGCACTCCTCTCCTCAATGCCAAGGACTAGTGGGACAGAGCCAAGCAAAATAGCCATCAAAGTCAACAAACCCAACATGCTGATTGGCTGAGCTGACGCCAAGGAGCATGCCATTGGAGAGCCGCGCTGGAGGCAGCAGCAGAGGGATGGGGGGGATTTAGAAAACCATCCTGGGAGACAAAACTGGAGGAGCTGAGCGCTTGATCAGCCTTTGGCTGGATTTCTCTTTTTGTTGTTCCACTCAAGCCAGCAGAGAAAAGCAAATGGAGGGTATGTTTATCAGGCCATCTTTCTGCTGAATATTCCCCACCAAATGAAAGAGGGAGGGAAGAGAGTAAAAATGGGGAGAGAGGTGACATAGTAAGAAATGATGAAGAGGAATGCGAAAGGAAAAGGGAGAATTACAGAGGAGAGATTTGAGATGAGAGAGAGGCAAAAACGGGAAGGGAGCGTGCGAAGGAAGGAGAGAGGAAACAACAGAGAGGGAGGAGATCTGCTACACCATGGTGAATCAGGGAAAATAGGTTTTTATTCTCTCTTTCTTTTCCAATAAGCACCCTGTGGAGGCCCACTCATGTAATAGAAGACATCTTTTCCCCTCTGAGAAATGCTGACCTTGAAAGAGACGTGCACAGAGAGGTGACCAGGCAAAAAAAGACTGTCAGAGGTTCTAATGCCCCCTCTCTTTCTGCTGTCTGCTTTTCAAAACAAAGGTCTGGGCGTACTGCCAAATTGCAGATACTGATAGTGAGGGTTTGTTCAATCAGTCACCTGCATGAACACAGAAATTGGTTATTAGAAAAGCACAAACACTTAACAAAGAAAATGGTTAAAACTTAGGCAGCGCCCTGTGTCACGATCACAGATTTAGAGAAACAATAAATGTCAGTACATATAAGTGTCGGCTGAAAACTTAAATTCTTGTTAATATAACTGCACTGTCCAATTTACAGTAGCTATTACTGCAAAAAAAATATTTAAAAAAATATTGTTTGAGGAGAGCTCCTAACAACAAAACACTTTTTTCACCGCGATAGGTTTGATAAATTCACCTCTGAAGGTGAAATGTATACTTATATTCTGAAATCTTGCTCTGATTTATCATCCAAAGGGTCCCAGAGATAACATGAAGTGTCGTTTTGTTAGATGAAATAATTATTCATATCCTAAAAAGGTCCATATAGCATGCATGATCGATTTTGTATTTCCACTCGTTCGATTTGCAAAGAAAGGAATCTGTGAAAATCTAACCCTAAACGTTGTTTCAACCAGTCAAATCACATTCGTATGTATTCCTCAGAGATCCTAGACTGTAACCAGACTTCACTATATCATTAGTGGTGTAGTATATCCTATAGGACAAATTTGGTCAGAGAGCAACGCCTTCATGGCACGCCGATGAAGTGGGCGGTCTTCACTTGATTGACTCTAGGGTGGCTACTTTGAAGGATCTCAGATGTAAAATATATTTTGATTTGTTTAAAACCTGTTAGGGACAGACGTTCCGCTAGCGGAACACCTCACCAATATCCAATGGTACAGCGTGGCGCGAAATACAAATACCTTAAAAATGCTATAACCTCAATTTCTCAAACATATGACTATTTTACACCATTTTAAAGACAAGACTCTCGTTAATCTAACCACATTGTCCGATTTCAAAAAGGCTTTACAGCGAAAGCAAAACATTAGATTATGTCAGGAGAGTACCCTGCCAAAAAATTATCACACAGCCATTTTCAAAGCAAGCATATATGTCACAAAAACCAAAACCACAGCTAAATGCAGCACTAACCTTTGATGATCTTCATCAGATGACACTCCTAGGACATTATTTTATACAATACATGCATGTTTTGTTCAATCAAATTCATATTTATATCAAAAAACAGCTTTTTACATTAGCATGTGATCTTCAGAACTAGCATACCCACCGCAAACTTCCGGTGAATTTACTAAATTACTCACGATAAATGTTTACAAAAAACATAACAATTATTTTAAGAATTATAGATACAGATCTCCTTTATGCAATCGCGGTGTCAGATTTTAAAATAGCTTTTCGGCAAAAGCACATTTTGCAATATTCTGAGTAGATAGCTCAGCCATCACAGGCTAGCTAATTTGACACCCACCAAGTTTGGTGCTCACTAAACTCAGAATTACTATAAGAAAAATTGGATTACGTTTCCTGTTCTTCGTCAGAATGCACTCCCAGGACTTCTACTTCAACAACAAATGTTGTTTTGGTTCGAAATAATCCATAGTTATATTGAAATAGCTCCGTTTTGTTTGTGCGTTGAGGTCACTATCCGAAGGGTGACGTGCAGGCACATTTCATGACAAAAAAATTCAAAATATTCCATTACCGTACTTCGAAGCATGTCAAACGCTGTTTAAAATCTATTTTTTATGCTATTTTTCTCGTAAAATAGCGATAATATTCCAACCGGGCGACGTTATATTCATTCATAGACTGAAAGAAAAACATGGAGTTGTCTCGTGCACGCGCACTCCAGTGTCATTGTTCCCTGCCTGACCACTCACAAAAACTCCTCCTGTTTTTCGCCCAGAGACTGCAGAGACGTCATTCCACTTTCTGGCGCCTTCTGAGAGCCAATGGAAGCCTTAGAAAATGTCACATTACAGCAGAGATGCTGTATTTTTGATAGAGATGCCCTAGAAGGAGAACAAAATGTCAGATAGGGCACTTCCTGTAGGGAATCTTCTCAGGTTTTGGCCTGCCATATGAGTTCTGTTATACTCAAAGACACCATTCAAACAGTTTTAGAAACTTTAGAGTGTTTTCTATCCAAATCTACTAATTATATGCATATTCTAGTTTCTGGGCAGGAGTAGTAACCAGATTAAATCGGGTACGTTTTTTATCCGGATGTGAAAATACTGCCCCCTATCCCAAACAGGTTAACACTTTTTTGGTTACTACATGATTCCATGTGTTATTTCATAGTTTTGATGTCTTCAATATTATACTACAATGTAGAAAATAGTAAAAATAAAGAAAAACCCTTGAATGAGAAGGTGTGTCCAAACTTTTGACTTGTAGTGTATACATATATTTTCTATTGTTACTTCATCAGAGCTCTAGTAATCCATTATACTCAATATTATGTTACTTTATCTCTAGTATCCCATTATACATTTGTGTTACATCACAAATACCTCTGCACCAGTGTTCTATTCATACAGGGGTTTCAATATTCACTCTAGTTTTCTATTTAACATTATGTTCGGAATTAATACTCTCTTCTTTCATATCTCCATACATAATCCCTATATAAAGTTATAAATTTTTTGTTATTTACGTCCACACCACCAGCAACGATCACAGCGCAGCAGCCCGAGAGGTAGAGTACACATATCTTGTTATCAAGGAAATTGTCCGGGGGCTGTTACCCTCTCAAATTCTTCAATGGCTTCTCCTGTCAGCGCTCACTACCTGTAGATCAATGGGCGGTGGTGGACAGAACCCCTAGATAACTAAAAACGTAGCTAACACAGAACTGGTTGGGGTCTTCATTCATTTCCATATATACTGTTGAAGTCGGAAGTTTACATCCAGTTTAGCCAACTACATTTAAACTCAGTTTTTCACAATTCCTGACATTTAATCCTATTAAAAATTCCCTTTCTTAGGTCAGTTAGGATCACCACTTTATTTCAAGAATGTGAAATGTCAGAATAATAGTAGAGTGAAAGATTTATTTCAGCTTTTATTTATTTCATCACATTCCCAGGGGGTCAGAAGTTTACATACACTCAATTAGTATTTGGTAGCATTGCCTTTAAATTGTTTAACTTGGGTCAAACGTTTTGGGTAGCCTTCCACAAGCTTCCCACAATAAGTTGGGTGAGTTTTGGCCACTTTGACCTATTCCTCCTGGCAGAGCTGGAGTAACCGTGTCAGGTTTGTAGGCCTCCTTGCTTGCACACGCTTTTTCAGTTCTGCCCACACATTTTCTATGGGATTGAGTTCAGGGCTTTGTGATGGCCCCTCCAATACCTTGACTTTGTTGTCCTTAAGCCATTTTGCCACAACTTTGAAAGTATGCTTGGGGTCATTGTCCATTTGGAAGACCCATTTGCGCCCAAGCTTTAACTTCCTGACTGATGTCTTGAGATGTTGCTTCAATATATCCACGTAATTTTCCAACCTCATGATGCCATCTATTTTGTAAAGTGCACCAGTCCCTCCTGCAGCAAAGCACCCCCACAACATGATGCTACCACCCCCGTGCTTCACGGTTGGGATGGTGTTCTTCGGCTTGCAATCCTCCCCCTTTTTCCTCCAAACATAAAGAAGGTCATTATGGCCAAACAGTTCTATTTTTGTTTCATCAGACCAGAAGACATTTCTCCAAAAAATACGATCTTTGTCCCCATGGGCAGTTGCAAACCATAGTCTGGCTTTTTTTATGGCGGTTTTGGAACAGTGGCTTCTTCCTTGCTGAGTGGCCTTTCAGGTTATGTCAATATAGGACTCGTTTTACTGTGGATATAGATACTTTTATACCTGTTTCCTCCAGCATCTTCACAAGGTCCTTTGCTGTTGTTTTGGGAGTGATTTGCACTTTTTGCACCAAAGTACATTCATCTCTAGGAGACAGAACACTTCTCCTTCCTGAGCGGTATGACGGCTGCGTGGTCCCATGGTGTTTATACTTGCGTACTATTGTTTGTACAGATGAACGTGGTACCTTCAGGCATTGGAAATTGTAGACCTTGTGGAGGTCTACCATTTTCTTTCTGAGGTCTTGGCTGATTTCTTTAGATTTTTCCATGATGTCAAGCAAAGAGACACTGAGTTTGAAGGTAGGCTTTGAAATACATCCACAGGTACACCTCCAATTGACTCAAATGATGTCAATTAGGCTATCAGAAGCTCCTAAAGCCTTGACATCATTTTCTGGGATTTCCCAAGCTGTTTAAAGGCACAGTCAACTTTGTGTATGTAAACTTCTGACCCACTAGAATTGTGATACAGGGAATTATAAGTGAAATAATGTAAACAATTGTTGTAAAAATGACTTGTGTCATGCACAAAGTAGATGTCCTAACCGACTTGCCAAAACTATAGTTTGTCAACAAGAAATTTGTGGAGTGGTTGAAAAATTAGTTTTAATGACTCCAACCTCAGTGGATGTAAACTTCCGACTTCAACTGTAGCTATGCATAGTTTTTCACATCCACACCACTCCATGTGCATCTTATGTACCATATGGATCTTCAATGGTTCTCTATCCTCCTAGAGACTATGGTACAGTGGTCCCAAACCACATAGACAATTCCCAGAAATGCCTGTAGACTGCTACTTCCTATACAAATAAAACAACACCCCGTGCTCAATAACTCTTGTGCTATTATTAGTAAGCCCACACTATGATGGGCGGTGGTGGATGGAACTCCTAGATAACGTTATAGATTGAAAAACTCTCTCACACAGAACTGGAAAACTCAGCACACAATCCACTTCACATTCACACTGGAGCTAGTCCCATGACAGCTCTCATTCACTCAGTACGTTATAGCTAAATTTCAATCTCTTATTATCCAAATTTCAATCAACCTAATATCCAAATTTCAATCAATCATCTTAGTTTCCAAATTTCAATCAACTTAACACGTCCTTTCCACACTCACACAACCATACACAACTTTCACATCCATATTCACTTAGTGCTATTCCCAAACTCACTTGTTGATCTCCCTTATTACCCTATGTGCATCTTCAAATATTCTCTGTAATAGCACCTCGTGCTATTATCAGTGGCTGCAGACGACGTAGACACTTCTCTTATTAATGCCTACAGACAGCTGTCAGCGGGGCATGGTACTGTTACTTGCCCTCGCTCTAGTCTTCTTCTGTCATACGTATCACTGCCGCGGTTCCTCTATAGTCTCTGCAGTCGCCGTAGTCTCTACAGTATCTATACTCTCTATAGTCTCGCGTATTTATAGTCTCTGAGTGTCTATAGTCTCAGTAGTTTATGTAGTCATAAATGCTATGGTCCCTATATATTGTATAGTCTTGCTGCATACATATAGAATAACACACGCACTTTCACACATTCACTTAGTAGTTATAAAATTTATTTATTGTAAAAAATGGGTTTCCTCATATGTCTGTAAATTAGGGCCCAGACTCTGAACAGGCTTAGGCCTCATTGCAGTCTGCCCCCTAAATGAGATGTAGAGCTCCCCTCTTCAAAGAGCATCTGAGTAAGATGTGTTCATTTGGGCTTGTCCCCTGCACAAGAAATGCGTTTCTCTGTCTCAGAGTGGTAATATATTACAGTAATTTAGCTGGATAAAAGCTATAGAAGCTAGCATTCAAAACAACGGCCCGATAGCATCAGTTTTTAGATTGAAGAAGCTAGATTTCAAATATTGTCTTGAATTCGAAACAAAGGCACCTTTAAGCAGCATTTTCCTCACTGTTAAGACATCTCATGAGAATTTGAACCTGTCTCATGCATCAGTAACTCAAGGGATCGAAATGACAGTGGTATAAAAAAATGACCTGGACTTGTGTGTGTGCGAACGTGCGTGTGTGACGATGAGAGTGTTTACTTGCTTCTACTTGACAGTGATTGTACGCATGTGCGTGCGTGCACGTGTGTGCGAGAGATAACGTGCCAGCATGCGGAAACACACTTGATGTCTGTTAAATCGGCACCCGTCAGTCTACCAACCCACCGACTGATGACCTTCTCTCTCTCTCTCTCTGCCTGTGGGGACTGCATTTAAAGGACAAGAGACAGGTTCTGTTAGCCTCACTGTGATACGTGCCCCACAGTCACTCCATCAAAGATGCTGCTCCATTTCACTTGGTGCCATTACCAAACAAACCCTGTACCACACTGTACGTCAATAGAATATGAACCATCCATGAACGGATCCCTGAACAAAGCTGTTAATGTAAGAAACACTTCCTTTATTACACACGCGGGCAGGCTGCCATCGGGTTGGTTGCGGGTATAGACTGGCAGGCTAATGCACCGCAACCTTGGGTCCTGCATTATGAAATCGATAGCCCATATACAGGGTTATGCCAAGTTAATTGCGTCTACTCTGAGGTTCGGCTATACTAGCTGCTCACTCGATGGCTGTTAGAAGGAGCGTACTGGATGAATGGGATCTCATTAGCTTCTAATGGACGAGCCAAATGAATGAAAGCAGACCCATTCCGAGTTACAGTAAATGCGGCCTCTCAGACACAATAATATCATCACATCTCACTTTTTTGAGAATTTCTTTATCATTGCTCATAATGGAAGGCTTTTGTGCATATGGAATGTAATATCTCTAATTTATGATACTAAAAACAGTTTAATGCTTGGCAGATTTTTGGAGTTATGTACATAATCTGTCCTGCATCAATTTGATTTGAATCATGATGTCACGTCCTGACCAGAAAAGGGGTTATTTGTTATTATAGTTTGCTCAGGACGTGGCAGGGGGTATTTGTTTTATATGGTTTTGAGTGTGTGTTTATGTAGAGGGGCGTTTTATTTATGTTTCCAGGGTTTTTGGTTTAGTTCTATGTTGTACAGTTCTATGTCTGTTTCTAGGGTGTTTATTTCTATGTTTAGTATTTGGGATTGGGGCCTTCAATTGGAGGCAGCTGGTTATCGTTGCCTCTGATTGAAGGTCCTATAATTAGGAGTTTGTTTGTTTTGGGGATTGTGGGAGATTGTTCTTTGTACTGCTGTGTGAGCATACAAGACTGTTTGTCGTCTTGTCTTGTCTTGTCTTGTCTTGTCTTGTCTTGTCTTGTCTTGTCTTGTGTTTAATAAATATGAGCATTCACATACCCGCTGCGCCTTGGTCCATCCATTACGACGGCCGTGACACATGATTTATATTGATATGATGCAGTAGGAGTGTGTGAGGTTCAGATCATACAAGCACAATATCTTCCAGTGCTTTTATTAAAGACAAATCCACCTGTTCTCAAACTTTAAATATTATTTTGGTTTTTCAGAGGTGTTCTGTCAGAGGGGACCATATGTCTTCCAACAAACACTGACACACACACACACACACACACACACACACACACACACACACACACACACACACACACACACACACACACACACACACACACACACACACACACACACACACACACACACACACACACGATGACCGTGAAGGAAAGGGTTGTGAGGCCCCCTGTGTAGACAGACAAATTACAGCATTATCTATGGTGAATGAGGGGAAGGAGGTCATTATGTCCCTTAACAGAGACATGGTAACCTTCACGATTGGTGTGTCACAAAGACCCACCACCACCGGAGACTATATCTCTCAGTCTGGCTTGAGTCTCAGATAAGGGCGGGGCAGGAGGAGCTAATCCGGGTGCTGAGATAGGAGCAGATTGTTCTGGGAGTTCATTGTGCGTCTGTGATTATGTAAACATCCCCAAGTGGAGGCAGGCAGCGCGGCTTACTGAGGCATCAAGGGCAAAGTACAAACAACACAGGCAGATGGATGCCCCAACATCCTCCAGCTGAGAGGAGGCTTGTAGAATCAGGTTGAAATCTACAGTAAGACCAATAAGATGGGACCTTGTAAAGGGCACTTATAAAGATGGCCTCACTTGCCAGTCTTTCAGCATCTACTATGAGTAGTGCTAGAATACCGCATGGATGTTATACCAGGCTCAAGAGAGAGGCAGTTTGTTTGCTTGTCTCTATAATAAAATAAATGCTTACAATTCCGGAAGTACAAAAGATGGGATGGTTGCATTTTCACAAAGCTTTATCTGTGTGATTCGATCCCTCTCAACCCCTGCACCTGATTCCCATGACTTCCCTGGATCCAATCAGATCATCTCGGCCTGATTTGCAAACTGCACTCTGTGTTTTCATGTGTTGCTAAGTAGATTTCTACAATTTCCTAAAATCTCGGATGTTGCTTGATCCGGAAAATGGTGTGCTTAAAGAGGTTTCTCACACATAAGCATATTATGCTACACATCAACAGCCACATTTGTGTCGCGGGTATTGTCTTGTTTCAAACAAGAAACTGCTCATGATTTGAAATTCTGTACATTAGCCACATGCATTAGCTCCTTACCTGATAATGGAGATGAATAGGACAATAATGATCATAATAAGGAGGAGCATGTGTCAGACATTAAAACATCTGAAAGGAAAGTTGCCTAATGAGCAGAGACATATTTCCCCCGTGAAAGCCTAATATACTACACACACATCCATGGACAGACACACACACACACACACACACACCATGGACAAAATAAAAGCGTACTGGAAAAAGGTCAGCCCAAAACCTGCACACCGGTTGCCATGCCAACAAACGGTTCAGGGAGAAACAGGAGAGCTGGGATGGAACAGGAGTCCCTGTGGACCCTGGCTATCATTTTCTGGCAGGTTTATCCCTATGATTAGAGGTGGTTAACGCGCTAACACCGCTGTCGCAACACTAGATCTACCGCCACCTCATTGTGAGCACCCAACTCTTCTGGACTTCAATCCGGGCTTGAGGACTCCATTTCAGAGCCCCAACCGTCCCCAGAGGATCTCTGTCCAGAGAATGAGTTGTTGTTTTATGTCATCATGTAGCCCATTTGAAGACTGCTATGCTTACCAAAGTGATGGGGGATGTAGATAATGTATGTAACGGCTGTGTTAGTTCCATACATTAAAAGGGTTGTTGAGTACATGTCACATCTGCTCCTGCCACGCCCTCTAGTGCTCATCCGGTGTCTCCTTGACCTGCCGCCACTCCCCCAGTGCTCTCTCCCTCTCCCTCTCTCTGTGTGTGTATGTGTGTGTGATTGTGTGGGCGGAGACCGGTGTGCTGGAGTCAGAGCAGATCCCCACCAGCTGCAACCTGTTCCATAATCAAGACCTCTACAAATACTCAGTCCTGCCACTTCCACACTGCCAGATTGTAATCTCTGCCCAGTCAGTCCATGTTACTAGCCATTAGTTCCTGTTGTACCTGTTTTCCCTTGTCTGATGCTGTTTTCCTCTCCGCAACAGTTCTGCCCGCTCTGACAATTGTCCCTGTCTCCAGTCCAATTTCTCATCAGTCCTGCAACTCTGTCCTTGATTCCCCACTCGACGCTCCCTTGGATTCCCCTTCGGACCTGCTTACCCTGTCCCCACACCTCTCGCTCCAGCCTCAGCCTCCGCACCTGGTTTCCAGCAATCCGCCTGAGCTTCCCCTGGCCTGCACTCAATCTTCCCCCCATGTTTCAATAAATACCCTGGTTACCTCATCCCAGTCTCCTCGTCTGAGTCTGCTCTTGGGTCCACCTGTACCGCTCTGCGTGACAGTAGAAAGGTTTGTATGAAGTAGTCTGATAGAACAGTTCTGTAGTCGATTATTGCAGTGACTTAAGGCTAGAATATAGACTTGGAAACCCATGATAAAGACAGTATGACCCAGTATGAGGAAAAGGCTAGTCATTGATGAACTTGATGATTTGGAACATGATATGGAAATGGGTTGATACCAGAAGTCGACCGATTAATCGGAATGGCCGATTAATTAGGGCCGATTTCAAGTTTTCATAACAATCGGAAATCGGTATTTTTGGACGCCGATTTGGCCGATTTCTTTTTTTTTTTTTTTTTTTGGCCTTTATTTAACTCGGCAAGTCAGTTAAGAACACATTCTCATTTTCAATGACGGCCTAGGAACGGTGGGTTAACTGCCTTGTTCAGGGGCAGAATGACAGATTTTTACCTTGTCAGCTCAGGGATTCAATCTTGCAACCTTACGGTTAACTAGTCCAACACTCTAACCACCTGCTTTACATTGCACTCCACGAGGAGCCTGCCTGTTACACGAATGCAGTAAGAAGCCAAGGTAAGTTGCTAGCTAGCATTAAACTTATCTTATAAAAAACAATAAATCAATCATAATCACTAGTTAACTACACATGGTTGATGATATTACTAATTTATCTAGCCTGTCCTGCGTTGCATATTAACCCATTAGGTACACGTTGCTCCAACCATAAACATCAATGCCTTTCTTAAAATCAATCCAGGTTAGCAGGCAATAATAACCAGGTGAAATTGTGTCATTTTGCGTTCATTGCACGCAGTCAGGGTATATGCAACAGTTTGGGCCGCCTGGCTCGTTGCGAACTAATTTGCCAGAATTTGACATAATTATGACATAACATTGAAGGTTGTGCAATGTAACAGGAATAACGTTTTGTTTTCGAGATGATAGTTTCCGGATTCGACCATATTAATGACCTAAGGCTCGTATTTCTGTGTGTTATTATGTTATAATTAAGTCGATGATTTGATAGAGCAGTCTGACTGAGCGATGGTAGGCAGCAGCACGCTCGTAAGCATTCATTCAAAATAGCACTTTCGTGCGTTTTGCCAGCAGCCCTTCGCAATGCATTGCGTTGTTTATGACTTCAAGCCTGTCAACTCCCAAGATTAGGCTGGTGTAACCGATGTGAAATGGCTAGCTAGTTAGCCCGGTGCGCGCTAATAGCGTTTCAAACGTCACTCGCTCTGAGACTTGGAGAAGTTGTTTTCCCTTGCTCTACATGGGTAACGCTGCTTCGAGGGTGGCTGTTGTCGATGTGTTCCTGGTTCAAGCCCAGGTAGGAGCGAGGAGAGGGACGGAAGCTATACTGTTACACTGGCAATACTAAAGTGCCTATAAGAACATCCAATACAAATCGTATAGAGAGAAATAGTCCTATAATTCCTATAATAACTACAACCTAAAACATCTTACCTGGGAATGTTGAAGATTCAAGGAACCACCAGCTTTTATATGTTCTCATGTTCTGAGCAAGGAACTTAAAAGTTAGCTTTTTTACATGGCACATATTGCACTTTTACTTTCTTCTCCAACACTTTGTTTTTGCATTATTTAAACCAAATTGAACATGTTTCATTATTTATTTGAGGCTAAATTGATTTTATTGATGTATTATATTAAGTTAAAATAAGTGTTCATTCAGTATTGTTGTAATTGTCATTATTACAAATAAATAAATAAAAGAATCGGCCGATTAATCGGCAGCAGGGTTTTGGGGCCCAATAATCGGTATCGGTATCGGCGTTGAAAAATCATAATCGGTTGAACTCTAGTTGATACCACCAAATGATGTACTACATGTTCATGGGAAAAAATATTTTGAGATCGCCACAGCTCTTCTTTCCATTTTAACAAATGACAGAATGGTTGTTATCTCCTATGGCATCATTTTGATTCACTAACTCTTGCATAACTTCATTACAAACAAAGAAGCAGGAAAAAAAGCGTAATTACAAATCCTGGGGCGTTTATCAAGTAGTTCTTGTACACTTAACGTATTGCTACAAAAATGGCACACAATCTGCTAAATATGTAAAGATATTCCTTTGATCATAATTCAAGGTTCTTCTTGAATTTTACAGAATGTTTAAAACAGAGAAAGTTATTATAAAGCATTTTTTTGGGGAAAATGCGTTGAATCATGAATGGCACTACAGATGGTTACCCTGCTTTTTCTGCAGAATCATTAAGGTAGGAAATGTACCCTTTCAACAATAAGGAGGCCTTATATCAGTTGTACCCTGTGTCATGTTACAATTAGATGATTTTGAATTGAGCAACAACAAAATATGCCGTGAAGGAGCCAGAGAGGAGTAAGGAGTTATGGAGTGGGCACATCTGTTCGGTAAGACTGATGGAAAAAATAATTAACCAGATGACATGAAGCAGAGAGGAGCAAGGATGTAGTTTAACCAAGCATCAAGAGAAAGCTGGCCTTTTTGTGTAGCTCAATGAAATACCTTCTCACTTAATAAGGATATCCAGAGGGAGACTATAAATGACAATTGGCTGGATCTACCCAGTCCTTTCTGTTCACATGATATGACAAAGTTATCAGTCAATCATCAACGAGGATTCTAAGAGAGTTCATTGAGTGCTGTGACTGCAACAGTTTGTGACTTTCAGTTTATAATTCTACTGAGGCTCTGTGTGGGAGTAGGAGTATGAGTTTGGATCGCTTCTTGAAGGTGTGATACTCACAACAATAGTGTATTGTCTCATTTCCCTTTGGGCATTCTGTCCATAACTGTGTACGCTATGCTCTGGGAGATTCTCTGAAAGGCTTGGTGGAACCTTCACTTCTTCTAAAGTGAATGAAAGCGAGGGCGTTTTTAATCAGACTGCATGTGAAATTTGACACAAAGGAATTTATCTGTCATCGACCTCAAACTTTTTAACCCTCAAATTATTGTGATTGACGTGTGTGATGTCTTCTAGAGCCATTGTAGTTTTGAACGCAGTTCTTTCATAATATTAAGTACCATGGACATGATTGACAGTATGGACAATGGTATAGCACGTGTGCAATAGGATAACATCTGGACAGGGGGGTTGGTTATAATTCCTCTCATATTATTTGTATCTACAGAGTGGATGTGGGTTGATGCCTGGCTTATCTGAACAGTGCACATTTTAAGTTATTCAATTGTAAATTGATCTCTGCATTTGCTGTTGGCTTTATTATAAACAGTGATTTGAGGGGTGTCTGCGTGTTGCTCCTAACCATGGCATAATGAGCACTTCCTGAGAATAGTATTCTCAGTAGCCTACCACACATGAAACTACTTTAAGATGATGCGTTCTGAAATCAGACAAGCATCAATGATAGCATGCACATGAATGTTGGTGTCAGTCTGTCAAATCACAAACTGAGCCAATTGTGACGCTAAACTGAGTCAGACAGGAGTCAAGACTCCTGAAATCTGATGTGAATAATAAACCATCCATAGAAACACTTAAACTCAGTTTGGAGTATATGAACTGAACTGAAGATTTCAAATGTGATTATTCCGTTTTAGCCCAAAACCTTTAGTGAAGGTTCTGCTTCGAATTCACATTGAACCTCAGGCTACGGTCGTTTTTTAATTTTATCGATGTAGGTTTTATGATCAGATATAACTTGTGTAACGGTTCCCTTCTACATGAATCATGAACCTGAATATTGTTTAGGTATTACCTCAACCATCTATCGATGAGATGGATTCAATTTTAGATGAATCCAAGAAAGACTTACAAAGCCATGAAGATAAAATTTGAAATTTGAAAAAGTATGGTGTTATAAGATTGAATTGAAGAGTGTGATTGATGTGAAGTGTAGGGATAGAGCTGGGACAGCAGCACATATAGACATCCAGCCATCTGTCCAATAACTGATAAGAGACAAGTGTCTGGGACAGCTCTGGCCACAGGCACTCACATCTCAATCAAAGTATACTGTCATGGTCGTCTTCAAATAATCTGTCTTCACAGATAGGCATCTCCTGGGTGATAAACCAGGGTCGGATTCCATAAAGTCACTCCTGAGATGGAATTTAACATTGACTAAACTCTGGTGGAGTCTTGCCTCTCCTCTCCTCCCCTCATTCTCAGTTCTCTCTCTCTCTTCTTTGTAAATCTTTAATTTGAATATGAGCAATCAATTTCCAATCTGTGATTTAGGGAGACGTGATGTTTGATCTGTGGAAGATTGATGTGCTGGAGAGCGTCATCCAATAGGAATACATTTACATTGTGTCACGTTCGTGTGTAGAGAAGGACCAAGGCGCAGCATGAGAATCGTTCCACATCTTTATTAATATGTGAAACTATGCAAGACATACAATAAACAAAAACAACAAACCGTGACGACAGCGGTGCAACATGCACTAACTCAAAATAATATCCCACAAACACTGGTGGGAAAAACAACTACTTAAATATGATCCCCAATTAGAGACAACGATGACCAGCTGACTAATTGGGAATCATACAAAAAACCCAACATAGAAAAAATAAACTAGAACCCAACATAGAAATAAATAAACTAGATTTAAAAAAACAGTCACGCCCTGACCTACTCTACCATAGAAAATAAGAGCTCTCTATGGTCAAGACATAACACATTGACCTCGTTTCATTACATTTCCTTGACTCCAAAAAACACTTAGAAATAAAATGTATTATTTATTCGTGTTTGATTTCTCCTAAATGCTAAGAAATAAACGCAACCAAAATGGATGATTTGCTATATCTGCAAACTGGCCTCAATTACCCTGGAGGGCCATTCCTGGCACTGGTCCACCGCTGCAGGCTAGCTACTACTATCTTTGTGGAATGGACATTGTGATGCAAGGTAATCATATCTCTATCATGGCTTCCAACCATGGAACCAGGAGACATGGATTCTCCTCCACTGCCCAGCCGTCTCCAGTGTGAATAAAAACATGGCCTTGGGCGTTAGCCTTTGCAGCTCTCCGTTCTCCCACGTGATTAGGCTAATGCTATTCACTGTAATCATTGTGGTGCAGACTGGGTATTTCTCACCCAGATTGGAATAGCTGGCAGGCAGTGATTTTTCAGAGTGCAAGAAAACATTTCTACATTTTTTTGCTTCTGTTTTAGTCAAAGCCATTTTAGGGAATTCTTTGGGTGATTAGATTAGATTAAACAGATTGGCGTGAGAAAAGGTGTGTGGTGTCGAACCTGTGAAACAACGTGGAATAAGTAGGAAAACAAGATACAATAGGGCAAATCTTGGTGTGAGGACTGTTATCGGAAATGTTTTGAAGGTAGTCTCAGGCCACAACAGTGCAGAATTTGTAGTGGGACGAAGATTGAAAATGGGACAAATTATAATGTCATGCACTGCAGATCTTTTCACACTCTATGCGCTTGTGAACCTGTGATTTACTGTAGCCTACAGTATGTTGTCAAGTTGGCTCTATTTGTTGTTAGGAGGACCAAAACTCCCACTGCCAGAGATTAGCTTCTGATCTGTTCTGTTTGGTGAAACACCAGTGAAGCTCAGTAAAGATGGAAATTTGTGAGGTGCTTCATTGCCTTTGATATCCACAGTAATGAATAATGAAAGAGCAACCTGGCTCAGGGACAATGCATTTTAATTGCGGAGAGCATCTTGTAAAACACCATTGATTTAAGCATTCAGCAGCCCAGTAATAGGCGCTGAGCGTGTTTTGAGTAAACAAAATGGCCGACGTGGTACATTATCTCATCAACATGTCATCATAGGAGCTCACCTCTAATACGACACCTTACCCAGGTGAGCTGCGGCATAAATATTTTACCTGAAGGAGGGGGCTGAGTACCTGGAGAGGGATGTTTTCTTGTTGTTTAGCTTGGCCAGCTCTTTACATGAAAGAGGGTGTGTTTACTCCCTTTGCTGGAGTGTGTTTCCGTTCCATTAATTGCCATGTATCTGAGTTGCCGGCTTGCCTGGTGTAGGAGTCTAATTGGCAGATTGACAGACAGGGGAAGACTACCTCCCGTGGTGTCTGTGGAGTGGGTGGATGACCATGCTGTCAACTATATGTTTGGTGCATTTGCAGGCTGATTTTGTGTGGCTCTTACTCCCATACAACGGTGGTATTGAGAGAGTATCTGTGTTGCACTGAGATAGCGGTATCAATGTATTTTTCTCCCTACAGAGACATTTACTCTAGGAGTTTGGTTATTAACAGAGGGTCAAACAACACAAAATAGACATGGTAATGTTTTTAAGCTAATCTTTGATCTATGCCCCTTTTTTTCAGACATTCTTAACGGATGGAAAGTAACGAACACTTTTCTTTACACTATTCGACGATTTATATTACGTCTTCATTAATGAAGTGGTTTGGTGAGTCAAATAAAGTGCTCTGCACATGCATTATTGTTTGAAAGACTGAGTGACTGGTGTGAACTCCCTTTGAAGTTACACCGTGTTTGATATGAGAACATTCAATCTTCCTCACCCTCTGCCTCGTTTGATTCGGTTACGCCACACACCCTCTTTTCAAACGTGTGGGCATGGGCTGAGAGCACTGCTCCGCCACAGCCCTGATCAAATTGCTTCAAATTTGCCATTTTCCACAAGCTGACAACGGAAAGCAATACATCATTGTAATTGCTCATGTTAAAGTCAGGTTTTTAAGGTAATGGAAAGGTGGGCGATATTTTCATGCCAGTCACTTTAGAAAGGGAAGGAAAGAGGAAAAGCTGTGATGAAAAATAGAGTGTGTGAGACTGCTTTTTAGAAATGGCTGCCAGGTGAAAGAAAAAAAGCCAATGTTGACAGTAGGGGAGGGTGCTGCAATTATGACTAGTATTAACGCATCTGTCTACCGCCTAGAGGGGAACACTGGAGTCAGCACATTCACAGCATTGATGTAAGGTCTGTATGTTTTATTCAAATGCATTACGAGCGGCTCACTCTGTTCCAATATAACGCTGGCGTATCAACCCAGTTGCATGCTGGGCACATATAAGATGATGCCTCCAAAACAGGTTGCCCAATTACACCTTTGATCCAAGCACAGACCAAACACCCAAATTACGATCTCTCTTAAACCGTTCAGGTGTCCAAATCAAGCCTTTGATTACTAAGTACACACCGGAATTCCTAAGTAAACAGCGGGAAATCCCAAACTATCCGAATCAATTATTCCCCACAATGTAACCACTGTTCTTTACTCACTAAGAACAGCCCCCTTTATCTGAGGCAAAACGCACACTGTGGATGGCTACGAATAACACAGGAGCTGACAGAAGGTCAACGTCACGACGGCTATGCCCTAATATTCCTTTCCTATTTGTTTTGCTGTAATGCCATAGGCCTAGATTCGCTGGACATTACCAGCGGAGTGTGGTGATGATGATTGAGGCACGTAGTAGTGGGACACAGCTCGGAACGTGCAGCATTAGCAATCACTCACAATTATTAAAATATCCAGTATTCTTTTCATTCAACTAACTGGCCTAGATGTCGTATATTTCCAGACCACAGATAATTGTAAGTCACTGTCATTGTATTACGTACCATATTCAGTGCCCTCACTAATTGTATGTGGATCTTTTTGGTATGGTCTGCAGACTACTTGCTTAGTAATTGGATGCTATTTAGCTTCAAATACAGTCCTCCTTGAGAGGTGTAGAGCGTGTTAAAAGTAATTCGCCGGCTGCCAATTTTAATCAAAGTGCCTCTTAATCACGTTATTTGCTTGCATCTCTGTTTTTGTGTCGAGATTAACGTTTAAATGGGATCATTGAGGATTTTATTTTTGGGCTTCCTCTTCTTTCTCCCTAGTACCTAACTGTCTCCCAATGTCATAAAACCTCTGTCTGTGTAATTGATGATAGACACATGAATAAGGAGAGAACACTAATCTGCACTTGAGGAGGTATTTATGGAGAGGTTAGCTACTATGGGACTCCATGGGAATCATCTTGGGACAATTATTGTAGGTGTGTGGGTATATAATTGTAAGCTACAATGTCCTTGTCAACTCTGTGCAATACTATGCAATTTGCAAACAGTAATCTAAGTTGACAAGCTTGCGTGTTTGTTGCCCAATGTGTGTGTGTGTTCACACTGTTGCACATCTATCGCCTGTCACTTGAAATTGACTTCATCCACAGTTGTAAATGAAGTTGCACCTCATTGACAGGAAGGTAAAGATAGCTTGCCCAAAAGATGCATAGATTCATAATAATAATACCAGCTGTTATGGCTTAGGTGACGAATTGCGGTCTCATGCTGTTCTTCCCACATGCTGCATTCAACTGTTCCAGAGCACTGCTCATACATACCAGACAGTAGACGTAACATCATGATCATAATCAACTCAATAGCCATTAAATAAAGGTTAAAACATTTTTTATTTTTTATTTAGGGGAGAGCAAGGGAGGACTGTTTAACACTGTGTCAATGACTACCATTTGATTATTCCATTTGGTCCTGAAGTGAAGTGAATCATTTCAAATGCAACCTTTCTTTGAGATTATGTGTTGTCAATTGCATCTTCAAGGTTGTCAGAGCTGCTGAATGAAGCCGTTTTTGAGGGTGAGCATCAACTGATGTGAGTGTTTGGTGTGTGAGGCTAGAGGCACACATGGGGCAGAGTGGCATAGAGAATCCAGTCTACTGTAGGGTAAGGGAGATTGGGTTGTGAAGTGGATGGGGCACACAGAGCCAATCACACAATACCCCCACCATCTTCTGTCTCTCCCTAATTGAAGAGTAGACACGGTCAATGTTGTGTACAGTACTGTACATTTTTTGCAAGACTTAGACAGATTGCCGGTGAAAAAAGGTTTGCTGTACTGCAAAACAAAGTGAGCAGACATGGTCAGAAAATCCCTGTTGTGTGCCACGTTGCCTGGTTGGATCCTATATGTTTCCTGTGAACTTCACCCTTCTCAGAAAGAAACACATTTCCACATTTCACACTCTTCAACCCATAGTTGTATAATGCATCATCATCGTAGGAAATGTCTTCATCTTTCTGAGCTATACAACAATACTTGGAACATGACATTAAATAACACAATAATATGCATTTGCAGAATTAGTTCTTGGAAACCGTTAAAAAGAAAGGTACCTTGATCATAGGAATTGGCCCATATATTAGCCACACAAAATATTGCTTAATAAATATTTTAGAGCTCAGTTCTTGTAATGCCTTGCATAATTCAATTATTCTTGAAATGTGACACTTTAGCCTTGGTAGTGTGTGAATACATGCTAAAGTCGACATACTGCTATTCGTATACTTTCATCTTAAGGTAAGAAATGCTCACACTCATTATATTTTTCCTCCCTTTTTTCAGCACCCAGGCATGAGTTTGTGCACTTTACAGGGTTTGAATTTTCAACATGATTCTTCCTATGGGAAAGAGGAAAAAACATCTGAGGAAAACAACTTCATTTCATTGATTGCCGTTGTGGAGCCCTCTATCTAGTTTCAACTACAGATGTATAATCTTAATTTGATCACTCTTTTGTTGCTGAGAATTGTCCTGCGTAGCAGGAAATGCAAACTTGTAGTGTATTCAAGATTTAAAAAGGCTTCTAAAGTTTGTAATTTCCACTTTTAAATGCCAGACTTGATTTGAACTACAAAAAAATTCCATTAATTATAATACACATAATAATTCACATTTCCTGTTGCTGAGGATTATTTTGCTGCTGTAGCACACTGGCTCAAATTAAGATCCTACATCTGGACATGTCACCTTAATTTTTGTCTCGGTATGAACCAGGGACCTTCCTGGATCAGGATCAGCTGCATCTTTAGAGCAGCTCCCTCAAATCCAGGTGATTAGTGGATATATCTCACTGTAGTCCACAGGTGGGAACAACGGTACCTCTGGAGACCACACCACGATACTGCAGTACCACAGACACATGGCAGCAGGCACGTGTATTGCGGAGGCATCGACTGCAAAAAAACTGGGGACCCCAACCTTCCACAACGTTACACAACGCAGTGACAGCTATGTGTCAACATTCAACATTTAACATTACCAGACACTCTCTCTACTAACGTGACTGTGGGAATGTATAGCAAATGTGTTGCCAACAGCAACGGATGAGGTCGGTGGAGGGCTGTTCTTTCCCTGCCTTTTTTACTCCTCCCCAGAGCCATCCAGAGAGGTATGTTCTGGTCATGAATGTGTTAGAACATACAGTACAAGGCTTTTTACCAATAAATACCACCACACAGCTGCAGCTGTGACAATACTGCCATCGCCCCTTACAACCCTACTCCTGTGAGGGCCCCCTTAATTGGAGCCAAATAGGCTGATATGGCTGACCCTCACCCACACTCATTTCACAGTGCAGTCAAGCTTCAAATTGAGTGATTTAACCAGCTATCTACACAAACGATGGGCCCGCCGATAAGCTGAGTGTTTGTCGAAAGCGACGGCGAAGCTTTCATATGGTCAAACACATGATTAATGCCTTATCCACGGGTGCCTTTACTCTGCTCTCGTCTCATTTATGAAATGAAATGTAAATGACTGTAACTCAATTAAGAGAGAGGACACTCACTGGAACAGAATAACAGACTTCCAGCCTACTCCAGATGCAAAGTAGCCATTGGGGTTTATGTTTGGCTAATTTATAGATTGCATTTGCATTTCAGCTAACTCTAGTATTAAAGTGGATCATCTCGACAATAATATTGCAGAAAAAGAAAAATATGTAAATACGCCTAGTGATATTCATATTTTTTTACATATATGTGTAACCTGTTGTGTACCTTACCTCTATACCAAGCTACTTATTTGAAGATTGGAGTACTGTATGATATAGGTCAGACGTTATATGGTTAACAATGCATGCACAAGCCCCTGAGCCTAAGCCCATACAGTACCAGGCCACTGGAACTTAGCTGAGATGCACTCATCCAGAAAACTGATAGAGATAGTGGAGCCCAGGTACCGGGCAGGGACGCACGCTTTTAGCATGCTAGAGTGGATTAACACAGCACTCTGCAGACCGGTTCAGGAGTAAACATGAATCACAATTTTCTGGACACAAAATATTGAATACATTTTTTCGTTACTCTGGATATTTTCAGTGATTTTCAAAGTGCCATCAAGGGACTGAGGTTACGCTAGACACATTAGCACACACGCACACAAACACACACACACACACACACACACGAGAGGAGATAAGAAAACGCTAAAATCTCCTTTCGCCATTTAGTCTTATGTCTCAGATCTGAGATGAGCAGCCTTCTACCACTGATCAGAGAGAGAAAAGATTTCCAATCGGAGGTCACTACTGTTACTCAGATTCTACCAGCCTGAGCGCAGGATAATTATATTCACCAAGGAGAGACAGAGACCTCTTGCTTTGTGTATTAAGTGTGTAAATGTCATTAAGATAATAGCATTTCGGTTATGTGTACCTCTGCACCTTGCTTTGACAACCAGACAAATGAAAGGAGTTTGAAATGTGGTACTTCAGACATAATTATGGAGCCTCTCTCTCTCTCTCTCTCTCTCTAACTCTGTCCCACGCTCTATGAGACTGAGGCAGTAACAGAAAACCCATTAATGGTATAAAAGAATGGAAAATGCTGTTACTCGCTTTGTGGACGGTTCTCACCCAACTTGAACTTAAGCGACTACATTAGATGACTTTGATAAACTAACATGTCACTGGATCTGGTGTGTTTGGCTAATGACAATCCACATGAATACATAGTAATGGGATTTAAACTTGTAATGATGTCATGGGATAGTTTATTTGAATAAATATGGCAAAAACTATTTGTGCTTTCTCAAAAAAGAAAGAGTAAGTGAGAGCTTTGCCCATCCCACACAGTATAACACTTTATTGCCCGCTGATATGAATTCCAAATGACAAACAAAGTGGTTTGCCGAGATACTGTATATAATTGATGGGTGACATCCCCCCCTCAGAGTCCCAATGGAGAAGGGATGGAACATTTTGTCAGGCAGACTGACATGCCTTGTGCTGAAGTCTTAACTTCCCTGATAAGGGGGTGTGTGGAGAAGCCACTACTACCCTGCCACAATATATTCAAACCATCATAGCTCAACCACAGACTCCATCTTCCAGGGACATCCCATGAATAATGGAATGTTCTCTTTTTTTCCTGGGTTCCGTGTTACCCAGACCACTTCACCCTTCTCAAAGCCATTTTGTAAAACATTCCTTGTCACTTTAAAGTATTGGGGGGGGGGAGTACTGAAGTGTTTCGAGCTTTGGATCCTGACACACAAGCTCAGACACCATAAATCATATCCCTGTCTCCAAGATAACTGCAGAGTGCAGTAAAGTTACGATAAGTTCATATTTGTAATTTCTCACAAGTGGATGGTGGCTTCATCACTTGGAGTTTAAGTGCTGACATGAAGCCAGGCTTCTGCACTGACTCTCCCAGATACAGTCATGAGAATACATCGTCCTAAATAAATTACTACTACAAAAAGCCAGAGTACAAAGATATATGTTAACCTGCTAAGTATGCCATCTTCTCTGGGGATACTTAAGAGCACATAATAGCGCAGGCACAGTACCGGATGTATTTATGTACACAATGTAACAAATCAAGCATCAAGCACATCATATCACCTATATGTTTGAATAGGCAAAACGTTCCTTATCTTTTTTATTTGGACTATATTCATTAGATGCACTCAACATCGAAGGAAATGGAAACCATTTAAATGCCTTAATGGGTTCTGAAATGTGACCTGAAATTGCATTAATTACTAGTCCAGACTAGGCTTGGGCGGTGTCCAGATTGTGATACCTTGTGCCATACCGGGATATTTGGTAATACCGACACAGAACACAGGGGACGCTATTGTAATCCTAAGGTTAGCAATGTTATCAAGTACATGTCAAATCCCATAGAGAATGCTAACTAAATGCCAATGAGTGCATTGCAAACATTTTATACAGTCTCTGACCTAAAGTATTTGCAGGACAGACATCCCAGCTCCTAAAGTTATACAATTAAGTCAAAAATGCTAATCATAGTTTGCTGCACGCACAGAACAAATATTAGACAGCAAGGCCCTTGATCCAGGAGGGGATTCTTTGTTGTTACCAAGCAAAAATTAGTTTTGAAAAACACTATTCACGTAGCTAGATAGCTAACTAGCTACTAAATTAGCAAACAAAATGCAAAACTGCAGCGCATTTAGCACATTTTAGACAGTTTACAGTATTCAATAGTTATGAGATATCGAGCTGACAAACACTTAACTAGATCACCTATATCACTTGGCTGCACAACAGTGAGTGACTCACAAGGCTCCAGTCTCTCATTATTGTGTGCTTGTAAACAAACACCACGTGACCTTGGACTTCCGGTAAACTTCATAATGAAAAATGATGTGACAGGTGAATGTGTGATGCAATTGTCTTTCTCTCCTAATGTATTGCACAACTTGACTGCAGGTATTTACTTAAAAGTAGCAAAAAATTCAAATAAATAAAAAAAACACCCTGTGACTATTTCCAAATACCCCGGTATACGATATATACAGTATACAACCCACGCATAATCCAAACTAAATTACAATGAGGCCAGCAGAGTGGCAGTGTGCTGGCTTTATGCCCCTGTGTGTCTCCGATAGCTGTTGTCAGACTGACAAATGGATGTCACTCCACCGACGACCTTGAGGGTGGTTTTCAGGGACAACATTGCTGTCTGACTGCCTTGGAGACTGTTAGCCATGATCCCGAAGGAAGGAGACACTAAATAAGAGTTAGATAAGGTAGAATCCTATTACCCTATACACCTTGTCCTCCTCATCTGTAACACCTTGTCCTTTGGTAAGCCTTTAACTGTCACACCCAATGACGCTCCCATGTCGTCTGTTGCAAATGTGACATCCCTCCGACCAGATAAGACATTGTTTGTAGACATTGAACTGACATAAAGTACATAAAGTAGGACATTCATCTGTCCACTTGCATCCATAGTACTATATGGAAGCTGGAATACATGCTATGTGTGCTATGTGTTCAGTAAACTTGTGCCAACCAATAGCACTTGTTTAAGTATCCCAAAGGTGGTTTGTGGTTGTGAGAAGGATTTCTGATGGTTCCTGATCTGGACCATGTATCAGTGAAATATCCTCTTATTTGTTGGCTGAAGCTGCCGGAACCAAACAGGATTTTTGGAAGTGATCGTCACGGCGCAACTGTTCAGGGCAAAATAATAGAAAATAGATTTTTTGTGAACCAATCCTTAGTTTTTCATGTCACTGTTGTCTTTGTACAATAAAGACAGCCGCAGGCTTAAAAATGTGCTGATCACAGTGAAAAAACAAGGGAACAACTCCACAAAGCATTATTCTGAATTGATCCAACAGCTGCATATTTCTGGCATGGAAGACCAGGCCTGGTCTTGAATAGTCCGCCAGCATATTTGTGAGCTCCCTTACAACGTTGTTCAAGGCCAAGTCTAAAGGACAGGGTGTTTTTTTGTTGTTTTTCAGTTAATTAGTTGTCTCAAGTGAATAATACATACATTGACATTGTGCTGAAGAAAGAATCAGCACCACAAAGAATGTGTTAAATAGTAAAAATTATACAAAGAAAATGAAATAATTAAAAACCAGATGTTTTAGGCTTAGTTATAGTGAAACACGTAAATTCCGGTCTTCATTTTGACAGTTCATTGCAAAAAGTGATATAAACTCAGCAAAAAAAGAAACGTCCTCTCACTGTCAAGTGCGTTTATTTTCAGCAAACTTAACATGTGTAAATATTTGACCATAAAAACATTCAACATCTGAGGCATAAACTGAACATGTTTCACAGACATGTGACTAAGAGAAATGGAATAATGTGTCCCTGAACTAACGGGGGGTCAAAATCAAAAGTACAGCCAGTATCTGGTGTGGCCACCAGCTGCATTATGTACTGCAGTGCATCTCTTCCTCATGGACTGCACCAGATTTGCCAGTTCTTGCTGTGAGATGTTACCCCACTCTTCCACCAAGGCACCTGCAAGTTCCCGGACATTTCTGGGGGGAATGGCCCTAGCCCTCACCCTCCAATCCAACAGGTCCCAGACGTGCTCAATGGGATTGAGATACGGGCTCTTCGCTGGCCATGGCAGAACACTGACATTCCTGTCTTGCAGGAAATCACGCACAGAACGAGCAGTATGGCTGGTGTCATTGTCATGCTGGAGGGTCATGTCAGAATGAGCCTGCAGGAAGGGTACCAGATGAGGGAGGAGATGGTCTTCCCTGTAATGCACAGAGTTGAGATTGCCTGCAATGACAACAAGCTCAGTCTGATGATGCTGTGACACACCGCCCCAGACCATGATGGACCCTTCACCTCCAAATCGATCCCGCTCCAGAGTACAGGCCTCTGTGTAATGCTCATTCCTTCGACGATAAACGCGTATCCGACCATCACCTCTGGTGAGACAAAACTCGTCAGTAAAGAGCCCTTTTTGCCAGTCCTGTCTGGTCCAGCGACGGTGGGTTTGTGCCCATAGGCGACGTTGTTGCCGGTGATGTCTGGTGAGGACCTGCCTTACAAGAGGCCTACAAGCCCTCAGTCCAGCCTCTCTCAGGCTATTGTGGACAGTCTGAGCACTGATGGAGGGATTGTGCGTTCCTGGTGTAACTTGGGCTGTTGTTGCCATCCTGTACCTGTCCCGCAGGTGTGATGTTTGGATGTACTGATACTGTGCAGGTGTTGTTACACATGGTCTGCTACTGCGAGGATGATCAGCTATCCGTCCTGTCTCCCTGTAGCGCTGTCTTAGGCATCTCACAGTACGGACATTGCAATTTATTGCCCTGGCCACATCTGCAGTCCTCATGCCTCCTTGCAGCATGCCTAAGGCATGTTCAAGCAGATGAGCAGGGACCCTAGGCATCTTTGTTTTGATGTTTATCAAAGTCAGAAAGGCCTCTTTAGTGTCCTAAGTTTTCATAACTGTGATCTTAATTGCCTACCGTCTGTAAGCTGTTAGTGTCTTAACGACCGTTCCACAGGTGCATGTTCATTAATTGTTTATGGGTCATTGAACAAGCATGGGAAACGGTGTTTAAACCCATTACAATGAAGATCTGTGAAGTTTGATTTTTACAAATTATCTTTGAAAGACAGGGTCCTGAAAAAGGGATGTTTATTTTGGTTTATTTTGGTCTTTCAGTAGTAAATCTAGCTTTTTTTGGCCTCTAGCGTTACAACTTTACAATAGAAATCGTGATGCAGAGGCACCTTGAGAACAGTGGAGGTAGTATAGCAGGACGGGCTCATTGTAATGGCTGGAATGGCATCAGTAGAACAGAGTCAAATATGTGGCTTCCATATGTTTGATGCGTTTGATACCGTTCAATTTATTCCATTCCAGCCATTACAATTAGCCCATCATTCTATAGCTCCTCCCACCAGCCTCCACTGCTTGAGAAGGTGCCTATACATCATCTCAATGGAGGGGTTCGGTATGAAATACATTGCCCTCTAGATGTGCTGTGCGGTACCACCTCAAGGCTTACTATAAAAGCAGGTGACAGCACAACTTACAGTACCAGTCAAAAAGTTTGGACACACCTACTCATTCCAGGGTTTTTCTGTATTTTTACTATTTTCTACTTTGTAGAATAATAGTGAAGACATCAAAACTATGAAATAACACATACTGTGTGGAATCATGTAGTAACCAAAAAAATTGTAAAAGAAATCTAAATATAATTTATATTTGAGATTCTTCAAAGTAGCCACCCTTTGCCTTGATAACAGCTTTGCACACTCTTGGCATTCTCTCAACCAGCATCATGAGGTAGTCACCTGGAATGCATTTCAATTAACAGGTGTGCCTTGTTAAAAGTTAATTTGTGGAATTTCTTTCCTTCTTAACGCATTTGAGCCAATCAGTTGTGTTGTGACAAGGTATGAAGAAGATAGCCCTATTTGGTAAAAGAACAAGTCCATACTATGGCAAGAACAGATCAAATAAGCAAAGAGAAATGACAGTCCATCATTATTTAAGACATGAAGGTAAGTTTCAAGAACTGTGAAAGCTTCTTCAAGTGCAGTTGCAAAAACCAAGCGCTATGATGAAACTGGCTCTAATGAAGACTGCCACAGGAATGGAAGACACAGCCTCAGAAATTGCAGGCCAAATAAATGCTTCACAGAGTTCAAGTAACAGACACATCGCAAACATCAACTATTCAGAGGAGACTGCGTGAATCAGGCCTTCATGGTCGAATTACTGCAAAGAAACCACTACTAAAGGACACCAATAAGAAGAAGAGACTTGCTTGGACCAAGAAACACAAGCAATGGATGTTAGACCGATTTTTGGTTCCAACCGTGTCTTTGTGAGAACGTATGATCTCCGCATGTGTGCTTCCCACCATGAAGCATGGAGGAGGAGGTGTGATGGTGTGGGGGTGCTTTTCTGGTGACACTGTCTGTGATTTATTTAGAATTCAAGGCACATGGCTACCACAGCATTCTGCAGCAATAAGCCATCCCATCTGGTTTGCGCTTAGTGGGACTACCTTTTGTTTTCAACAGGACAATGACCCAACACACCTCCAAGCTGTGTAAGGTCTATTTGACCTGATGGACTGCTGCACCTGGCCTCCACAATCACCTGATGTCAACCCAATTGAGATTTTTTGGGAGGAGTTTGACCACAGATTGAAGGAAAAATAGCCAACAAGTACTCAGCATATGTGGGAACTCTTTCAAGACTGTTGGAAAAGTATTCCAGGCGAAGCTGGTTGAGAGAATGCCAAGAGTGTTCAAGGCTGTCATCAAGGCAAAGGGTGGCTACTTTGAAGAATCTCAAATATAAATTATATTTTGATTTGTTTAACACTTTTTTGATTACTACATCATTTCATATGTGTTATTTCATCATTTTGATGTCTTCACTATTATTCTACAATGTAGAAAATAGGAACAATAAGAAAAACCCTTGAATGAGTAGGTGTGTCCAAACTTTTGACTGGTACTGTATATGGCAATGGTCTTGGTAAGTGAAGTGTGCCATTATATCAGCATGTTGCTTCCTTGACTGGACTACTGAGGTTGCACAGAATTCAAAAGGCATTAAACCACATTTCCGCATATGACCAATTTCAACGTTTTTGCTTAGTGTTTCATACACATCTACGTATGTGCTTTTATGGAGAAAACAACATGTAGGCTATGAGGATTATACATTTATACTTGTAACTACATCATTGTGACAAGAAATGGATGACAATGGTGGTCAGGTCAAGTTGTTGTAGTTTTTACTAACTACTGTCACTGTTTGGTGGCACAGTCAGCTAAAACAGTTGCCTTATACTTGAATAATTTTGAGTTATAATCCCACAAAGGGCAGGTATCTATTTAAACAATAAAAAAACTTTACAAATCCTTTATTTACAATATTCATCCTGTGCCCACACAATTCTAATTCTGAAAGTGGAAGCATACCTGGTAGTAGTTTTATGTTTTTATACGGTACCCAAGACCAATCTTTGAGATATTTTGACCATTGGTAAAGAGTTATTGCGTAAACACTGCAATGCGGGTTGGCTTGAACCCCAAATCCTAATTTTCAAGGTGATGATTGCACTGTCCTTCCAACACAATAAGTGAGATGTTATTTGTGCCCCATGTGGGACTTGAACTTAGACTGCAAGTGCCAGCAGATGTCAGGAACTTGGCTTCTATTCACTGAGAGCTAACTGTCCAGAGCCATTTGCTTGCAATGCTCATAATTTTATTATCAGAGCGTGTGAGTGGACTTCTGATAAGTATGCTTTAGTGAGAAAGTGTTGGGATCAAGTACTACTATGTTTACCCACCCCCAAAATGAATATTTACGAGTAATTCCTGCCACCCACAACTTCTCTCCTGAATGCATTTTATGAAAATTTTAAGGGGTTGGGCAAAGACTGATATTGGGGTTGAGAGTTACCCTTGAAATTGACATTTCAGGACCACAGACAGCAGCGCACAGAACAGCCACACAGTTTTGCTGTACACTCAGCACCACCTGTGACCCTATGCCTTATTGCAGCAACCATCAATCAATCAATCAATCAATCAATCAATCAAATGTATTTATAAAGCCCTTCTTACGTCGGCTGATTCCCTGTAGCTCAGTTGGTCGAGCATGGTGTTTGCAACGCCAGGGTTGTGGGTTCGATTCCCACGGGGGGCCAGCACAGAAAAAAAAAATGTATGAAATTGTATGAATTCACTACTGTAAGTCGCTCTGGATAAGAGTGTCTGCTAAATGACTAAAATGTAAATGTAATGTCACAAAGTGCTGTACAGAAACCCAGCCTAGAACCCCAAACGGCAAGCAGTGCAGGCGTAGAAGAGCGGACAGCTCTGAGCCCTAGCAACTCAGCCTCTTTTTCAACCACTCATCAGTCAGTTACATACAAGTTATTTTTTTGTTATTAACCCCCCAGCTAAAAGTGAAACCCATCAATAACCTCTGAGAAAGCTGTTTACAACATCTCATCACAGTCAAGGTCAGTGTTCAAACCCCTGTTTTATAAGGCTTTTATTGGCAAATTATGTGTTAACAAGTGCTTCTCTGCAGTTCAGTCGAAATAAGATTACTTGAGCTCCTCCCGAGTAACAAACACTCGCTGTCATCTAGAGCATAATTGCAACCCAAATCCTCTAATTCTACAAAGAATGTACCAGAGAGAAGAACTTCTGCTGATTTATGCGATTAAGCTAACCTCTGCCTTTTTAATCCAAGTCCCTAATTGAGCGGCAACTGAGGTTCAATTCATGGCTGATAGAAGAAATTCAAACCTTTTTTAAATACAGCATAACAATTGGTTTATCAGTTCAGTGGCAAAATATCTGCATTCACTTCCATGCAGATTTGAGCCAATGAATACACAGTGAAAGATTCCAAGCAGATTTCGAACCTCTTACTACATTATTTCATAGCAAACTCCAGTTGAAAAGTTCTATGGAGTACGAGACAAATAAAGTGACTACTTGTTTGTTTTTTCCCCCAGTTGGCCTTCATTCCTATTGCTTATATGCTAATTGTGATGAAGCTGTTTGTCTTAGGGTCAAAGCCAATTATTCAGACAGCATTAAACATAATAGATAATACTACATACCTTATTTCTGTTCATACCCTCTGGACACAAAGGTTTTTAAAAAAGAGTCCTTGAATCACCACAATAAAAAAACGATGACAATTAGGAATTGGGTAAAGTCTAAAAGTGCTGGATAAATCCGTGCTGTGAGTGTGCGTGCATGCATGCGTTTGTGCCAGCGTGCGTGCGCTTGCGTGTGGGTCTGTGTGTGCCTCTGTGCATCTTGTCTTCATATTTAAATGCGTGCGTATTCATGTATTTTTTTAATTGTTTTTTTATGTACCTTTTTTACGTTATGTATGTGCGTGGTAGCCTACTATTGCTGGAGGCGCTATCATCCATCCCTCTACCTATGATAAATGGTCTACAGGTGAGCGCTCACAGGTGAGATAAGAATACAAACACTGACCCAATCTTTTCCACCAGATAAACTGACTTTCATTGGCCTCGCCAAAGCCTGTTAAGCTAGGTCTTCACTTAGCTTTCCTTGGCTGTGGTTTAAAGGACCAGTAAACACTAGGAACTGAGCTTTAAAGAGCAGCTGTTTTTAGATCTGCACTGTAAGCTATAAACCGTTATTACTGACTCTCATCGTCACAGGACATGACGTTTACCCTTTGGGCCATAACCAAAATGGCAACGGTATAAATAAAAGCTGCCATCTCGTTAATAAAATATGTTTTCTGTCAAGATAAATATCTTCACGGGTCTACTTATCCTTCGAGATTGCAGGGTCAACCAAAACCTTGGCTTGTCTGTCAAGCCTTATCAAAATATCTTATCATTTAGTTATTTTAATTATTTTGCAAGATTCCCACTCACCCTCTGAACCTAACACCTGATCTGCAAGCAAGGCAATGGCAGAGAAACACCAAGTTAAAAAGATGAGGGCCCACAGATATTCTTAGCATTATTAATTATTACAGTTGAATGAATTGCTCTCCGAGAAATGTATTTGCTTGACAATCACTTCTCTAGGCAACTGTATGCTCTTGGTCAGTGTGTGTGAACCCTCTGCAGACTGGTGTTAGCTTTCCTCCGCCTCTCAGATTGGTTTCACAGTAGATATGAAGACGAGCAGCATTTGCACTCTATGTATACTCTCACCCATGTTTTCAAGATGAAAGTTGAAGTGTGAGCAAACGCTTCCTGAAGCCCGATATGTGGGCTGCGGGAGGTGATATATTGTTTCATTACAGTCTTGGAAATGCATGGCAGAACTCACCGGAAGGCTAGATACATGGTGCTCATTCACTTGCATTATCTAACATATTAGATAAGCCCTTTCACTGAGGTAATGTATGCACATCATTTGCATCATTATTCTCTCTTTAAGATAGTTTCCTTTCTCCAATCCCCCTTACATGGGTATATAGGAAGAACATTTGGTGGACTGAAGCACTGCACCATAGTGACTTTATCAGTATGAGTTTAACAGAGAAAATTATTATGTTTTCAGTGCAGGACTATAACCATTTAACAGGCAACCTTGCGGGTGAGGTAATTTTGACTTCAAATTTGAAATGAAATTAAACATACATTTTGTTTGGCATATTTTAGCATCTGAACCAATGCCATTTAGTAAAATGATCATGTGGTTTTCATTATCAGACTCCCATATTTTTTTTAACACACATTCAAAGATGGTTGAAAACCAGGAAGAGAGCTTGAGCAAAACCAAACCTCCTTTACCACACATTGTTTGTACTAATTGTGTATCAAATGGGAAATTACAACGTGGTAAATTTGTTGTTGACTTCTAAAACATCATTTAAGAATGATTCAATTACTAATATGTTGTTGTTTGACAATTTTAGGAACTCTCAAAAATATGCTCTACCAGGTGGTTGAGTTGCCCAAAGATTGTAATAATGGACAATGGAGACATATTTTTGGCGGGATTTTTTTGTAACCCTAGCCCTGACAGATCAACTCAGAGAGGGACATTTGTTGCAGATCCACAGAAGACAAAAGGTTAGGAGCCTCCAGTCCATAGAGGCTCTTGGACGGCATTCCAAAAACGAGGGGGAGGTGGGACAGAAAGCAGGGAGAGCTGCCAGCCTGCCAGGGCTTTCTGTGCCAAGGCACAGAGAAAGAGGTAGATATTTGGGCTGAACAAAGCTGAGTGGGTTGAAGGGAAACACTGGGCCGTGATGCAAGGCTACTGCCAGGGAGTATTTATAACACTGTACATCATGTGGTGGGTTCTGTTATTATACAACAGCAAACTGTACAAATGTACTCGTCTTCTTCTGACTGTGTTTGTTTTGCCAAGGCCTTAGCTGCAGAATGTTCCCAGCATGAATGGTCCCAGAACGGCCTGTGCCTCCGACGTGTGTTTGTGACCAACATCCATTGTACACTCCGACTCTTTTCATAAGGGATCTGACAATGAAAAGCTTGAAAAATACTATACATGGCAGAAACATTCTTCTTGAATAATAATTAGATTGTGTACTCTTGCACCCTGCATACAATCGAATCAAACCACTGGCATTGGGTACAGACTTGACTCATGCACATGAATATAAATTAATGAAAAAATATATATTTTCAATCTGAAAGACATTAGTATGGTAATGAATGTGATTTATGGTGAGATTCTGTATATACTAAGGAAGCATGGATTGACTATGGGGTAAAGACCAATATCTTGTAAAGGGATTGCATTCTAAGGTGAGCCTTGAATGCAAAGTGTAGAGGGTAGGGATGGTGGTTAGAGGATGGAAGTAGTCAGCAGAACGTGCCATAAAGTCCATGTAGCATGACCTGGGGGCTAATATTGACCAGGGCCCGGTTTCTCAAAAGCATCTTAAGGCTAAGTTCTAACGATGAACTTAGCCTTAAGATTATTTTGGGAACCCGGGCCCTTGTCAATAACCCCACATCCATTACCGACTCCTTCTTCCACTATTATGAAAATGGTCTCCAACAGAAGTTGTGTTGCAAGCGAGCAGTTTGAAGCACACTCCATGTTCTGTCTCCTTTCTATGGTGTTGATAAGGGACCTCGTTGACTAGGGAGAATGGCGCTCCTTTCACAGCTCTGATGCTGACAAGAGGTTACATTTCTGCTCATGATTAATTCAAGCTGTAGGGCTTGTTCATGTACTGATCGTATCTGCTGGACCACTTATCGGGGAGAATTGGTGTGGTGCTGCCAGATGGTCCGCCTCGCTCGGATGAGGATTCAAGATCTTGAAATGTACAGTCCTGATTTTTTTGCTCCCCTCGCTTTGTAGACTTTAAAGCAGAAGTGCGGTTTGGCTTTGAGTGAGTAAGGATCTCTTAAGAACCCCAGAGTTTTCAGTATCCCGAATTCAGACGGGAATAACAACAGGGCATTTTCCAGGCATCCCTTGGAGACACCTCAGGTTATCCACCTCACCTATATTCCCTATTCCCTTTAGGTAACAATCATACACAGTGAGACATGACTCATGCAATTGAAGCCATTTTGATGGCTAAGTCCAGCATCATCCACACCCACTGGTTTATTGCACAGAACCACAGCAAGCACAGGGAACAGTATAGAATGAAGGGATGGATAGTGCATTGTACATTAAAGCATTTACAATTCAAAGGGACCTGGAAATAGATAGAGTAGGTGACTGTCCCTCCCCTGAGAGGTGACATCAACTAGTGCTTCCTTGCAGTGGTTAGAGCTCGCCTTAACCTGTCCAGGAATTGGTGATGCCCAATGTTCTGGATATGTGGAAATGTCTCCTGCATTTTCTTTTTGGTGCCACGTTTGACATTTTCCATTTATGTTTTGTGTTGCATGAGGAAAAGGAGCATTGCTCAACTGCGGCCATGTCGATGAATGTTTAATGAATGCTAGTTTTGTCTTCCCAAAGTTTGATGAAAAGCTTGATCCTGTGAGGTACAGTATGGCTGCTGTCAGGGGATGGATGAGGCATAACAGGTCTGTTTAGTTGAAGTCTTGACAGCAAAGGTAGTGCATACATCTTCATCCTGAGGCTGTTGATCCAGCCTTCTTTATGTATATGGTGGCTGTTTTTAGCATAGGGCAGTAGTGAGTGAACGAACTATGACGTTGACCCTGATACAACCGACACTACCCTCTTCTAGCTAGGCGTCTAATACCTAAAGCTACCCGCAAGGCAACAGGGGGTTGGAAGATCATCTACAGTACTGATAGCTATGATCTGATATTTACAGATCTGATATTTACAGCTCTTCCCATTCCCCAAAGCCTTGTTCGACAGCGAAAACGCCTGCTTCCCGACTGAAAATATGACATTTCCCCACTTAATTTGATCTTTGAACCCAGGTTGCTGACAAGGTATTGATTTCTCTGAGGCTGTTTTACAACATCTACATATACAATGGTCTGTTTTTTTCTTCAGTTTGTTGACCTGATTCTAACCCCTTTTGATTCAGAATATAGGATATGAGTTTTCTAGAATGTATAGTTTTTGATTGGTACCATTAGGGAAATCGGGTACAATTGTCTGAATGTGTAAAAATACCGTTGTTTACTGTGCTGCTCCACTGTTTGTCTGCATCAGTCTCATTTTCTTCACTTTGAATATGGTAAACTAATTCAGGGCATGAGTTCATAGCTGTCCCAATGCAGTTAATTACACTGTAATGCTCACCCTACAAATCTACCCTGTAAATACACAAACAAACAATTCAGTACACATGACCTTCTTGAAACTGTCTTTGCGCACATGAACATTCAGGTTTCCTTCTTCTTCATATAAACTTTGAATGATTAACCAAGCCAATTTGGGAACGTCCATTCGTTTTGCACTCATGTGAAAACAGAATCTACATTCCATGCTGAATGAAAGAAAACAGTGGGGTGGACAGGAGGTGGAGCGGATTACAGAACGGAGGTGGAGAGGATGAATGAACTGCTATGGCATCTCTGCATGAGATAGTTTACTGAGCCTGACAGTTTGCCTGTAGTCTTTACTTACACCCCAGTGTATGTGCGAGCAGAACCGATGTTCTGTCAAATTCCAAGAGCAAAGCGTTCTAAAGGCAAAAGTGTTTGCTTTGCCCATCAAGTTTCAAGTTTTAATGTCACGTGCACATGTACAGTGAAATACCTTTCCTGCAAGGTCTAAACCCAACAATGCAGTAACCCATATCAATATAGAATTAAAAATAAGGTTGAAAAAAAAAACCAGGAAATAAAAATATGAAATAAGAAGAACACGAGAAAGTGAGAAGTTATGTACAGGGTCAGTTCCAATACCATATTTACAATGTGCAGGGACACTGGAGTGATAGAGGTAGATATGTATAGGGGTAAGGTGACTAGGCATCAGGATGTATGATAAACAGAGTAGCAGCGGCGTAAATTAAGATTGTATGTGCTTGTGAGTAGAATCAGTACAAACGTGTGTGCATGTTATGTGTGCAGGAGTGTCAGTGTGCATGCGTGTGTAGAGTCCTGTGAGTGTGCATAGAGACAGTACAACATAGTAATAAAATATAAGGATCAATTCAAACAGTCCATGTAGCCATTCTGTTAGCTATTTACCAGTCTTTTGGCTTGGGGATAGAAGCTGTTCAGGAGCCTGTTGTGTTGTACTTCATGCACCGGTACCGCTTGCCGGGTGGAAGCAGAGAGAACATTCCATGGCTTGGGTAGCCAGCCTGCCCAGGCCTATCACCGTTGTGTTGTCAGCAAACTTGATGATGTTGGAGTAATGTGTGGCCACGCAGTCGTGGGTGAACAGGGAGTGCATGAGGTGACTAAGCACACAACCCTGTGAGGCCCATGTGTTGAAATTCAGAACGGCAGAGGTGATATTGCCTACCCTCACCACCTGGGGTCGGTACGTCAGGAAGTCCAGGATCCAGTCTTAAGCTTGGTGAGGAGCTTGGAGGGAACAATGGTGCTGATCGCTGAGCTGTGGTCAATGAACAGCATTCTCACATAGGTATTGCTCTTATCTAAGTGGGTGAGGGCAGTGTGGAGTCTTCTATGGATCTGTTGAGGCGGTATGGAATTGGAATGGGTTTAGGGTGTCTGGGATGATGGAGTTGATGGGTGCCATAGCCAGCCTTTGAAAGCAATTCATGAATACAGATGTGAGTGCTACAGGGCGGTAGTCATTGTGGCATGAGGCCTTAGAGTTTTTGGGAACAGGGATGATTGTAGTCATCTTTAAACATGTGGGGATTACAGACTGGGACACGAATAGGTTGAAAATTACAGTGAATATACCTGCCAGCTGATCTGAGCATGCTCTGAGTACACGCTCTGGAATATCGTCCGGCCTTGCGGCCTTGCGAGTGTTGAACTGATTAAAGAAATTACTCACGTCAGGCTCGGAGAGCGAGATCCCACAGTCCTCTGGGTTGGTGGGGGCCCTCAAGCACAGTACTGTGTTGTTATTGTCGAAGTATACATCAAATGCATTGGGTTCGTATTGAAGAGAGGCATCGTTGGGCAGATCACGGCTGGGTCTTCCTTTGAAATCCGGGCATCGAAGCCTGTCTAATGTGATATACAGAAGTCTGTCTAATATGATTCCACCTTTTGCTCGTTTGATGACTCTGCGGAGGTCGTAGCGGGACTTCTTGTACTTGTTCCTGTCGTCAGCCGTAGCCTCAGGGTTGTCTGAGATAGTCCCTTGAGCGGTAGCCATCACAGAACATATGCAAACCCATTCCGAAAGCACGTGTGGCCTATCAAGACATCACTATAGTGCAGAGTTTATGCCTAGTAGGCTACATTTTGGAAGGTACTGTATATTCCACATCACCTCTAGCAAGCTAAACTTTGTTTAATGCTGGTATTGTTGCCTTTGTCAGCCAAGCCTTAATAATGAACATGGCAGGGGGAGTGAGTGGGAGCCGTTAGGGAATTGTAAAACATGGCCTAATTCTCCTCCACAACAACCACAACAGTAGCAGCAATACTGCAATACAACAGACTGGCTAATCAACAAGTCAGTTGACTGTCAAAAGAATTCAAAGTAATGACTGACTGGTTAGACCTTCTGTACAGCATTATTATGCAACACCTTCAGCGTAATCAAGGCAATGATTCATGACAGAGTGATTGTACAAGCTTTAATATCTACTGTACTTACACCCTACCAGGACCTCATCCAGTTGATTTACTCATTTGGATGTTCTAAGTGTTATCTGAGATTTTGGGCTGAAGAATGAGGCAAACTGAAGTCTGTCTCATACTATAGAGTGCAGAGCAGCATGGATGTGCGCCATTACCTGTACTGAACAAAAATATAAACACAACATGTAAAGTGTTGGTCCCATGTTTCATGAGCTGAAATAAAGATCCCAGAAATGTTCCATGCGCACAAAAAGTGTATTTTTCGCAAATTTGTTTACATCCCTGTTAGTGAGCATTTCTCCTTTGCCAAGATAATCCATCCACCTGACATATCTGGCATATCAAAAAGCTGATTAAACAACATGATCATGACACAAGTCATCGATAAGAGACAATACTGTGCAGCTGTATTCATCGACCTGGCCAAGGCTTTCGACTCTGTGTCAGGAACTCTATAAATGCAGGAGGGGTGAAGTCAGGCGCAGGAGACCAAGGTACATGAAAACACGTTTAAAAGACACCAGTCCAAAATGCCGAACACAAGGCAGGGAACAAGGAATCCAACAATAGGCAAAAAACACCCAACCCGAGTCGGGACACAGTCCAGGAAACCCGTATACAAAAAATATTTACAGGCAGAGAAAAAAACAATCCCCAACCCGACGATAGTAGACACAAATAATCCCGCACAACCCTAAACCTAAACAGACTGACTAAATACCCTCATTAACGAACTAACACAAAACAGGTGCTAACACAAAACAGACATCACCAAATGAAAATGAAAAGGAGATCGGTGGCATCTAGTAGGCTGGCGACAACGACCGCCAAGCACCGCCCGAACGGGGCCTTCCGTAGACGTTGTGACACTCTGTCAATCGCCACATTCTTATCGGCAGACTCAACAGCCTTGGTTTCTCAAATGACTGCCTCGCCTGGTTCACCAACTACTTCTCAGACAGAGTTCAGTGTGTCAAATCGGAGGGCCTGTTGTCTGGACCTCTGGCAGTCTTTATGGGGGTGCCAAAGGGTTCAATTCTTGGGCCGACTCTCTTCTCTGTATACATCAATGATGTCGCTCTTGCTGCTGGTGACTCTCTGATCCACCTCTACGCAAACGACACCATTCTGTATACTTCTGGCCCTTCTTTGGACACTGTGTTAACTAACCTCCAAATGAGCTTCAATGCTATGCAACTCTCCTTCCGTGGCCTCCAACTGCTCTTAAATGCAAGTAAAACTAAATGCACGCTCTTCAACCGATCGTTGCCCACACCTGCCCGCCCGCCCAGCAGCACTACTCTGGACGGTTCTGACTTAGAATATGTGAACAACTACAAATACCTAGGTTTCTGGCTTGACTGTAAACTCTCCTTCCAGACTCACATTAAGAAAATAAAGGTGAAATAAAACTAAAATATAAAATAAACAAGTGCACTTTGTGCTGTGGACAATTAAAAGGCCGCTCTAAAATGTGCAGTTTTGTAACACAACACAATGCCACAGATGTCTCAAGTTTTGAGAGAACGTGCATTTGGCATGCTGATTGCAAGAATGTCAAACAGTGCTGTTGCCAGATAATTTAATGTTCAATTTGGCAGTACGTCCAACCGGCCTCACAACCACAGACCACGTGTAACCACGCCAGCCCAGGACCTCCACCTCCGCCTTCTTCACCTGCGGGATCGTCTGAGGCCAGTATTCAGACACCTTGACTTTTTCAACATTTTGTTACATCACAGCCTTATTCTGAAATGGATTCAATAATTTTTTCCCCTCATCAATCTACACACAATATCCCCCATTTTTTCAAATATATATATAAAAAAC
Organism: Salmo trutta; assembly: GCF_901001165.1. Classification (NCBI taxonomy): domain Eukaryota; kingdom Metazoa; phylum Chordata; class Actinopteri; order Salmoniformes; family Salmonidae; genus Salmo; species Salmo trutta. The sequence continues at coordinate 51,373,548 of NC_042969.1, read as the reverse complement.
TGAAATACCTTATTTACATAAGTATTCAGACCCTTTACTATGATACTCAAAATTGAGCTCATGTGCATCCCGTTTAACTTGATCATCCGTAACATATTTCTACAACTTGATTGGAGTCCACCTGTGGTCAATGAAATTGATTGGACATGATTTGGAAAGGCACACACCTGTCTATACAAGGTCCCACAGTTGACAGTGCATGTCAGAACAAAAACAAAGCCATGAGGTCGAAGAAACTGTCCTTGGAGCTCCGAGACAAAATTGTGTCGATGTACAGATCTGGGGAAGGTTACGAAAACATTTTTGCAGCATTGAAGGTCCCCAAGAACACAGTGCCCTCCATCATTCTTAAATTGAAAAAGTTTGGAACCACCAAGACTCTTCTTAGAGCTGGCCGCCCAGTCAAACTGAGCAACCGGGGGAGAAGGACTTTGGTCAGGGAGGTGACCAAGAACCTGATGGTCACTCTGACAGAACCTTCCAGAAGGACAACCATCTCTGCAGCACTCCACCAACCAGGCCTTGATGTTAGAGTGGCCAGACAGAAGCCACTCCTCAGTAGAAGGCATCCTTAAGGTGAAGCATTGTGGTGGTAACCTCATGCTGTGGGGATGTTTTTCAGCGGCAGGGACTTGGAGACTAGTCAGGATCGAGGGAAAGATTAACGGAGCACAGAGAGATCCTTGATGAAAACCTGCTCCAGAGCGGTCAGCACCTCAGACTGGGGCGAAGTTTCACTTTCCCAAAGGACATCAACCCTAAGCACACAGCCAAGACAATGCAGAAGTGTCTTCGGGACAAGTCTCTGAATGTCCTTGAGTGGCCCAGACTTGAGCCTGTTTGAACATCTCTGGAGAGACCTGAAAATAGCTGGGCAGCGACGCTCCCCATCCAACCTGACAGAGCTTGAGAAGATCTGCAGAGAAGGGAGAAGTTCCCCAAATACAGGTGTGCCAAGCTTGTAGCGTCATACCCAAGAAGACTTGAGGCTGTAATTTCTGCCAAAGTTGTTCAACAAAGTACTGCGTAAAGGGTCTGAATACTTATGTAAATGTAATATTTAACTTTTTTTTCTAAAAACCTGTTTTTGCTTTGTCATTATGGGGTATCGTTTGTAAACTGATGAGGAAACAAAACAATTTAATCAATTTTAGAATAAGACTAACGTAACAAAATGTGGAAAAAGTCAAGGGGTCTGAATACCTTCTAAATACACTGTATATGAAAAAGGTATCAGAAGTATGACGTGTGAAGCAATTATGCACAGATTTTGCATAGTGTCACCGGAAATAACTCTAACCTGCTCTCTGCATGTTTTAGTGCAGGTATTAGTTTTCATAGTATTTAGTGCAATCACTTCATGAATGCACTACAAGCCAATAAGGTCAGCTAATTAAAATCGAGTGCTGTGGCAGCAGTTTGTTGTCATAGTGACAAGGTGAATAATAATACATACATGTAACAAGATGTAAAATGGATCCGGAGAAGAAGGCAGTCGTTTTACGTGCCCCCAACTCATTGTCTTTTTTGGTTTGTTTATTTGCATTGTTTGTAACTTATTTTTTAACTTATTTTGTACATAATGTTGCCGCTACGCCGGATCTGCCAGAGTGGCCCGCCGCGCCGGATCTGCCAGAGTGGCCCGCCGCGCCGGATCTGCCAGAATGGCCCGTCTGCCCGGAGCTGCCAGAGTGGCCCGTCGACCCGGAACCGAGGGGGTCTGCCTGTGACCCGGAACCGAGGGGGTCTGCCTGTGACCCGGAACCGAGGGGGTCTGTCTGTGACCCGGAACAGAGGGGTCTGCCTGTGACCTGGAACCGAGGGGGTCTGCCTGTGACCCGGAACCGAGGGGGTCTGCCTGTGACCCGGAACTGAGGGGGTCTGCCTGTGACCCGGAACCGAGGGGGTCTGCCTGTGACCCGGAACCGAGGGGGTCTGCCTGTGACCCGGAACCGAAGGGGTCTGCCTGTGACCCGGAACTGAAGGGGTCTGCCTGTGACCCAGAACCGGGTGGACCTGCCTATGACCCGGAACCAAAGGAGTCTAGCAGCAACCCGGAACTGAGTAAGTCTATTAATGATCCAGAACTAAATATAAGTAACTGTTTTTCGAATGAGTCTGCCGACAGTGTGGAATGGAAGAGGTCTGCCTACGATCCGGAACGAGGGGAGTCTGCCTACGTTGGACTCTCAATTGGAGGCAGGTGCTTTCTTGTTGCCTCTGATTGAGAGTCCTATATATGGGTATGTCTTTGGTTTAGTAATTGTGGGAGATTGTTTCTTGTTTTGCGTGTGTGAGCCTTACAAGACTGTTTAGTTGATTATTCGTTCTTCTTTTGTTATTTTTGGTGTTTTCTTGGTTCAAATAAATATCAAGATGAGTATCCACATTCCTGCTGCGTTTTGGTCCTCCATTCCAGACGACAACCGTGACACTTATGATCGAAAATAACTTCTGGACATCAGGACTGTGATTACTCACCATGGATTAGCAGAATCCTTTTTTTCCTTTCACGACTCTGACAAGCCTGACGCGAAGGATATACTGCTATCTCGGGAACAGGAACCAATCCCCGTGATCTGCATGAAGAGGAGACGGAGAAAGAGGGGCAAAAGGGCGGGCTGCCTTCTGAGAATTTGTCGGTGATCGAGTAAACCTCCACATCTCTCCATTCTGCTAGCAAACGTGCAATCTTTGGAGAAAAAATTCGAAGAGCTTCGCAGAAGATTTAACTACTAACGGGATATTAACTGTAGCATCTCATGCTTTATGGAGTCGTGGCTGAACGACAACACTATCAACATACAGCTGGCTGGTTATACGCTGTACTGGCAGGATAAAACAGCGCCGTCTGGTAAGACAAGTGTCACGTCCTGATCAGTAAAGGGGTATTTTGTTATTGTAGTTTGGTCAGGACGTGGCAGGGGGTGTTTGTTTAGAGTGTCTCGGGGTTTGTTGGTCGATGTGCTTATGTAAAAGGGGGTGTTTGTTTAGAGTGTTCCGGGGTTTTGGTCTATGTTCTATGTTAGTGTATTTCTATGTTCAGTCTAGTCTATCTATTTCTATGTTTAGTTCATTGGATTGTCCTTCAATTGGAGGCTGCTGTTCCTCGTTGCCTCTGATTGAAGGTCCTATGTATAGGGGTGTTTTTGTAAAGGGATTTGTGGGTAGTTGTCTCCTGTTTTGTGTCTGTGCTCCTGACAGGACTGTTTAGTGTCGTTCGTTGTTTTGTATACGTGATTTGTTTGTTTTTCCTTCTTTTGATTTAATAAAGAAGATGAGTATACACGTTCCCGCTGCACCTTGGTCTAATCCTTATGACGCCCGTTACAACAAGGGGCGGCAGACTATGTATTTTTGTAAATAACAGCTGGTGCACGACATCTAAGGAAATCCCGAGCTATTGCTCGCCTGAGGTAGAATATCTAATGATAAGCTGTAGACCACACTATCTACCGAGAGAGTTTTCATCTGTATTATTCGTAGATGTATACATACCACCACAGTCAGAGGCTGGCACTAAGACAGCAATGAATGAGCCGTATTCCACCATAAGCCAACAAGAAAACGCTCACCCAGAGGCGGCGCTCCTAGTAGCCGGGGACTTTAATGCAGGGAAACTTAAATCCGTTTTACCAAATTTCTATCAGCATGTTAAATGTGCAACCAGAGGGAAAAAAAACACTGGACAACATATACTCCACACAAAGAGACGCATATTAGCTCTCCCTCGCCGTCCATTTGGCAAATCAGACCATAATTATATCCTCCTGATTCCTGCTTACAACAAAAACTAAAGCAGGAAGCACCAGTGACTAGATCAATAAAAAAAGTGCTCAGATGAAGCAGATGCTAAGCTACAGGACTGTTTTGCTAGCACAGACTGGAATATGTTCTGGGATTCCTCCGATGGCATTGACGAGTACACCACATCAGTCATCATCAATAAGTGCATTGATGATGTCGTCCCCACAGTGACCGTACGTACATACCCCAACCAGAAGCCACGGATTACAGGCAGCATCTGCACTGAGCTAAATGCTAGAGCTGCCGCTTTCAAGGAGCGAGATTTTAACCCGGAAGCTGATAGGAAATCATGCCATGCGCTCCGACGAACCATCAAACAGGCAAAGAGTCAATACTACACCGGCTCTGACGCTCGTCGGATGTGGCAGGGCTTGCAAACCATTGCAGACTACAAAGGGAAGCACAGCTGAGAGCTGCCCAGTGACACGAGACTACCAGACGAGCTATACTACTTCTATGCTCGCTTCGAGTCAAATAACGCTGAAACATGCATGAGAGCACCAGCTGTTCCGGAAGGCTGTGATCACGCTCTCCGCAGCCGAAGTGATTTAAAGACCTTTAAACAGGTCAACATTCACAAGGCCGGAGGGCCGGACGGATTAACAGGACATGTACTGCGAGCATGCGCTGACCAACTGGCAAGTGTCTTTACTGACATTTTCAACCTCTCCCTGTCCGAGTCTGTAATACCAACATATTGTAAGCAGACCACCATAGTGCCTGTGCCCAACAACACTAAGGTAAGCTGCCTAAATGACTACTGACCCGTAGCACTCACATCTGTAGCCATGAAGTGCTTTGAAAGGCTGGTCATGGCTCACATCAACACCATTATCCCAGAAACCCTAGACCCACTCCAATTTGCATTCCGCCCCAACAGATCCACAGATGATGCAATCTCTATTGCACTCCACACTGCCCTTTCCCACCTTGACAAAAGGAACACCTTTTTTGAGAATTGTATTCATTGACTACCGCTCAGCATTCAAGGACCTTTAGTCCTAAGGACCTTAGGACTAAACACCTATGACTGCAATTGGATGCTGGACTTCCTCACGGGCCGCCCCCAGGTGGTAAGGGTAGGTAACAACATATCTGCCACGCTGATCCTCAACACAGGGGCCCTCAGTGGTCAGGGCTCAGTCCCCTCCTGTACTCCCTGTTCAGTCACGACTGCACGGCCAGGCGCGTCTCCAAGACCGTCATTAAGTTTTCCAATGACAACAGTGGTAGGCCTGATCACCGACAACGAGACAACCTATAGGGAGGAGGTCAGAGACCTGGCCGTGTGGTGCCAGGTCAAGAACCTCTCCCTCAATGTGATCAAGACAAAGGAGATGATTGTGGACTACAAGAAAAAGAGGACCGAGCATGCCCCCATTCTCATCGAAGTGGCTGCAGTGGAGCAGGTTGAGAGCTTCAAGTTCCTTGGTGTCCACATCCCCAACAAACTAACATGGTCCAAGCACACCAAGACAGTCGTGAAGCGGGCACGACAAAACCTATTCCCCCTCAGGAGACTGAAAAGATTTGTCATGGGTTCTCAGATCCTCAAAAGGTTCTTCAGCTGCACCATCGAGAGCATCCTAACTGGTTGCATCACTGTCTGGTATGGCAACTGCTCGGCCTCCGACCGCAAGGCACTACATAGGGTAGTGCAAACGGCCCAGTACATCACTGGGGCCAAGCTTTCTGCCATCCAGGACCTCGATACCAGGCGGTGTCAGAGGAAGGCCTGAAAATGTGACAAGGACTCCAGCCACCCTAGTCATAGACTGTGCTCTCTGCTACCGAACAGCAAGCGGTACCAGAGCGTCAAGTCTAGGTCCACAAGAGGCTTCTAAACAGCTTCTACCCCCAAGCCATAAGACTCCTGAACATCTAATCAAATGGATACCCAGAGTATTTGCACTGCCCCCCCCCTTTACACTGCTACTACTCTCTGTTATCATGCATAGTCACTTTAATTACTCTACCTACATTTACATGTACATTGACTATGTATTTAATAACTCTACCTACATGCACATTGACTATGTATCGGTACCCCCCTCTATATAGTCTCGCTATTGTTATTTTACTGCTGATCTTTAATTACTTGTTACTTTTATCTCTTATTCTTATCCATATATTTTTTTAAACTGCATTGTTGGTTAGGGGCTCATAAGTAAGCTTTTCACTGTTTCGGCGCTTGTGACTAATAACATTTGATTTTATTTGATTAGTGGCAGCTATGTTATTGGGTATTGTAGCGATGAGGGCTGATTAGCATATTATCCAGCATTCCCTTTTTGTCACTGAAACAGTAGATACCAACCAGGTGGAACTTGTCGTCAAACTAACATAACACTGCAACCATATAAAATGGTCGTAAATAGAATCTCTAATGTGCAACCAACAACAATGTTCTGCCATTTGAAAATATTTTCTACCATTGTGTCAGTGTTTTATTGAATATAGAGAGAACATTGAGCACACGGTCTGTGTCAATCTGCCCCCGTTTGGCAGCAATTTGTAATCGCTTATAAAAAGTGTTCAAATCCTCAACCTAGAATTTTGAAATGATTTTAAAAGTAAGATTATCTGCTCTTGATATATGAGTTTAATCCCATTTGGCTAATGCAGAAAGGCTGATATGAAATAATTGTTTTTGTTAACGTTTCCAGTGTAAGTCTCATGCTGGAGGGGATGTAGAAGTTTAAGTTATTGAAATATTAATTGAAAAGTAGTGAAATACAACCTCATTTGAAAATGGGCTCTAAAATGTCTCTGTTTCTTCACTTCACATACTGTACAGTAGATATGTACATCGCAATTACACAATTCAGCTTTAAAATATATTGTCACTACATCCCCAGTATCCGTTGCGTCCTTTGACAGTAAAGCTGTGCACCCTATTTTGTCCCTTCTGGTTTTATTTTATTTGTTAGCTTGTTAACTTTGGTCACTGTTGGTCACCTGTCTCCGCTGATCTTTTCTGTGGCCTAGAAGAAAGAGGCTTTAGAGGACACCTGCAGACTCACGTAATGACGGCTTTGGCTGCGACTGCAGACACATGACAGGATTTACCCAAGCAGTGTTTGTGTGAAAACATCAGATGTCGACAGAAACCTGTATCACACGTGCCTGTGCAGGCATAGCATTGCCTCCTCTGTGGCAGCAGACATGCTTTCTGTTCCCCCAGGGAACCCACTCCTAGTAATCCCGCTGGTGTGATATGGTTGGTCAGGCACCCTGCTTTCAGCCACAGAGGCTCTCCCCGCTGACGCTTCACTCATTTTCCTCTTCTGAGAGGAATTTTCTTTGCCTCGGGTTTGCTGGGGCAGGGGCTTTTAGTGGATCAGTTTTCTCAACTGCACATTTCCTGTTTCCTTCAGTACCCTAACAAGACTCCTCCCTCAGACTACAGGAAAGAGATGTTCTGACAGTCTGAGTCAGTCATTAATCTTTATGTGACAGCTTGTGAATCCATTTGAAAAGCTGTAAAGGTGTGTTCTGACGATTATGAGCAGTAATAAAAAACACAATTCTCTTTTACATATTCCATGCAGTGGCAATTTTAGCATGTAGATGCATGCCAGCAAAGCCACTACACAACACAACACTTAACAATGCATTAATTGCACTATAACAGTGACAAACAGTGCCAACAAACTGTTAGGGCCTACGTAAACCTGTCCCAACAGCAGAGCTTTCTTTTCAGCACCATGGAGTGAATCCTTACCACCGCTACACCTGGTTATCAGCGGAGCCTCATCTGGCAGTGAAACAGTTCATTCAGCCTCATTTACTGCCTTTAAATAAAACGTTGCTGACATGGCTGACTTGCTTCTGTAGCAGTGTGATGTTGTTCCCCTAGATTATGCACCAAATTGCACACAAGGACCAATTCAAATAGACCAGATCAAGAGGGGTTTGTTAATAATTTGATAATAATAATAATTCAGTGTGTTTTTTTGATTGAATTACAGCTGCATAGCTAATGTTATTTTTTGGTGTACAAACACTTTTTCATATCAATATTGTACATACACGTGATTGTAAAAGTTTTATATATTTTGGTTTGGCCCATCGCAGGTTCTGTATTTTCGTACCCCCTCATTGTTCTCTTTTGCCTGACCTTTGGCTAGTGAGGTATGTTGTCCTTGGCTCTGTAATTGGTAATGTTACACAATGTACTGTTATGCTACCATAAGTTTGTTACAATGTGGACAATATAAAGATTTATGTTAACAAGTTTCACAGAGCTCGCTAACTAGGGGTGTTAACTTGTGAGTACTTGGGACCATGTTTGAGTGAGTGTCCATGTGCTTGTGCAGGTGCCGGAGAGCTGTGACTGCGCCAAGGGCTAAACATATTGTGTGTTGTTTCTTCGTGTGCAGGTCAAATAAAATAATTCAACCAGCAGACCTCCAGTTGTGGCAGTGTCCTAGTTAAAAGTACACAACGCAGAACGAACCACGCTACACTTAAACAAATGTAGTTTCTACTGACAATTGAGATGTACAAACTATTGCGTAAGGGGACGACGAGCAGATAAGAGGCGATCCGTAATTTCAATTAAGACATGAATCAAATCAAATTGTATTGGTCACACACATATTTAGCAGATGTAATTGCGGGTGTTGCTACATGCTTGTGTTCCTAGCTCCAACAGTGCACTATTATCTAACAATACACAAATCTAAAAGTAAAAGAATGGAATTTAGAAATATATAAATATTAGGACGAGCAATGTCAGAGTGGCATTGACTAAATACAGTAGAATAGAACACAATATATACACATGAGTTGAGAAAAGCAGTATGTACACATTATTAAAGTGACTAATGTTCCATTATTAAAGTGGCCAGTGATTCCATGACTATGTATATAGGGCAGCAGCCTCTAAGGTGTAGGGTTGAGTAACCAGGTGGTAGCCGGCTAGTGATGGCTATTTAACAGTCTGATGACCTTGAGATATAAGCTGTTTTTCAGTCTCTCGGTCCCAGCTTTGATGCACCTGTACTGACCTCGCCTTCTAGATGGTAACGCTGTGAACAGGCCGTGGCTCGGGTGGTTGATGTCCTTCATGATCCTTTTGGCCTTCCTGTGACATCGGGTGCCTTATGTGTCCCGGAGGGCAGGCAGTGTGCCCCCGGTGATGCGTTGGGTAGGCCGTACCACCCACTGGAGAGCCCTGCGGTTGCGGGCGGTGCAGTTGCCGTACCAGGCAGTGATACAGCCCAACAGGATGCTGTCAGTTGTGCATCTGTAAATGTTTCTGAGGGTCTTAGGTGCCAAGCCGAATTTCTTCAGCCTCCTGAGGTTGAAGAGGCGATGTTGCGCTTTCACCACACTGACTGTGTGCGTGAACCATTTCAGATTGTCAGTGATGTGTATGCCGAGGAACTTGAAGCTTTCCACCTTCTCCACGGTGGTCCTGTCAATGTGGATAGGAGCGTGCGCCCTCTCCTGAAATCCACGATCAGCTCCTTAATTTTGTTGACATTGAGAGAGAGGTTATTTTCCTGGCCCCACTCTGCCAGGGCCCTCACCTCCTCCCTGTAGGCTGTCTTGTCATTGCTGGTAATCAGGCCTACTACTGTTGTGTCGTCTGCAAACTTGATGATTGAGGTGAAGGTGTGCGTGACCATGCAGTCATGGGTGAACAGGGAGCACAGGAGGGGGCTGAGCACGCACCCTTGTGTGGCTTCTGTGTTGAGGATCAGCGAAGTGGAGGTGTCGTTTCCTACCTTCACCACCTGGGGACGTCCCGTCAGGAGGTCCAGGACCCAGTTGCACAGGGTGTGGTTCAGACCCAGGGCCCTGAGCTTAGTGATGAGCTTGGAGGGTACTTTGGTGTAGAAGGCTGAGCTATTGCCAATGAACAGCATTCTAACTCAGGTATTCCTTTTGTCCAGATGGGATAGGGCAGTGTGCAGTGCGATGGCGATTGCATCGTCTGTGGATCTATTGAGGCAGTAAGCAAATTGAAGTGGGTCTAGGGTGTCAGGTAAGTTGGAGGTGATATGATAGCATCTCAAAGCACATGATGACATGAGTGAGTGCTATGGGGCAATAGTAATTTAGTTCAGTTACCTTTGCTTTCTTGGGTACAGGAACAATGGTGGACATCTTGAAGCAAGTGGGGATAGTAGACTGGGATAGGGAGGGATTGAATATATCCGTTAAAACCCCAGCCAGCTGGTCTGTGCATGCCCTGAGGTCGGCAGCCTTGTGAGGGTTAACACGCTTAAATGTCTTACGTCGACCACTGAGAACAAGGGCCCACAGATGTTACTAAAACACACCTTAAACACTCTTGACATGTTAGCGAGTTATTACATTTAAATTACTCTGTTTTATCATCAATAAAGGTACCTGAAAAAGAGGAGAAATAATCACGAGAGTGATAGGGTATTGTTTCCTCAATGAGAACTTTAGTGCAATGAGGAAAAGACCGCGATTTCCCCGGGAACTTGGGTGGAGACCAGAGCAATCGATCTCAGGCTCATAGATTAAGAGCATTTAGTAGATCACAGATTGACACTTTTACTCTTCAATTAGGCACCACAAAATAAAGTAATCAATATAACGTTTACACATTCCTCTTACAATTCTTACCCTTTGTACGCTTGACGGATTTGAACTTTTTAACACAATTATATTAATTTTATCATCTCTATTAACTAGTACTGAATGCATGATCTTCTAAACCTTAGATGTTTTAAGATCCTCACATACTATGAACTTACTAATAATTTTTAATGTTTAACAGGCTATGAGTATTTCCTTTAACCTGTCACACTTACAACACAACATACACTTTGTATTACTTTCTTAGCTAGTATACATATCTCCCTGGCATATTACATAATGTATGCAGCAGCATATAAGACATTTTTGGACTCAACTTGTTGTGCTGTGCTCACTTGAACAGGAAGGTTGCGCGGTGGTCCTTTTGGGCAAATTTTGTCATCAAACTTTGTCATCTAAGTCTGGCATTCTCTGGACTTATGGTGCTTTCACGACAACTGGGAACTTGGAGACAAACAAGGTCGAATCATGACATCAGTGATCTTCAGGTCAGAGCTCTAGAAAGAGGCCAGAGTTCCCGACTTGGAATTCAGATGACCTGGCTTCCACAATCACCTGACCTCTACCCAATTGAGATGGTTTGGGATGAGTTGGACTGCAGAGTGAAGGAAAAGCAGCCAACAAGTGCTCAGCATATGTAGGAACTCCTTCAAAACTGTTGGAAAAGCATTCCAGGTAAAGCTGGTTGAGAGAATGCCTATATTTTGATTTGTTTAACACTTTTTTGGTTACTACATGATGTGTTATTTCATAGTTTTGATGTCTTCACTATTATTCTACAATGTAGAAAATAGTACAAAAAAAGAAAAACCCTGGAATGAGTAGGTGTGTCCAAACTTTTGACTGGTACTGTATATACATATTTTTTCAATTAAACAGGTGGGGCTCAGGCTCTGCCCCGAGTGACGGGTCTTCACTGATACCATGGATGACTATGTCCTTAATCTGACAGGCCTATATTCATACCAAAAAAAGGCAATTTATTTCTATTTTTTATAATTAAACTTCACCAAAACGTGTTTTCCAATATCATCACTGAATAAGAGAGCAGGCGTATTGTTTATTTGAAGAATGAATAAGTCACAACGGATGTCATATTTTCACTGTATCTCTAGGAAGTAATAGAAGTCATTGTGGCAGAGCTGAGAAGCCTATATAGACTTCAGCCAGACTGGCTCTCTGGAAGCACTTCAATGTACAGTTGCAGCAAAATATATTGGCACCCATGCACTTTTAATTCCCTATTTCTATTCACAAGTTTAAGGACCGGACATGAAATGGGTTTAGAATATTTATTGAGGAAATGGAGTGAATGTGAGAATGAGGATTCATTGGGGAAATGAGAATGGACCAGATGAAGCCAAGGGCTGCAGATGAAGGATCCGGAGGGGTTGACTATGTACGTTTTCAGGTAGACGTCACCGTCAGGCCGTGGTAGTTAGGATGCAGTGGTGAAGGAATTCCCCTGCAGAAGACACCTCAGTAAAAAGAGAAAGAAGGTGGGGAGGGGTACAAAACCAAACAAGGAGATGGAATGACTGTTTGGTAAGGTTTAAGTAGGGTGGTAGTGGTGATTAAGGAGAGTGAGAACAGGTGTTGAGGCTGATTAGCAGTTAGTAGCAGCTGGAGCTTGTTTGAGGAGTTACGTTCAAGGCAACTAGTTAAGTGTTGCAAACAGTAGTTGAGGCTGGTTGGCAAAGGTTAGAAGCTTGTTTTTGTTGAGTTGCTAGGGAGCTGCATTCAAGGAAACTAGTTAAGTGTTACGTTTAAGTCTGGTCCTTTCTTCTGAATTTTTGTTAACACCATAAATAAGTTGAAATTAAAAAATATATATGTGAGTCTCCACACGTTATTGGATTTTCAATATTGCAGAACCTGTTTCATTTTTATGAACTTAAGTTTAATTTAGAAAATAAAGACAAATGGCATAGACAAAAATATTGACAACACGGAGCTAGTACTTGGTTGCACAGCCTTTGGCCAAGATACTGTAACTGCAGAAAATCTTTTCTTGTAGCCATCAGTGAGTACCCAACACCTTCCTACTGGCAATTTTGCCCACTTTTCAGCAGCAAACTGCCCTAATTCGTCAACCTCTGTGTTCAGCTCTTGCCATAGGTTATAGATGTGATTCAAATCAAATCAAATCAAATGTATTTATATAGCCCTTCTTACATCAGCTGATATCTCAAAGTGCTGTACAGAAACCCAGCCTAAAACCCCAAACAGCAAGCAATGCAGGTTTAGAAGCACGGTGGCTAGGAAAAACTCCCTAGAAAGGCCAAAACCTAGGAAGAAACCTAAAGAGGAACCAGGCTATGAGGGGTGGCCAGTCCTCTACTGTCTGCGCCGGGTGGAGATTATAACAGCACATGGCCTAGATGTTCAAATGTTCATAAATGACCAGCATTGTCAAATAATAATAATAATCATAGTAGTTGTCGAGGGTGCAACAAGTCAGTAACACAAGAGTAAGTGTCAGTTGGCTTTTTCATAGCCGATCTTTGAGAGTATCTCTACCGCTCCTGCTGTCTCTAGAGAGTTGAAAACAGCAGGTCTGGGACAGGTAGCACGTCCGGTGAATAGGTCAGGGTTCCAGCAGGTCTGGGACAACAGGTCTGGGACAGGTAGCACGTTGTCTCTTCATTTGCCACTCCAGCGTTTCTTCTTGAACCATTTTAGGTAGCTTTTGATGTGTGTTTGGGGTTGTTGTCCTGCTGGGAATGCCCTTACCTTGATAACTTTTTGCAAATCCAATTAGTTTTCCACATTGATTCAATGTCATCACATTGATCTTTTGAAATTACTTGAAGGCAATGTTGATTCAACCAGTTTTTGCCCAGTGGGGTTTGTCTTGGCCAAAGGCTGTGCAACCAAGTCATTTGTGATCCACCACCTGGATTAGGTCCGATGTAGCAAAATTGGAAATGTTTTTTTTTTACACAAGATAAAAGTAGAGACTCAGAGATAGAAAAATGTATATTATACACTGCAGTTGAGGAACAATGGGAATGTAATTCTGCTTCGAAAGTTGATAAACTTGTAACCCCACTTTTGAGAAAATGGCCTGTGAACATTTTGGTACAGTACACCTACTGGAGACCCAGATAGCCCCAAAAAATAGCCCCCCCCCACTTGCTATTTCCCGCTACGCCCAAAATGACAAATTCCAAACGCCAGCGGGCGAGTGTAGTTTGTCGCTCAAGACGTGATTTGCATCTCTGGCGGGTAGCCCCCATTCAGAAGGACAGCTATAAGCCCATGGCAAGCCGCATTTGCATCTCTGGCGTTTAGCCTCCACTCAGAGGACAGCTATACGCCTTAGGCAAGCCATCTAGCCATGAGTTAATTTGAAAGGCAATAGCCAGGAATCTCATTCGGCTTGCCACCTTCCAGCTATCCACATCCAGCCAAAGGCCGCAAGCTGTTTTTGTTGTGATCTATAAACCTACATTTTGTTTTTTATGTTTGATTTGATTTATTTGCCTTTACAAAAACTAAAAAACAACCCCACACGAGGACACAATGCATAAACAATAATCGAGGATGACACAAGAGTGATACACCTAATCATTTAGTTTATAGCCATTAATAGCCTACATTTGTGTCATTTGTTTTATATACTAGGCTATATTTGGAGGCAATACCAACTGTTCCTAGCAACTTTTCCAGATTCTTTGTTAAAACTTCTTCAGGATCAGTGTCCCTTCCACGGGACGGTTGAGCTAACATAGGCTAATGCGATTAGCAAGAGGTTGTACGTAACAAGAACATTTCCCAGGACATAGACATATTTGATATTGGCAGAAAGCTTAAATTCTTGTTCATCTAACTGCACTGTCCAATTTACAGTAGCTATATTGCACATACACTGTTGCCATCTAGTGACCAAAATCTAAATTGCGCCTAGGCTGGAATAATATATTATGGCCTTTCTCTTGCATTTCAAAATGGTACAAAACATAAATAAAAAAACTCATGTTTTTTACTTTTGTATTATCTTTTACCAGATCTAATGTGTTAGATTCTCCTACTTTTCACATTTCCACAAACTTAATAGTGTTTCCTTTCAAATGTTATCAAGAGTATGCATATCCTTGCATCAGGTCCTGGGCTACAGGCAGTCAGATTTGAGTATGTCATTTCAGGTGAAAATGGAAAAAAAGGGTCGGATCCTAAAATGAAGGTGAAATAAAAAACAGTTGCTGTTGAGATGTGTTTGTTACTTTAATTCTGTGAAGCATTTATTTGGGCTGCAATTTCTGAGGCTGGTAACTTTAATGAACGTATCCTCTGCAGCAGAATTAACGAAGGTTACGTATGTAACCACGGTTATGTGAGCTATATGGTTCACTCCAATATATTGGTATCACTCCGCAGGGAGGGAGTAATACATCCGAGATGAGGACTTACAGATTTACTGCCGTGTACACCTGTGTCACGGCTGGGGTCGCCCCTATATATAGACCCCATGGCCGCAACACACGTTCTCCACATCATTTTTGAGGCGCCTCTAGCACTGTAGAGGCACCTGGCCAGCCAGTGGCGAAGTCCCAGCACGGGACCGAGATGCAGGGGGCCCAGGACCGCTGAACCAAACGCAGAGGGAGGTGCCACATTTACCTGATAGTACCTAGCAAAGGTACCACAAAATAAGTGGAGTAGAACCCACCTAGCCGTTCTGATGTCTCTTGTCCAGAAGTGAGGAGATCTCCAGCTGCAGGGGTTTCTTCAGGGGGGTCGACCACTGTGGTGACACGAAGGCCCATGAAGGACGGGGGCCGGCACCGGAATAGGAGTCGGTACCCCTCGAGCATTGTGGACAACACCCAGGGGGACTCCACATCCTCCTTCCACTTTGCCATTTGAGACTGGGAGAAGCGGCCGAGGCCGGGGAAGATGGTGTCAGGGGTCCTGTCGGGGCCCGCCTCTCCTCTGGCGCCCCCCTATGGCGGTGATGGTTGACAGGTTGTTGCTCCACTGCACGCTGTGCCCCTCCCCGCTGTTGTCCCTCAGCACGAGGCGATGGGGGTGGAGAGGGACCCCACCGTTGTTTGGGTGCAGGTGGGTGGCGACAGTCCATCTGCCTTTGACCTGGGGCCTGAGGAGGTGGTATGAACCGTCTCAGGGTCTCCGGGTCCCTACGAACCTAATCAGTCTGCTCCAGAACGTCATCAACCCCTGG
Source organism: Salmo trutta (assembly GCF_901001165.1). Lineage (NCBI taxonomy): Eukaryota > Metazoa > Chordata > Actinopteri > Salmoniformes > Salmonidae > Salmo > Salmo trutta. The sequence goes on along the minus strand of NC_042969.1, from coordinate 51,357,977 downwards.
GCCAAACTTCAGCCCTGAGGAGAGTGGCAAATGTGCTCTGGAGAGCAGACGGGATTGGGCCAGCCAGAGATGGAGCTGGGAGGTAACCATCTGCGCCATGGCCCGTCCGTTGGCGCGGGCCACATCCCTCTGGAACAGGGAAAGCAGGCGAGACACCTCAATCGCTTCCCGGAGGAGCTCCTCTGTGCCCTCCTGCAGCTGGGGCAACAGAGTCTGCAGGTAGGCCTGCAGCAGCATGGCCACGTTGATAAGGCGGCCAACAGAGCAGAGGGACCCATATGTGGCTTTCAAAGTCCGCATCAAGGACTCTGGGGGGTCCGGGAGGACCATGGCAGCTATCATGGTGTCCATGGTTGGGTACTCCCGGAACCTCGCGGAACTCAGCAGAGATGAGGACAGATGGAGAGTCATCACTACGCACCAGTTTGATGTCCAGTGCTTTGGCTACCCGAGTGAGTAGGCTCAGGGGTGATGAAACCTGCTGCCGGCTTCTGACGGCCTGTCAGCCTGGTAGCCTCGCTCACGGTGGTGAACAGTGCCAGCATCGCCCCCCAGGAACAGCCTATCGCTGGTCAACAGGGAACGGCTGCCATCACCATCTGAAGCTATCAACCTCCAGATGGGCTATGCCTGCGGTGGCTCCGGCTACACACCTCCTGGGAGGTGTACTGGGTCCAGTATAGGGACGAACAGCTCGCTGGCGCACCACTCCTAAGGGAGGGAGCTCGTCCCCAGCCTGAGCCAGAGCCTGGCCGACCCACTAGTGCATGGCCTCCAATCGCGCCAGGCGCAGGCGTTCTGAGAACACCACACAAAACAGGCATCCAGTAGGGCGCTCCACCGCCCTCTGCGCTTGGCTCAAACCCAGGCAGTGCATACACGAGGTATGCGGATCCCCAGGGAAGATGTCACCATCACACCTGTTACAAAAGGAAGCCATAAGCTCAGCCAAGACAACAAGTCCACGGAGCAGGGTTCCGACGCCCCGGGAGAGCTTATGTCATGACCCGCTTGGAGGAATAGGAACCCGGTGAGGGATAAATTACCTCTGCAAAAAATGGGGAAGACGCATGTGGGAAAAGCAGGCAGACAAAAAAACAGCAACCAAGTAATGGATTTGATTAACTTGTTTTTTTGTTTTTGTTTTACGCCAACTACAATATTACCTACTGGTTTAATATCCAAGCAGTAAAAACAGCACCATATGATGGAGTAACTCCGGCAAGGAACTCCAAAGTTAATGTCTCAATGTAGTGGAAAGCCCACCACGATAGACTTACACTCTGCAGGGGAAAGAACAAGAAAAAAAACCTGCAGGGTAATTAACAGAGAACCCGTCTACGGCGCGGGGAGCAGCATGTTAAAGTTATTCACAACACACACATCGAACAAGCCAGTGTAAGGTAAATTACAATTTGTGGCAGCAAGAGCCACCATACCAATGCATGCACACGGAGTCGTAGTGTAACGCAAACGTAGTGTAACGCTAACGAAACACGAGTACGACAAACCACAGGCGAAAGATACAGATCAACCACACGCAGCGAGTGGAGCACTCAAGAGTAGGGGCTGGTTTATATGGCCAGCTGCTCCAGGCTGCACACAGCCAGTGAGTATACTTCCACGGAAGATATTACACTTACCAGTGACTTACCAAGCGAACATCAGAAAGTTTGTACCTCAAACCATACGGATCTCTGGCGAGAAAATGAAAGAGACTGTGTGTCGTGGCCATGGGGTCTATATATAGGGGAGGACCCCAGCTGTGACACAGGTTTACACTGGAGTAAATCCTCACCTCGGATGTATCCCTCCACCATTGTGTGATCCAATATAGTGAGATATAACTCTGGGTCTTCCTTTCCTGTGGCGGTCCTCATGAGAGCCAGTTTCATCATAGCGCTTGATGATAGTTTTTTAAATTTTCCGCATTGACCTTCATGTCTTAAAGTAATGATGGACTGTCATTTCTCTTTGCTTATTTGAGCTGTTCTTGCCATAATATGGACTTGGTCTTTTACCAAATATGACTATCTTCTGTATGCCACCCCTACCTTGTCACAACACAACTGATTGGCTCAAATGCATTAAGAAGATAGCATTAAGAAATTCCACAAATTAACTTTTAACAAGGCAAAACCTGTTAATTGAAATGCATTCCAGGTGACTACCTCATTTTCATGGTTGAGAGAATGCCAAGAGTGTGCAAAGCTGTCATTAAGGCAAAGGGAGACTACTTTGAAGAATCTCAAATATAAAATATTTGATTTGTTCCTTCTTCACAAGCCCTATGTGACACATTCATCTGTAAGTGCTGTCGTATGCATTGGCCTCAGGCATGGTATGAGTGGCCAAGCAAAAGCATGCATTAATCAAAATTATGCCCTTACAAGGCTGGATTGAACTGTTATGCCCAAAGCTCTGGACACTTTGACCCTAATTGTTCAAAATGCTGATTAATTAACTTTGGAGATGAATACTGCGTCTGAAAGAATTACAGCACCTAGCTTTGGAGAGCCTTGGAGACATTTCAGACACCTTTGTCATCGCTTTGTCACACATAGAGACAAAGTAAAATCTCTCCAAATGTAAACTTAGATTTACTTTATTTAACCAGGCAAGTCATTTAAGAACAAATTCTTATTTACAATGACGGCCTACCTAGGCCAAACCCAGACGACGCTGGGCCAATTGTGCGCCGCCCAATAGGACTCCCAATCACAGCCGGATGTGATACAGCCTGGATTCAAACCAGGGTGTCTGTAGTGACACCTCAAGCACTGAGATGCAGTGCCTCAGACCGCTACGCCACTCGATAGCCTGTAGATGCTGTTGAATCCTATCCAGAGTTTCACAAATACTGTTTTGCATCCCAAATAAGCGATTAGAGAAAAGGCACTACAAACATAAAGACATAAACTATTGCCTACTAGGTATAAAATTAATGTTCGGTCTATTTGCGTCTATTTGGTCTGTTCTAACAGATAATGATGCTCTACAAGAGAATTTAAAAAATGCAGAGTCCTGACAGAGAGAACAGAGACCTTTGACCAAACTCCCTGTGTGTACTGTAACTCCTGATGGTGATACAGTCCATCAATTAAGCATGTGATAAATAAATCATACTAGAGTATACAACGTGTGCCTGAGACCGCTCTCGGGAGGAGGACGGGACTGCAGCGGACTCATTGCAGCTTTGTGAAATCTAGGTCATCGGAAAGAGAGAAAGAGGGGGGAGAGAGAGAACTATGATCTACTGTAAGTAACTGTGTTCTCTTATCAAATCAAACCACATTTTGTAAGGAAAAGTCAGACGCAAAAGTTTAGGCAAAGCTCCAAACACTTTTCTAAGAAATGCTGTGAAGATGACACACACTGTACACATACATTGTATACACTGCAGATATACTCTGTATCATCCTGGCCACTTCATGGCTTCAGCTAAATTTCATTCACCATCAACAAGACATTCAAAAAATATCTTTATATTTTGCAGTTGTGAACCGGACGTCATTTTTCATCTAACTTGTGTCATATTGAGGTGTTACATCTTGTTCAGTCTGATTGGCTACAATTACTTAGAGTGATATCACACAATACAAAAAAAGGGTATATAACACTGCAACCATTGTGATACTGCTAACACAAACAGTTTAAGAGGACACACACCCATGTCTTTTGACTTACTGTGTGCATTTGGTTGGATAGTCATCAGGTGAAATCATGTATGTATTGAGCACTGGGTATGGTAAAAATTGTAACATTTAAGAGAGCATAATGATTTTTTTTTAAGGATCATGTGCAGTCGTTCTGGGCTTCGGTTGTACACTCTGATTTAGACTGACTTTAAGGTCGAGGGAGAAAAATAGAATATTCTCTTGGGTAGAGTTGCAGAACTGCATGTGCCTCTCATTTCTTTAAATCATTCATAAGCAGCGTTGCTTCCCAAGTCCAAAATGGATCATTTCCATCTCAAAGTTTTCATAATTTGTCCATTAAGGAGAAAATGCATGAGAATGTGCGCTCGGCTGCTCGACAGGACCCACACGTGGATGGCTGCATCACACCCTGCTCCCCCTAGGAAAAATATAACATGACCCATATAAGCAGTGGTGATGCAGGAAACAGAAGAAGCTCAGCAATCTGCTTGCTTAATGAAGCTTCTATTATCCCACCGCCGGAGAGGAGCGAGACGGATTGGAAAAGTACCTCAATAAAGAAGGGGATTTGGCATTTTGGAGCTAATGCTAATACTCGGGAAGCTAGGCATTTAAGATCACTGTATAGGGTACTGATAGCCCTGCGTCAGCACACTGTACTCTGACATAATGCATTCTTGATTATTTATGATAATAAGCCTCCAGACAAACAACCTGTTTGTCCAAATAACATGCATAATAGCGCAGCAGAGCCGATGCTGTGCACAACAAGTCGAAAGTGTGAATTATGAGTGCGTATTAGCATATGTACCTCACCTCAGTCAAATCCTTTGAATCTGCATGTCAGCAAAAGACCTGTGTGCTTCAATTAGGGCTATCATTTGGAAATATGATAGCCTCTGGAATTTATGTGAAGGTGAGGCCTAGGAGTCCCAAAGGAACCATTAGAAAATAGCAATTAGTTTCTCATTTTAAAGATGGTAGTTGCTGGTACTTGCAGTTCTGCTGCTGCTATTTTCCCAGCAGCCTCAAGATTTGGCTCCTATCAGCAGTTTTCTTGTGTAAAGTGAATTCACAGGACACCGGTAAAAAGGGAGGGGAAAAAATGACCCTGCCACTTGCCGAGGAACCTGGGAAAGGATTAAAGGAGCTTCAGCAGGAAGAGGATGCAGCCCAAATGAACGAGGCCAAGACAGCCATGTTGTGAATACGAAATTATCCAAACTGGGAAATAGCTGTGCTCACATACTTTAAACCTCCAAGGCCATGGAATGATGACTACAAACTGCAACATTTTCTGCCAATTCAATTTCAAGCAGTTTTGTCTTCACTATTTAAGATGTACACTTAGAATCATATAGTAGAATCATGTAGCGTTATTCATTTTTTTCCTATAGGAGAACCCTTTTTGTTGCTATCTAGAACCATTTGCAGAGAGTTCTACCTAGAACCCTTTATGAAGGGTTCTTCCTGGAACCCTCTGTGAACGATTAAACCGAAAACACTTTTAACTTTGAAGGGTTCTTCCTAGAACCCTTTGTGAACAGTTCCACCAGCCTTATTAGTCTTTAAAATGTATCTCTTTATGAGAATACATACATCATAAGGGCTTCCTGTGAGGGCCTAGTTATACCCTAACACAGGGATGTTAGGAAACTCCTGGTTTACAGGTCACATCAGGCCTGCAAATCACATTATGCTGGCTTGCAAAGTGAAGTGTAATTCCTATTGGAATCAAGCCAGAGTGAGGATATCCAGCAATTGGAACTTTAAATCACCCACAATCTGAATTCAGAATGACTGCCAGGGTAGGGTAGGTTGATTAATGGGACGACCTAAATCATCTAACCTTGAACAATTATTTCAGTAATAGGTGCAGTAAGTCTAACTAATAACAGATTGGATTTGTGTATAATATGTTATTTATCTTTGGGTAGCATAAGATTAATAAACCAGTCAATACATCCAAAACCCCAGATTTTGAAACAATTCTGAAAAGCAACCTTCAATAGAACATGCTGGGAAATATGATAACGATAGACATGGTTTTGAGTGTTTTACACAAAACAGAGCAAACACGCAACCCTGGTTATTAACAACAACACAACAACATTAGGGTTATTTTACACCACCAAATTAAGTTAATTTAATTCCTGATTTAACACTACAAATTAAACACTGAAAAATCAACACTAGGTAAAACTGGCCAATTTGATGTTTACTGTATATAAAACACTGCTGGTTAATACTCTCTTCTACTCTCCTACTCAATGCAACAAAAAAGCAAACACAGAAAGTACAGTCGTGGCCAAAAGTTTTGAGAATGACACAAATATTAATTTCTACAGTCTGCTGCCTCAGTTTGTATCATCCAATTTGCATATACTCCAGAATGTTATGAAGAGTGATCAGATGAATTGCAATTAATTGGAAAGTCCCTCTTTGCCACGCAAATGAACTGAATCCTCAAAAACATTTCCACTGCATTTCAGACCTGCCACAAAAGGACCAGCTGACATCATGTCAGTGATTCTCTCATTAACACAGGTGTGAGTGTTGACGAGGACAAGGCTGGAGATCACTCTGTCATGCTGATTGATTTCGAATAACAGACTGGAAGCTTCAAAATGAGGGTGGTGCTTGGAATCATTGTTCTTCCTCTGTCAGCCATGGTGACCTGCAAGGAAACACATGCCGCCATCATTGCTTTGCACAAAAAGGGCTTCATATGCAAGGATATTGCTGCCAGTAAGATTGCATCTAAATCAACCATTTATCGGATCATCAAGAACATCACGGAGAGCGGATCAATTGTTGTGAAGAAGGCTTCAGGGCGCCCAAGAAAGTCCAGCAAGCGCCAGGACAGTCTCCTAAAGTTGATTCAGCTGCGGGACCTGGGCACCACCAGTACAGAGCGTGCTCAGGAATGGCAGCAGGCAGGTGTGAGGGTATCTGCATGCACAGTGAGGCGAAGACTTTTGGAGGATGGCCTGGGGTCAAGAATGGCAGCAAAGAAGCCACTTCTCACCAGGAAAAACATCAGGGACAGACTGACATTATGCTAAATGTACAGGGATTGGACTGCTGAGGACTGGGGTAAAGTCATTTTCTCTGATGAATCCCCTTTCCGATTGCTTGGGGCATCTGGAAAAATGCTTGTCCGGAGAAGACGAGGTGAGCGCTACCATCAGTCCTGTCTCATGCCAACAGTAAAGCATCCTGAGACCTTTCATGTGTGGGGTTGCTTCTCAACCAAGGGAGTGGGCTCACTCACAATTTTGCCTAAGAACACAGCCATGAATAAAGAATGGTACCAACACATCCTCCGAGAGCAACTTCTCCCAACCATCCAGGAATAGTTTGGTGACGAACAATGCCTTTTCCAGCATGATGGAGGACTTTGCCATAAGGAAAAAGTGATAACTAAGTGGCTCGGGGAACAAAACATCAATATTTTGACTCCCCGTACCTGCTTCTCGACTCCATTGTTGGTCCTCACAGAATGCGGAAGCCATCAAATGAAGCATTGGGGAGTGCTGGCGTTTCAGTTGGTGGTGACGTTGGGTCCGGGCACCGGTCGATGGAACCGGGGGTGCCTAAGCCAGCTCGTCTGGTTTCTACGCCCTAGCTATCTCGAGAGGTTTCCTTGCCCCGGTTGGCTCAGCAGGCGCCCATCCCACATCAGGCTTCAGCCGGATCGCCACGGTTTTACGTCTCAGCCAGGCGTCCACGCTTCAGCAGGCTCGGCTCCCATGTTCCGGCGGGACCAGCAGGCCTTCACGCCTCACCCGGATCTTCAGGCTCCTATGCCTCTGCCGGTTCGTCGGGATTTTATACCCAGCCAGCTTGTCCAGCGCCCGTGCCTCATCCGGCCCCTCAGGCTCACCCAGGTGGGACGCCGGGTGGCACACCTATAGGGGGGTTACTGTCCCGCCTGCTCCCACTCTTCCCCCCTTGGCACTCGAGCACACCTGCTTCCCTCGTCACTCGCATCAGCGATCATTTGGACTCACCTGGACCCAATCACCTGTGTTATTTCCTTCCCTATATCTGTCTGTCCCCTAGCTCTGTTCCCTGCTTCCGCATTAACGTTCGTATTAACGTTCATATTTTGTTACCCGTGTGCTGATGCTGTTCCTGTCTTGTTCCTTGTCTGTTCCTCATTAAATGTTTGACTCCCCATACCTGCTTCTCGTCCAGCGTCGGTCCTTACACAGTCAACTGTACAAAGTTTCTACCAGTAGCTTGCAAAGTAAACATTATCAGCTAACAGTACCACCGCAAATGCGCCCTTCAGCTGCTTGACAGGCAGAGCCAACAAAACATGGTAAATTAACCTAAACCACTCAGGTTAAGTTCACTTTTATTTATCACTCAAATATCCAATTGACGTTGGCCAATATTGAGACATATCGGTTCTTAGGATGAAAAATATTCCAGGTTGAACCCTATCCCTTTTCATTATAAGAACTGTTTTTAGAAGAACGCTCATTTTTGTAACCCTTTTTTCCAAGAGTGTAGGTCCGGTGATTTACATAACTACCGGAATGAGATTTCATACAGTGGAAATGGTTTATGTACTTTGAATGACTTATTTCTTTGTACACCCTGACGAAGGCCATGCAGCCGAAACGCGTCGGATTTTTAAAAACATTGTTTCTATTGAACATGCCATACTAATAAAGGCATTTTAATCAATTATATGAAGAGTGCCTTGGTCCTCCTTTCTTTTTGATGACCAACTCAACCCTTTTACCAAAGAGCACCTTCTCTCTACCAACATTTACTATTGTGTACCTTAGTAGCGCTTCCCTTCCTCCTCTTTCGACTCGTTTCTCTATGTTTGACCTTACTGTATGTTCAAACGCACTTATTTTTGTCTTGGACTGTTTCACTGTCTCTATTTATATTACATAGACCCCATATAGCTCCCAGTATATCACTTCCACCAGGCTGGGTTGCACTGTATCATATGAGCTATATGTCTGTGTTTGCTGTGTCCACTATGGGGCTATAAAGAGAGGAGAGTGATGGTGAAGGGAAGAGAAGAGAAGGCAACATCTCATTCCAAACCCCCACATTCTCATTCCAAGATTTGGATGCCTTCACTTCCTGATGACTCCGTTGCGATAATATATCCTCTGTACTGCAGAGGCGTGGCCCCACAGTCACAGCTTTGATTAAATATCCATGATTGATTCAGACTATTGGCTCGTGTGTGTGTGTGTGTGTGCGTGTGCGTGTGCGTGTGCGTGTGCGTGTGCGTGTGCGTGTGTGTGTGTGTGTGTGTGTGTGTGTGTGTGTGTGTGTGCACTGATAAGATTGTACTGCTTGATGGAAGAGTGAAAATTACAAGAGGTTCTTCTCTAATCATCTACTATTAGATTCATCAATGTTTATAATGCTTGTTTACTGAGAGAATACCCGATAAGAAATCCTTGAGGCTACTCACCAATAATAGATTACCTTGCAGCCAAATCAAGCTGTCTGGTGCATATAAGAATAGCCGGAGACAGTCCAAGTTTAGCTTGCACGACAGCTCAACATGCGTAATTGAATAGTGAAAAGATTCCTCTATGTTAGATTGGAATGGATTTTAATCTCCTGCTGGTCAGGTCATTACTCTGAACCATTTTGCTTGACTTTTGACCGAATCGTCTCATTGCACACTGTGACAATATACATATCTGAAAAGTTGGGTCCCGATACATTGCAGCACATTGTTTCATTTGTTTTGTTTGCATTGTTGTATTTCCCATTCCTTCTGGGAAATAAGACGACACAGTGTTTTATGAATGTATGGAATAAAGGTACATTGACAACATACAACAACGTTTGTTTCAAAGGGGGAATAACCCTTTAATGCTTAAATTATTTCAATAAAGTGTTTGCGACATTACAATCAGTCAAAATTAAACATGTAATTATATTAATGAAATGTAAAGGACACAGTATAGTAATAAATTAATCATAGACGAAGCTTAGATATTACAGGACTATATTACTATTCCAATTGTTGTGGTAGAGCACAGAAATCTGTCTCCGGTGAACGTACAGTAGGCTACAAGTCACTGTGAAGAAACATTTCCTGGAATCACTAATCACAGGGTGAGAGGCACCTACACATGCAATCAGAGAGAGAGAGAGAGAGAGAGAGAGAGACTTTTTTTAATGCAGTTTACTTTCTCCCTGACATGTCGTTTAGCTTGAAGAATACAATTATTGCCAAACACCCAAACAGAGCACATGAACAAATCATTAAAAGAGGGGTTTATTCCACCCTACTGAATATTTCATTCACAAAGCTTATCCTACGGAAACATTGCATGAAGCCCACACCACGCTGTCCCCAACATTAAACATCTACAAATGCTCCAAGGTATTTATTTGGCTTTTACGGGACAATTGCTAAACATACAGTGAGGGAAAAAAGTATTTGATCCCCTGCTGATTTTGTACATTTGCCCACTGACAAAGAAAGGATACGTCTATAATTTTAATGGTAGGTTTATTTGAACAGTGAGAGACAGAATAACAACAAAAAAATCCAGAAAAACGCATGCCAGAAATGTTATAAATTGATTTGCATTTTAATGAGGGAAATAAGTATTTGACCCCCTTTCAATCATAAAGATTTCTGGCTCCCAGGTGTCTTTTATACAGGTAACGAGCTGAGATTAGCAGCACACTCTTAAAGGGAGTGCTCCTAACCGCAGCTTGTTACCTGTAAAAAAGACACCTGTCCACAGAAGCAATCAATCAATCAGATTCCAAACTCTCCACCATGGCCAAGACCAAAGAGCTCTCCAAGGATGTCAGGGACAAGATTGTAGACCTACACAAGGCTGGAATGGGCTACAAGACCATCGCCAAGCAGCTTGGTGAGAAGGTGACAACATTTGGTGCGATTATTCGCAAATGGAAGAAACACAAAAGAGCTGTCAATATCCCTCGGCCTGGGGCTCCATGCAAGATCTCACCTAGTGGAGTTGCAATGATCATATGAACGGTGAGGAATCAGCCCAGAACTACACGGGAGGATCTTGTCAATGATCTCAAGGCAGCTGGGACCATACTTACCAAGAAAACAATTGGTAACACACTACGCCGTGAAGGACTGAAATCCTGCAGCGCCCGCAAGGTCCCCCTGCTCAAGAATACATATACATGCCCGTCTGAAGTTTGCCAATAAACATCTGAATGACTCAGAGGACAACTAGTGAAAGTGTTGTGGTCAGATGAGACCAAAATGGAGCTCTTTGACATCAACTCAACTCGCCGTGTTTGGAGGAGGAGGAATGCTGCCTATGACCCCAAGAACACCATCTCCACCGTCAAACATGGAGGTGGAAACATTATGCTTTGGGGGTGTTTTTCTGCTAAGGGGACAGGACAACTTCACCGCATCAAAGGGACGATGGATGGGGCCATGTACCGTCAAATCTTGGGTGAGAACCTCCTTCCCTCAGCCAGGGCATTGAAAATGGGTCGTGGATGGGTATTCCAGCATGACAATGACCCAAAACACATGGCCAAGACAACAAAGGAGTGGCTCAAGAAGAAGCACATTAAGGTCCTGGAGTGGCCTAGCCAGTCTCCAGACCTTAATCCCATAGAAAATCTGTGGAGGGAGCTGAAGGTTCGAGTTGCCAAACGTCAGCCTTGAAACCTTAAAGATTTGGAGAAGATCTGCAAAGAGGAGTGGGACAAAATCCCTCCTGAGATGTGTGCAAACCTGGTGGCCAACTACAAGAAACGTCTGACCTCTGTGATTGCCAACAAGAGATTTGCCACCAAGTACTAAGTCATGTTTTGCAGAGGGGTCAAATACTTATTTCCCTCATTAAAATGTAAATCCTTTTATAACATTTTTGACATGCGTTTTTCTGGATTTTGTTGTTTTTATTCTGTCTCTCACTGTTCAAATAAACCTACTATTAAAATTGTAGACAGATAATTTCTTTGTAAGTGGGCAAACGTACAAAATCAGCAGGGGATCAAGTACTTTTTCCCCCCACTGTAGGTTTTTAATACAGGGCGCACAATTACGCAAATGAAAGCCTGAATGGGTTGCGACTGCTGATTTGCCCGCAAACACATACAAACGTGGAGGGATTTGGTGGTTAGCATCTCTGCTAACAAGTCTACTGAGGCCAGTGCCCTTTTCATGGCAAAAGATCAAATGGGAGGCTCGTTAAGTATTAACCTGGCAACAAGTTCAAAGTGGAGCGTGCACTGGTGCATTTTGAGGGGGGTCTTTGAAGAGCAGGTGATGTGATGTGGTGCAGAGTGGTTGGAGCCACTTCAGTGCTAAATGGCAGCCCTTCAGCCCTAACTTGCTTACCACTTTTTCCATGTGGCTTCTCCTTTCACACACTCCATGAAACGATGACCTCTTCCTAAATATTTGGTCAAATGATTCATTTTGTGTATGGTTTTGTTGAAACAAGAGTGGCGCAACTTACCACACTCTCCCTGCATTATATGTGACCCAATAGAAGGAAAAAGTATATACACTGTGCATTTGATGTTGTCATTTGAACAATTTTCACAGTTGTCATATATAGCCTATCTTTGAACAACCCTGAAACACCTTGTTTATTCTGCAGGTTTCACAAACGAAAATGAGGATATTTCCAAATATGTCCAATCGTCCTCATATCGTGGCAGGTAGCCTAGCGGTTAAGAGTGTTGGGCCATTATGGTCGCTGCTTCGAATCCCTGAGCCGACTAGGTGAAAAACCTGTTTATGTGCCTTTAATCAAAGCACTTTTCCCTAGTTGCTCTGGATAAAAGTGTCTGGTAAATATGGGTTTTTGTAACTGGCAGTTGCTGAAAGATTAACATGGTCAGATAGCTATCAGGTAAATCAGTTTGATTTATGTGCTACTTCCCTGGACTCCAAGTGGTCATTGAATATCTCATGAAACCCAGATAATTACAAAGAGATTTTTATCCCAGCACACTAGGCTTATTTCTATTCAGTCTTTAGCAAGCTCAATCATTTCCCCTCCAGTGGGAGATGTGTATGCCTGATGTTCATTTGGCACAAAATGGCTTTCAGTTGGTTTGGTGGATATTGGTAGATAACGGTAGATATTGGTGGATCACTACAACCCCCCCCCCCCCCCCCCCCCCCCCCCCCCCCCGCCCCCAGTAGTATATTGTTTTATATCACACAAGCCTTATGCCAGTAAATAAACTAACAGAAAAAGCTGTCTGTCTTCACGTTGGAAATGAACTGCCTCTCATAAGTCCTAAGTGACCAGTCGAGTTGAGTTGAGAGCAAATCACTCTGTCAGGGGTTGAGCCAGAGCAGGCTGGGGGACGGACAGTCAGTCTGGAAACCCTGCCAATACCTCTATCACTCTGTCTTTACAGTGGGTTCCGAAATTATTGGATCCCTTGATAAAGACTAGCAAAAAAGACTGTATAAAATAAATTATACAAATACTGACTTATATTGTATGATAAAAAAATACAAATAAATGATGGAATGGTTAAATAACCAGAAAATCTATATTTTGCAATGGCTATATCTGGACTTGAACCCCATTGAAAACCTGTGGTTTGAATTGAAGAGTGCAGTCCATGAGCACAGATATCAAGGATCTGGAGAGATTCTGTGTGGAGGAATGGTCTAAGATTCCTTCCAATACAGTGCATTCGGAAAGTACTCAGACCCCTTGACTTTTTCCACATTTTGTTACGTTACAGCCTTATTCAAAAACTGATTTAAAAAAGAATCTACACACAATACCCCATAATAATAAAGCAAAAAATGGTTTTAAGAAATGTTAGCAAATTTATAAAAAATAAAAACTGAAATATCACATTTATATAAATATTCAGACCCTTTACTCAGTACTTTGTTGAAGCACCTTTGGCAGAGAGTACAGCCTTGAGTCTTCTTGGGTATGACGCTACAAGCTTGGCATACCTGCATTTGGGTAGTTTCTCCCATTCTTCTCTGCAGATCCTCTCAAGCTCTGTCAGGTTGGATGGGGACCGTTGCTGCACAGCTATTTTTAGATCTCTCCAGAGATGTTCGATCGGGTTCAAGTCTGGGCTCTGACTGGACCACTTAAGGACATTCAGAGACTTGTTCTGAAGCCACTCCTGCGTTGTCTTGGCTGTGTGCTTAGGGTCGATATCCTGTTGGAAATTGAACCTTCACCCCAGTCTGAGGTCCTGAGCGCTCTGGAGCAGGTTTTCCTCAAGGATCTTTCTGTACTTTGCTCCGTTCATCTTTCCCTCGATCCTGAGTAGTGTCCCACTCCCTGCTGCTGAAAAACATCCCACAGCATGAGGCTGCCACCACCATGCTTCACCGTAGGGATGGTATCAGGTTTCCTCCAGACGTGGCACTTAGCATTCAGGCCAAAGAGTTCAACCTTGGTTTCATCAGACCAGATAATCTGGTTTCTCATGGTCTGGGAGTCCTTTTGATGCCTTTTGGCAAACTCCAAGTGGGCTGTCATGTGCTTTTTACTGAGGAGTGGCTTCCGTCTGGCCACTCTACCATAAAGGTCTGATTGATGGAGTGCTGACGAGATTGTTGTCCTTCTGGAAGGTTATCCCATTTCCACAGAGGAACTCTGGACCTCTGTCAGAGTGACTATTGGGTTCTTGGTTACCCACGGACCAAGGCCCTTCTCCCATGATTGCTCAGATTGGTCGACATGGTTTTTGCTCTGACATGCACTGTCAACTGTGGGACCTTATATAGACAGGTGTGTGCCTTTCCAAATCATGACTTGAATTTACCACAGGGGGACTACAATCAAGTTGTAGAACAGCTCCATTTCGAGTCTCATAGCAAAGGGTCTGAATACTTATGTAAATAAGGTGTTTTTGTATTTTTTTTTACATTTCCCCAAAAATCTAAAATCCTGTTTTTGCAATGTCGTTATGGGCTATTGTGTGTAGATTGATGAGGAAACAAATGTATTTAATCCATTTTAGAATAAGGCTGTAACGTAATAAAATGTGGAAAAAGTCAAGGTGTCTGAATACTTTCCGAATGCACTGTAGGTTATCCAGTCTCGTGAAACATTTTAGAAAAAGGCTCAGTGTCTTTATCCTCGCAATCTCTGAGCAAATGTGTTAGTTTAACATAATATGTATTTCAGTAAATCAGAGGAGGCTGGTGGGAGGAGCTATAGGTGGACAGGCTCATTGTAATGGCTGGAATGGAATAAATGGAACGGTATCAAACACCTCTAGCATAGGAAACCAAATGTCAGACGCCGTTCCATTTATTCCATTCCAGCCATTACAATGAGCCCGTCCTCCTATAGCTCATCCTACCTGCCTCCACTGGAGCATACCCTTTTTGGGGGGCACTCCCAAGTGGCCAGAACTACCTTCAGCACAAACATTTGAAGTCTGCAAGTCATGAAAAATGCAGTCATCTCTATATCCTGGTAGCACGTATATTTTTGGTTTCACATTGATTGTGGGAACAAAGACATGTTTCCTGACCGGTAAAAACAAACTTTTTTTGTTGTTGATGTTCTGAGAACAGATGTGAACATTTCAGCTGTTCTGGGAACGTTTTATTTTTTAGGTTGCGTGGAGGTTATGAGAATATTTAACACTTGTTCCTTGAAAGTTTTCCTGTGAGGTTTTATTATCGCTCTGAGAATGGAAATGATAGGTTATTTGGAGTTTTTTTAATAACTTCATTAAAGGCTCAGTGCCGTCAAAAACATGATTTCCCTGTGTTTTATATTTCCACACTATGAGTTTGGAATAATACTGAGAAATTGTGAAAATGATGATAATGCCCTTTTAGTGTGAGAGCTGTTTGAAAAGAGCGCCTGAAATTTCAGTCTGTTTGGTGGGATGGAGCTTTGGCCTGCAATCACCAGGTGGTACATTTGTTAATTGAAACCTCTTGAATGATAGGGCAAAATTTTGATTTCCACCATATATGTTCTTTTCATGAAATGGCTACAAACAATAACTGGTACTGTTGCAGAGATTCACTTTTGAGGACACAAGCTCAAGTACATAGTACAATTACTATGAAAATATGAAACTATGGAAAATGACATTATAAGCAACTGACTATATAAGATTTTATATTTTTTATAACTCTAAAATAAATATGATCATACTTAGTGACGGTACAATATTGGCACTATTTCATATTTTGTCATGTTGAGAGCTATAAATCCAGCTGAGAATATCATCACAGTGAGATGAAACCACAATAGCTGGACTCGTTCATATGCCATCTCACAGGCTGGGCTCAGCCGCTCAGAGGAAGAGAGGATATTTTTTTTGGTCTGGATAGACCAGAAAATGTGACACGTCACTCCAATGCAAATGTGGGGTCTGAAACCTGACATTTCAAGTCAGCACCGCTGAGAGAGTGGAAACAGAGAGCAGACAGATGGGGCTATTTGGCACTATAAGGCACGGTATACTACGGCATTCACAGAGCGCTTTATACACCTAAATGTCAGTCCGAATCAGTCCAGTATCGCTCAGTCCCCAAAACGGGAGAATTAACATCTATAACCATGCTAACACATCATTTTTTTGACAGGCTTAAGCATAAGTGAGATTCAAGCCTATAATCATCTGTTCTCTTTCCATGTTTTTTTTTACAAATACAAAGCTGTTCATTTTAGCCTACTTAAACAGGCCCCATGTCAAATTAAACAAACACTCGTTAAGATCAGGTGTGGCCAGTTAGTGGGCGTGACCAACACTCCCGAACACACTTACCTAGATGATAGAGGAAAGAGATGTGTTTTGTTGATGAAGAGAACGGAATGTATGTTTTTAAATAACATTCTTAGAATGTGCTCTGAACGTTACTAACGTTTTCTTGTGTTTTTTTCTGGTATGTTTTCTTATTGTCCTCTGAAAAAATGTGAGAACATGACATTAAATGGAACCTGTAGGAAATTGTATGCTGAAGTACTGAAATTCCCACAGAAGAACGTTGTTTCTTAAGGTTTTCTGAACTATTTGAGAACATTTCGAATGTCCAACCAGTTGAAGAACATTCCTAAAACATTACCAAATTGAAATTAAATGCAGCCATGTTTGAACCTTTAGGAAATGTTCTGTTAAAGTAATGAAATACCAAGAACATTTAGTTTTTTTGTAAAATTCCTTAAAGGTGCTGAGAATGTTCCAAAGCCAAGCAACTATCCTGCACCAATCCCAGAAAGCTGTGGGAAGTTTGAATGAAAAGTATCCATAGGACAACCACCTTCTTACCAAGCTCTAAGAAACATATGGTTATCCGAACATTATGCTTACTGGGTATCTTTTAAACTACCAAAGAAATACATTGTGTCCTCAATCTTTTACCCCTGAAACTGAATGCATTGGTTGGATGTTGTTTTAAAGTTATGTGTGGCAGATGAGTTGGGAGGATATAGAGAGAATATCAATGAGAAAGAGAAACAGGTGTTTCTATGAGCTGTGGGATTGTGAGACAGAAGCAGAGTCTCTCTCCTTCTCCTGCAGAGGGCCGCTGTTCATTCCTCTCACGCACAGGAAAATGAGCTGTGATTGATTGCTGGAGAGGCAGGCAACCTTTTGGCAGGCAGCACAAATAGCTATGAATTACAGAGTGCTGTGTAAACGAGATGGAGAGAAGTAGAGCGGGCTAGAGAGAAGAGAGAAGGTGGAAGAAGAAGGCTAGTGGACAACAAACACATGAGAAGACAGGGAAAGAAAGAATATGAGAGTAATAATGGATAGTGTTGGGAGAGAGTGACATAGACAGAAGTGGGGTGTTATAGGGAGGGTAAAACAAAAAAAAGAGAAAACCAGACAGAGAGAAAGGGTGGAAGGGAAGTGAAGGTGAGAGAGAGTGAGAAACAGAGAAAAAAACAAGCCTGTTATTGGAACCAAATACTCCAAGGTGAGTGTGCTAGTGCTAAGTCCTCAGCAAACATTTACACTTGACACACTCAAATCCAAAACAAATCCGCCATCTGAATTCGTTAAATATTTAACAATCTAAATTAATAAAATATTTATCGCAAACTGGAACTCCTCTCATATTTGGTTTAATAATATATGAGTTTGTTCACTTAGAATGCCTGAGTGATATGTTTAATATAGCTGGTAAACATTATTACTATTAGACAAACAGAAATACAATATTTCAGGGAGCATTCTTCAGATAATCACAACTTGTAACTGTGAAGTTAGCTTGATGCTCGTTATTTGTTTGACTTTCAAATTATCGAACATCAAGCTAACACCATAGTCCTAATCCTAATCCTGTTTAGGCATTATGACAGGGGGCTCTTTGGTCCAGCCCTGACAGGTAAGACATTGATTTACTATCATCGTGGCCTATTATGTGTGGGGTTACATGCGGTGAACAAAACATATTAACATCTGTCTTAGAAGACATTACAAAGTTGATACTGTAGATGCTTGTAATAAATTATGAAGCATTATAACCTGCCGGATTTAAGTTAAGTGTTGCCAAAACTTTCACAGAGCTCATAAAAGGCGAACACTTCAAGCAGGTCATATTTACACATTTTAGCTGGCTTATTTGTTTGTGTGTGCTGCGTGAGTAGCTAGGACCCTGATAAGAGTGTGTTAATCCCTCTCCGCTCCATGCTCCTCATGGACGATCATCATGAACCATTTCGGCCCTTCCTCTGCCTCAGCGGCAGGTAGCCTAGTGGTTAGAGTGTTGGGCCAGTAACCGAAAGGTTGGTGGATTGAATCCCCGAGCTGACAAGGTAAAATATTGACCTATGGTATATTTAGGTTGAGGAAAAGGGAAGGGGAGAACCAAAAAAACTTGATAGGCGAGATGCACAATATACCTCTCAGTGCCAGCAGTGTTTCATTCACTCCAAACCAAGATTACTGAAGTATAGTGTGTTTGCTATCTCGGAGACCTCTACTGAAGAGGTCAGTGATACACACACACACAAACACACACGCATGCTCACAGCAACTCAGATAAGTCATCACTGAACAAAATCTGATAGTGAGGAGAAAAGGGGGAATCAGAATGTTTCCTCACATGAGAGTAATGAGAGAGATAAGATGTGAAGGCATAGGCCTATAATGGAAGGCTTTTATACTCAGGGAAGTGGGCAGAATATTCTCCCTTTTATACTATTCGCTACAGTTGAGAAATCCCTTTTGATATGATTCCAAACCATGTCGGGATATAAGGGCAGCCATGGCTGCTATGGTTTCCGTGATCTCTTTAGCCAAACAGGAGCAGTGTTACATCACTCCTACATATCCCCATTAATGAGAACTGATTAGCCTGTTAGGGTGATGCAAGGGATTATGATTTCGAGCCTGATCCGTCATACAGGGAAATTGCAGGCTTCCCTTATTTCCATAACCAGCAAAAAACTATCAAAATGCAAGAGAGAAGCCCAGGGACTAGTTATTGCAGACGTGGGGATACAGTACCTGTTGCTTCTGATAATCTTGTGTGTATGCCTTTGTATGATAGATATGTGAACCATGAGATGTTGGATTGGCACAAGGCCTTGTCCTTGTCAAATCTAATCTGTGTCTACTGCTTCAGTGGTTTCCACAAGGACAGAAAAAAAACACAGAAAGGGCTTGAAAAATGTCCTTTGTGATGACTAAATATATCAAGGCACTTTTTTGGCATTAGACCTCTTTGAGCAAGTCAACATAGGCCCCTTGGATGTAGAGTGAATGTCAAAGTTGACGGAAATGGATTTGTAACATGTGACCATAATTGAAATGTGTCTCATTGAATACTGATAAAATATCGGTCTGTGTCTAACAAGTGTCTCGTGTGAAGTAGCAATTGGGGGCCTCTTTGAAATTGATCTGCATGTGTTTACCTGTGTCAGGATCCACTGTCCTGGCCAGACTGCACCGGCCCAAGATTATACTATCTGTGCGCTGAAGTTTAATCATATGTGCTGCACGTCTCCAGCATAATGGATTTTAGATGGAACTATAATCGGAAGGCCTGAATATATTTTTCTTTCCTTTAAATTTACCGCAATAAAAAATAATACCAAGGACCTTTTTTTGTTTTGTGTGGAAGGGCCAAGTCATTGAGATGATGTCTAGCCAGTTTGTTCTGGTTAAATTCTAAAGCTATCAATGAGGCAACATTTTGGCTCTACCTCTTGTGTGACTTTACAATACAAAAAGCACTGGCCTGAAGCGTTGCAAGGGCATTGGGTGCACCAGTATAATCGCTGGTGGAATACTGAATCCCTGACAGCCCACTTAGTCCCATGTCTGCAACCACACCCCTCTCCTCTTTCCCACCATCCCACCCCAGTTCCAGTGGATTGTCTTGGCCTCATGCACATTTCATGTGCAGTGGGTCAGTGTACCTGCCTAAGCTGGGATACACAGGCTGCTAATAGTTAATAGTGACACCAAAGGTCGGCTGTGGGAGTCTGGGGTGGGATGAGAGGCCCCCACTGGATCATAACTGATGATTAAGTGAGCCTGAGCCAGCGCCAACCAGGCAAGAGGCAAAATTACTATGTTTGCTCATCCCAGTGTGTAGTCTATGGGCGGTTCAGTGTTAGGGGAGAATGGTTCACTGAAGGTCCTTGGTTCAATAATGACAGAACAAACTGTGTTCATTAAGACAAAGGGATGTTCTGAGGACAGTTGGAGTTCCTGAAAAGCTTTATCACACAGTCGGATTTCAGCTGTGGAGGTTTTTAATGAAACCATTTTTGACCTTCAGTCGTTTGGATGGAACTGTATTGCTTTGCTTGATCTTGATGTGGAGGATGTGAAGGTTGTGGGGAAAAGACAGTTGGCAGGTCCACAACTCACACATGACACATCATCTTGTCTGTCAAAAACATGTTTGGCTCATACGTTGTGAAGTTTATACATGCAGTTGCTAAAAAACTTTAAACTATTTTGCAGTTTCTACTTTGTATTTGCTTTTGGAAAAGCAATCATAGACAGTAAAGCATCTCCATCTAAATAAATTGTTTTCTAAATGGAGGCTCAATGCTTGCTGTGCCCAAACAAATTGAATGAATCCCAGCATATTAACCTAAGGTGATGATCATTACACTTTAGTGTTTTTTGGAATATCATAGGTATAAATCATCCTCTAAAACAGCAGTATTATTTTCCTAATAAAACATTTCATGGTAGCAATTCACAATTACCCAGCCAGACGTCCTGTATAGCTGTAATGAAATGATTAGCACATAATTCACAAGCTTTGTCTGTTGATATACAAAAAGGACTCTCTGTTTGGGCTACCTTTGAAGACTGCAGTGATGGGACACCGCCACACGTTATGTGATGATAGACAGTAAAGCTGTGCCAGTGAGATAGCAGAGGAGCAGAGCTGCGGTCACTGGGGGAAACTGTCAACGGCAGTTATTTATGCGACAGTCAACATGACCATGGTGTTTTTAGGGAACTCCTTAGTCATGCAAGAGCATGCATAATCTCTAACTGATTTCCAATGGCAGATCGGGAGATGCTTTATGACTGTTAAAGATCATTTGACTTCCAGTTTGTTTTTGTTTTTTCTCTGGAACTGATGCATGGGTTTGTATTGTGTTTTTGTGTTGTTGTCAGCTGTTGAAATACCTGCCCAATCAAAGCGGACGGATATGTATTCAATGTGTCGTTCATTATTTACAATGCACAAGTGTCGGGGAACAGGTTTGACAGAAAAATAAAAGCCCCCTGGAAGCAGGTAAACAAACATCTGCTATTGTTCCAAGCAATAGTCCTGGGAGATTTCTTCTTCGAACGTGTGATGCCTGCTGCCATATCTGCCATATGTACAGTATATTATGTACTGACTCAATGAATACTGTACCTGAAACTAAAGCAGAGTGGAATTTGTAAAATACGCAAAATTATTCAGCCTGGATGCTAACTCATTGAGATGCTAACTTGTGATTAACTATTTATGGCATTTTGAATGACTACAAATGAGTGACACAATGAGGGCCATAAACATGTTTGGATAGATGATGGAACATGCCTGCAGTTAAAATTTAAATGCCTTATAGTAAATGAATTATATAGGTTTACAAACAAAGTCCTGACCTGTTTACGTTAACCAGGTTAACATGTATGCACGTAGAATTCCTTGCCAAAGAATTGTCTGTTTACAACTTATTGTCATACACGGAGTATCTTGTTTCTCTCAGCTTGTCAGAGTCTGCAGTGATTCATTAGGTTGTTCATTTCCATGACCCTGCCAACCCTACAGGGAGACGCTCGTGGAACATGTCAACACTGACTGCCAGTCCCAGTCACA